>NC_040090.1:57559054-57862084 GCF_003369695.1 Bos indicus x Bos taurus | reverse complement strand
CTCTTTGTCCTTGCCATGATTATTACCTTAGAGACAAACACTGGCTATTTACCCTGCTTCTGTTGTTACTTCCATTTTGGAGGGCAAACAGGAGGCTGATTGTAAATGCCTTAACAGGAGCCCATCTATCTTTTGTCTCAGGAAGTGCTAACGGTTATAAGTATCCAGCCTGAAGCCCACTTCTTCAAGCCCCATGAAATGCAAACAGGAGGCCAGTTGTAAATGTCTAACCTGGAGCCCATCTATCTTCTGCATCAGAATGGGTATGGACAATCTGCCATGTTTGCCATAAGCATCACAAATTGCTATCTCTTTCTAAAACAATTAATTTATTTTAAATTGGAGGATAATTGCTTTACAATGTTAAGTTGGTTTCTGCCATATATCAACATGAATCAGTCATAGGTATATGTATGACCCCTCCTTCTTGAACCTCTCTCCCTCCTCCCATCACATCCCACCCCTCTAGGTTATCACAGAGCCCCAGATTTGAGCTCCCTGCATTATACAGTAAATTTTCACTGGGTATCTAATTTTACACATGGTAGTATATATGTTTCCAATCTCCTCTCTCAATTCATCCTACCCTCTTCTTCTCCCACTGTGTCTACAAGTTTGTTATCTATGTCTGCATCTCCATTGCTGCCCTGCAAATAGATTCATTAGTACCATCTTTCTAGAGTCCATGCTGCTGCTGCTGCTGCTGCTGCTAAGCCGCTTCAGTTGTGTCTGACTCTGTGCGACCCCATAGACGGCAGCCCACCAGGTTCCCCGTCCCTGGGATTCTCCAGGCAAGAACACTGGAGTGGGTTGCCATTTCCTTCTCCAGTGCATGAAAGTTGAAAGTGAAAGTGAAGTCACTCAGTCGTGTCCCCTCTTAGCGACCCCATGGACTGAAGCCCACCAGTCTCCTCTGCCCATGGGATTTTCCAGGCAAGAGTCCTGGAGTGGGATGCCATTGCCTTCTCCGTCTGGAGTCCATATATATCCATTAATATATGATATTTGTTTTTCTCTTTCTGACTTATTTCACTCTGTATAATAGGCTCTAAGTTCATCCCCCTTATTAGAACTAAGTTAAATGTGCTCCTTTTTATGGCTGAGTAATATTCCACTGTATATATGTACCACAACTTCTTTATCTAATCATCTGTCAAAGGGCATCTAGGTTGCTTCCATGTCGTAGCTATTGTAAATAGTGCTATGATGAATATTGGGGCATGTGTGTCTTTTTCAATTATAGTTTCCTCAGGGTATATGCCCAGTAGTAGAACTGTTGGGTCATATGGTGGTTTTATCACTAGTTTTTTTTTTTTTTTTTTTTTTTCCTTTTAAGACATCTCCATACTGTTCTCCATACTGGCTGTATCAATTTACATTCCCACCAACAATGCAAGAGGATTCCCTCTCTCTGCATCCTCTCCAGCATTTATTATTTATAGACTCTTTTGGTAAACTTAAAAGATTTTGCACAGTGAAGGAAACTATAAACAAGGTGAAAAGACAGTCCTCAGAATGGGAGAAAATAGTAGCAAACAAAAGAACTGACAAAGGATTAATTTCCAAAATATACAAGCAGCTCATTCAGCTCAATACCAGAAAAACAAACAACACAATCAAAAGTGAGCAGATCTAAACAGACGTTTCTCCAAAGAAGACATGCAGATGACAAATAGACACATGAAAAGATGCCCAATGTTGCTCATTATTAGAGAAATGCTAACCAAAACTGCAATGAGGTATCATCTCACACGGGTCAGAATGGTCATTAACAAATTGCTATCTTTAAACACTGCTAATCCTGTCCTGCTATTTCCCTCTTTAAAACCACTCGTTGCCTCTTAATAGCCTGAAGCTGTACTCCTTAGCATGGCCATAGGCTTTCTTCTGTGCCCAGGAGTCTAGGAGAGTACAAATGTAAAACAGAGTTTATTAGGGGAAGGTGGCTTAGATAGCTTTTCCAGCTTCTGGGCAGTAGTATCCTCTCCTTTGCTCTTTTGCAAAGTCATAAAAAACACAGCTTTTGTTTTGATTTCATACTTTTCAAAATACGACTGTTTCAACCCCTCCCTTTTCTTTTAAAAAATTGGGGATGTATTTGCTTTAGAATGTTGTGTCAGTTTCTGCTGTACAACAAAATGAATCAGCTATACGTGTATATATGCATATGTATATATCCCCTCCCTCTTGAGCCTCTCTCCAACATTGCCTATACCGCTGCCCCCATTTAGGTTATCACAGGGCACCAAGCTGAACTCCCTGTGCTGTCCAGCAGCTTCCCACTAGCTAGCTATTTTATACTTAGTAATGTATATGTTCGGAGAAGGCAATGGCACCCCACTCCAGTACTCTTGCCTGGAAAATCCATGGACAGAGGAGCCTGGTAGACTGCAGTCCATGGGGTCGCTAGGAGTCGGACACGACTCTGTAACTTTCAAGTAGACAACCTGAGCGACTTCACTTTTACTTTTCACTTTCATGCATTGGAGAAGGAAATGGCAAGCCACTCCAGTGTTCTTGCCTGGAGAATCCCAGGGACAGGGGAGCCTGGTGGGCTGCCGTCTATGGGGTCGCACAGAGTTGGACACGACTGAAGCGACTTAGCAGCAGCAGCAGCAGCAATGTATATGTTACTCAGTCTGGAAGTAATTGACTGGGAGTCCGTTCCAGTCTCCCAGTTCATCCCGCCCTCTTCTCTTCTCCCCTCCCAAGTCCACCCTTCCTTTTATTGGAAGCTTCCTCTTCTTATGCCCCTATAGTCCTTTGCTTGCACAGTTTGGATTTTTACTCCCAGAAGTTTCTTCTTGGTGTAATGCTTTGCCTCAGAAGCAAGATTTAGTTGGTTAGCTCCAGGTTTTAGGGTCCAGACTGGTTCAGCACCATCTGTCATGATTGTACTCACCCACGTTGCACAGCCAATATGGCATTGTCTCTTCGCACTCACCCACAAATTGGCTCCTGTACAACTCCTCCCCATTATTGGCCTCTGTTCTCAGACTGGGCCTCCAGAATTCTAGCGAATACTTCTGGCATCTTAAAGTTCTCATATTCTTGGGGCCATGAGAGCTCAACTGGCTTTCCTTTTTACCTTTAGCACAGATGCTAATATCACTTGTTTTGATGATATTAGACTATTCTTTGAAGGTTTGTTCCTACACACTGGGTATATAACAGGATTTCATGATTTCTCCTTTTATTATTGATGTTTTCCATGATTCTTTGATTTTGATATCCCAGTTGCTATGTCGTTTTTTTAAATGGGAAAATTAATGGAAAAAAATGAAGATCATCCCATTTTTGTCACCATCTTCTTTTAAAAATATTAAATGAATAAATAAAAATCACTGATGACTCTGAATTCACCCCTACTTTTGTTAGAAAAAAAAGGATCTTAGTAAAGTCTTGATGTCATGAAGAATGATGGATTTGCAGGGATTTCGTCAGCAATAAGCCAGCACCCTCACTGAGTTGACAGTTTTGGCTTGGGTCCACCCAAAGTTTCCTTAGTTGGGCCCAACGCAGCCTCTTTCTACTCATTGCCCTTTTCCTGTGGAAACAGATGCCACTTCTGATGCTCTTGAAAAAATTGTAGGTGCTTCCTGTGGCATTACTAAGAACAGAAGCTGGGCTTTGTCATTGATGGTGTAGATGAATTCTAACTACCTTTCATTTTCTTGTCACTTACTCAAGAGTTAAAATCGGGTGGGGAGGTTAGGTGCACCTTACTGGCAAAGTCTAGGCTTGTTCTTGTGATTTCCTCCCTAGGGAAGAGAGGATGAAACTGATATTTCAGTGTCAGTAGTATAAGAGGTTAAGACTGCATAATAGGTGATTCCTTTACAATGAGAAAGGAGTTTGATGTTGGAAAGCAGCGGGAAAAGCTAAATCCCTATTGCAGTCCATCCTTTTGGTTGGTGAAAATCTATTTACTGTTCCTTAAATCTTAAAATTTTGTCAGGAACAATAAAAATAAACAAAGGAGGAAAACAAGAAAGAAAGACAAGCAATAAAACACATCTATCTTTTATACAAATGAAATGTCTACTTTTGATCAAAGAT
The DNA here is from genome assembly GCF_003369695.1 of Bos indicus x Bos taurus. Classification (NCBI taxonomy): domain Eukaryota; kingdom Metazoa; phylum Chordata; class Mammalia; order Artiodactyla; family Bovidae; genus Bos; species Bos indicus x Bos taurus. The sequence goes on along the minus strand of NC_040090.1, from coordinate 57,858,025 downwards.
GGACTACGATCTTGCAGTTCTTGCAGAACTTGCAGATCTTGCAGTTTTAGGTACAGGATTTTGGTGATGCTGTCTTAGTGTTGGCTCACCAGGTTGTGAAGTTCACCACCACCAATGCACATTATACCAAATCATGAAAAAAAGAAAAGAAAAATAAAGTGAAATGTATTTTACCACAAATAAAGAAAGATAAAGGCTATGTCTGTTTTTTCCAAAGCTGATTATGACACTACAGTTAATTTTTATGACTTCCTTTCTCTATTACCAATTCCTGTTTCCATGGACTTTAATTAGAACCTTAACTAGTTGGAATTCCTTCCTGAGTGAGGTGGTGCATATGACATTCATTCCTGAGGGCATGAGCTCTTGATAATCCTGTGCGTAGAGCCTCCTATGAATTTTCACCATTGCAAACAATACTCCTGGGAGGAGTACTAGAAGATCCTCTGAATTTACTCCTTTCTCTTTCTTCCTCCCCTTCTATAAGTCACTCAGTTGTGTCCAACTCTTTGTCATCCCATGGACTGTAGCCTTCCAGGTTCCTCTGTCCATGGAATTCTCCAGGCAAGAATACTGGAGTGGGTTGCCATTCCCTTCTCCACCCCTCTTGTAGCAGAAACCTTATTTATTTCATCTTGATACTGAGAATTAACCATCCTATCTAACACTACAAAATTATTATTGTTTGCATGTTGTCTCAGGAACATGAGAAACCCAAAACATCCAGGAGACAATTACCACTTCCAACTTGGTTAAATAACTGTTGTATTTCCTCATGGAAACATTCCTCCATCGAGAGGTATTGTAGCATAGTGGGTAAGGGCCTGAGCCCTCAAATTCCAGCTCCACCACTTACCACTTCACTGCAGTCAATTTCCTAATGTGCAAAACGTGGACAATATAGTACTTCAGTGGAGTCGTCATGATGACTAAATGAGATGTTCCATGTAAGTCACACAGAACAGTGCCCATCACACGAGTGTTTTTAAAATACAAACTGTTACCACCGAGGTGATAAACATGCAGAGTACAGTTACAAGGAGGGGAAACAAACAAAATCAAGATTATGGGTGTAACTGTGAACCTTGAACAGCCCCTCACTACTTTATGTACATATATTTTCACACCTTCATTTCTTCATTATGTTGATAGTAGACATAGCACCATATATTTGTTGCCCACTCAAAGCACCCAATTTACCCTATATCTCGTGCTCTAATCTCCCAAGATTCCCCCACAACTGGCACTGATTTTTATAAAGATCCATATTCTTGTTCCATAAGGTCACCTATTTCTGGGTGATGCGTGTATGTCGTGATCAATGAATCCCATGGGTATCGATCCAGTATCAATTCTTTTCTGTACAAATATCAATTATTAATACTAGTATTTGAATTATTTGATAAGAAATAGCAATGTGTGACTGTCATTATGATGTATAAGGCAACAATAAGATCATAGATGACATGTTAAGAAGGAAAGAAAATCTTAATCCAGAATAACTTTCTCTTCCAAACGGGTAAATCATGGCCCCCTTCATAATATAAGTGTTCACTGTAATCAGCCTGCCAACAGGAGGCTAGCTGGTCCCTTTGGTATACCGTATTAGGGGATAGGGATGTTGGTTGCTGCTCTACAAATTGTTGAGGATACATCCTTATTCTTAGTCTGTGTTCCTGTCAGCTCTTGGTCCCATGCTTGTGTGGATCTGGTGTTCCATGTGTGAAATAGCACTCTATCAGTTCAGTTCAGTTCAGTTCAGTCGCTCAATCGTGTCCGACTCTTTGCGACTCCATGAATTGCAGCATGCCAGGCCTCCCTGTCCATCACCAACTCCCGGAGTTCACTCAGACTCACGTCCATCAAGTCAGTGATGCCATCCAGTCATCTCATCCTCTGTCGTCCCCTTCGCCTCTTGCCCCCAATTCCTCCCAGCATCAGAGTCTTTTCCAATGACTCAACTCTTTGCGTGAGGTGGCCAAAGTACTGGAGTTGTCCACTTATTCAGATCATCAGAATGTACTCTGTAGAATCCCAATAACAACTTTGCTTTGTTCATAAAAATAATAAGCAATGTTTAATTTTCTAATGCTGTCATAAAAATTACCAGAAATTTAATGGCTTGAAACAACACAAATTTTTAATCTCACAGTTCTGTAGGTCAGAACTCTGACATGGGTCTCAGGTATCTAAAATCAAAGTGTCAACATGTCTGTATTTCTTTTAGAGGCTCTAAGAAAAATCTGTCTTAATGCTCATTCAAGGAGTCAGTAGAATTCAATTCCTTGAGGTTGTAGGACTGAGGCCCCTACTTCCTTGCTGGTTGTCAGTTGAAGGCTGTTCTCAGCATTGAGAGGCCCCTGTATTGCCTCCTCTATCCATCTTCAGATCTAGTAATTGTGAGTTGAATTCCTTTCACACTTTGAATCTCTCCTGCCTCTTTTGTTACATCCCTCATACTCTTCTTTCAGGAAATGTTCTCCACTTTTAAGGACTTAAGTTATTTGATTGGGTCCACCAGGATACTGCAGGATAATCTTCCAGGCTCAAGATCCAAAGCCTTAACCACATCTGAAAAATTCCTTTTGCTGAGTAGCAAAACATAATAGGGTCCAGGGATCAGGGCATGACCATCTCTGAAGACCCATTATTTTGTCTACCACAAGCAAGCATTGTAGAAGAAAGCTAATATCGTCTGACTCTCTGCAGTAGGAAACTTTGATGATTATTCACAAGAGACATAATACCATCCTTTCAATCCCCAAATGTTGATCCTTCTAACTTATAAATAATTTGGCTAAACCATTAGCAAACTCCTAGTTCCTTAACTCACTTTATCACTCTTTCCAGGCAAAGTGGAAAAAGAGATGTCCTAGTCAAGGAGAGTTGAGACATCTCTGAGAAAGTCATAAAGGTGTACATTTGTCCCATCAACGGAAAGAAAATTGCTTCTAGTGTCCTCCATTTGTTGGAAATTGAGGAGAAAAAAAGCATTTGTCAGATTAATAACTTCATACTCAATATCAAGGGCTGTACTGATTTGTTCTAATAAGGAGACCATGAAAGGAAAAGTACCTGCAGTTAGAGTCATACATTATTAAACTGACAATAACCCACTGCCATTCTCCAAGGTTCATCTACCCTTGGCAGGATAAACCAAAGAACCAAATGGGCCTGTGAATTGGAGTGCTTTTCAAGTATTTTATGGTGACACTGATTTCCATGATTCTCCTAAGGATGTGGTTTATGTTTTGGCTTATTTTTTTGGTAGGAAGCACAAAGTGCAGAGGCTTCCTCTTGTCTCTTTCTGTCATGATCTCCCTCCCTCCACTGGTAAAGGGTACTGATAGAGGATCATTGCTGTGTATATTTATTTCATTTATTGACATATGTTTTGATTACCATTGGCCCACTACCATGATTTAGTTCAAAACTCCACTTGTCACCTGTCTTGTGTAAGCTTCCATTCTGGGTATTAGATCACTGTGGTTTTCTGAGAGCATAAGCAGTAGTGTCAGTTTAGACCTGATGGATAATGTACATAAAAAGTTTAGATACCTATCTATTTCTGAGGATAAATATCCATATCTACCTTTGGAGAAGAATAAGGGGGAAGATTCTAAGTGAACACTTGGATATTTTTGCAGGATATCCCCTCAAGTGTACCCAGTCTTCATTTGCAAGTTTCTGTTTCTTTGAACTTGAGTCTAGGAATTGCATGAAGGATCAGGATCGTCATAACCTGGTGACAGTTGACGTCAGGCCTCCAGTTATTCAGTAATATCCATAATGTAGGACTTCAGTAGGTATGGCAGAAAAAGTAATGCTCACAAGTATTCTATATGGTCTATCCATTTCCCCTTCCCCTTGCAGTTAAGTGCTGCCATGTGATTAGCTCTGCTCAATGGGCTGTGAGCAGAAGTGACATGTGAAACTTCTGGCTGAAGCCCAGAAAAGCAGGCATAAGCTCTTGATACAGTCTCTTCCCCTACCATGGAAGCTAAGAGATCAGATCACAACACGAAACAAGCTTGGCCTCTAGTCACTGTATGATCAAAAGCCCAAGGGAGTCACTCAGACCTATAGCAGACTTATGTACAAGAGAAATAAACTTTTAACTGCTAAACCACTGACACCTGGGGGTCATTTTTATTAGCATAGCATTTTCTCATTCATTGGGGAACCAGTCCTTACAGTCAAAGGATCCCATGAGCAATCAACCATCATCAATGATCTTGTGGTTTAGACCATTTTATTTACCATAATGATACTTCCTTCTGTTATGATAATCAAGCTCATTCTACCTCTGCCGGTTAAGTGTCTCTGCTTTTTTTTTTTTCATTCTGAAATCCTTGCATCACACTGAAACCAGGGGGCCTATTTTAACCGCAACATCTTCCTCAACATCTTTGGGCTACACAGAACAACCATCAGAGTGTTTCTCAAAGGTCTCATACTTCTTTTACCAATATTGATCTCAAGGTTTCATTGAGGAGAGATTTTTTTTTTCTGGGCCCTCCCTAGGGACTTAGGAAGTGGGTGGTTGCATTCTGATTAATTTCAGACTTCCTATATCCCTCCAAATTAAAGTTCCTTTATATACATTAGATCAAAATATTTTTGGTGTTTGAATTTTATTTAGTGAGGGTCAGCTAAGAACATGGAGGCAAATGTAAATTAACCAGATATACAAATTATTACAATACATACCAGCAAGAACACAAAAACTAGGCTGTCTAGTAAGTCAATTCATATTGATAACTTGAGTCCAGTCTAAAGCTATGTTTCTTCCAATTTGGTGTGTGTGTGTGTTCATTTGCTTAGTCATGGTCGACTCTTTGCAACTCCCTGGACTGTAGCCAGCCAGACTCCTCTGTCCATGGAATTTTCCAGGCCAGAATACTGGAGTGGATTGCCATTTCCTACTCCAGGGGATCTTCCCAACTCTGGGATAGAACCTGCATCTTTTGCTTTGCCTACACTGGCAGACAGATTCTTAACCACTGCACCATCTGGGAAGCCTCTTAATTGGTGAGAACCCTCTTAATTCATTTCCACACACATTCCAAAGAACTTTGCAAATAAAATGAAAGTCCTGCAATTCTTTGGAATAGATTCCTCTCTTTGATTTTATTTATCATTTTCTCCTTAGGGTATGCTGTGATCTAATTTAATTGTAACTTTGGAGAAAAGAAGGGTGTGTGAGGGGTTAGAGAGGGTAGATTGAAAGATAAAGTGGTTTGTTGTTGTAGGGTAACTCTCTCATTCATGGGCACAGGAAGATTATTTCCAAGAGCATGGGAAGTTCAGTGATGGGTAAGGGTTCTATATACCAAGATATCTCCTAATCCTGCGACATACATCTAATCCAGTGTTTCAGTGTTCTCTTTTTTCCTGATACATGGCCCTACTGAAGAGACATTACAAGCTGGTTAATTCAACAGATGTCACAATTTGGCAGTCCGCAGGGGAAAAAAATAATCTCTGATAAATTTGGTATTCACTTATCTCAGTCCTAAAGATGCAACTAAAAATTTATTCTTTCACAGTGTTTGTAGAAAGCCTGAGAATTTAGAAATTTAAATGCTTCATTTTCTTTTTTAAAAAAATCATCAAATGCCAAGATAAGTAATTCCTTTACCCTGTAGTCTTTGCTTTAGCAACAACAATCTCCCAAGCTTTGCCCTCCATGAACACTTAATTCCAGTAACTCTGGGTAATCTTTAACTATTTTGCTGCTGTGTGCCATAAACTAGAATTCCGTCCTGGAATTGTAATAGGATGCTCATTGCTTTCTGCTGTATCTAGGCTAAATACCCAATCCCAGCTTTTCTATACTTTATTGGAGACGTGTTAATTACAACGTGCTCACTTTGTGCCAGGCGCTGTTCCGAGTCGTTCTCACACATTAACTCTTTAAGCATTAAAACAAGCCAGTGAGATTGGCACTGTTATTACCCACACTCAAAAACGAGACACTGATACATCTACAGGCTAGTTCACAGAGCTTGTAAGTGGCAAAGCTGGAGATTTAAATCCAGGCCGTCTGACTCCTCCGTGTGCTTTGCTGCTTCTCAGTTTGAAAGTGGATTCTTATCAGTTAGTTTGCTGTCATCTTGTGAGAAATAGAAACTAATTTTTGCTATCTTAACAAAATGATGTTTTATTGGAATGTCGTCAGAATTGACAGAAAAGACAGCAAGAGCAGCCTTGGGTAATAAACAAGACGGAGCTGAGGTCTTATAGTGGGCCAAAGAAAAGGAAGGCAGTAACTATTCTACTGAGAAAACAGTCTGGCCAGGACACCGCTCTTTTCACTACATCTGCCATCACTGCTAACTTCATGACAGAGTTCTAATCACTCCATCATCGTATTGCCACTGACTCGAGTGCCAAACGTCAGAGCAGAAGCCTCTGATGTGCTGAGCTTACTCACCTGCCTGTATTGTGGCTGCCAAAGAATGAAGAGAAGGAGGACTGAAAGTTTTTGGCTTTCCTAATGGGAAAGAGATGAAGCCCAGCTTCACAATGAAACTAAATACAATGAGGAAATCTTACAAATCGTACAGGGGTTGCTTAACAGACATCAAAATACCAACTGATCATTGAGATTTGTAAAGATCTAAAAGGATCGGTACCCTACAATCTCATTTGTGTCTGAAAACCAAGAAACCAAGGAACAGATATTGCTCAGCCTTCCCACTCTACAAATCTCTCCTGGCTCCACTGTATAGTTGGATAGACTTCACCGAAAAGAAGTAAACCAGCTCTCCCTAACCTCATCTCTGAAACACGGCAAACTAGATTCAAATTCTAGGCTCAGATCACTTAATAGGAGGCTATTTTTTCCTCCCAATTTTGCAAACCTAAGACACACCCTAGTCTATTCTGAGCTTGGGGCTGTTTCTCACATTCCTTTGTAGAATTGGTTACCCACAATCTCAGTAGTCCCAGACCAAGTCCCAAACCACTGAATTTAGCCCATCAGACTTTCAGATAAAATTTGGTATGGTAGAAACAGCCCTAAGCAGTCCAATTTATCAAAATAGGTAAGTCCCTTACACTTTCTTTGTTCAACCCCAATCTCCCAGGAAATACTGTAAAAGGAAACAAGAAGACATAAACTTGATAGGTGAAGCTGTAGATAGATATAAAAGAAAATGAGGAGAGAGTGAGAAGAAAGAATGCAGCTCCATTCAAAAGAAAAATGCTTCCCAAATTACTCCATCTCCAGAGTGCTGCTCTCTTATTTTGGAAAATTTCACTATTCCTAGCCTGCCTGCTTCAGAGAAGGCAATGGCAACCCACTCCGGTCCTCTTGCCTGGAAAATCCCATGGACGGAAGAGCCTGGCGGCCTGCCGTCTATGCGGTTGCACAGATTTGGACACGACTGAAGTGACTTAGCAGCAGCAGCAGCAGCAGCCTGCCTGCTTGCCTACTCTTTACCCAGAAAGCCTGCAGATAACTGCCTATCAACATTTGCAGTAAATCTTCCCCATGTGCAGTTGCAAACATAAGGATTGGACTCATGAAATCTACATCAGCTTATTAAACAAATGGATGGGGTTCTTCATTCTTAAGTATTAATAAACAAGCACTAGATATATGACTGAAACCTATGATAGGAAATAAATGTGCACGGTGAACAAGCAGAGCTGACCATAGATGAAAGAGAGATGATAATGGAGCAGAAGAGAACTCAATATATCCTTGAGAGGTCATTGCAGCCATAAAAGGATGCAATCAAAAAGCAAAAAAGAGTGAGCAAATCTGTTATTAGTGTTAACTATGAAGGGGAAATCAACGAACCAGTAAATAATAAAATGGACAAAGTCAGTTGGGTACTTATGGATAAAAATTGAGAAAATCAATGATAATATAATAAATGGATTATATTACATTACAGGAAAGTTGAGACTGGGTGAATAGAATTCTGTTCTGAATAAAAGAATTTCTGGGGGAAAAAAGAGTGGAGAAAATATCAAAGATACACAGAAAAATGGTTTCCAGAGCCAAACAGAGACATACACTAGCAATAATTTTGATTTTTCCGTGTTTTCTTTTTTCCTTATTGTGAATGTATCTCATTCCTATTTTCTGTCCCTTTAATTATCTGTTTCTTCTGTGGTTTGTTCTGTTTACTCTGTAAGTGTGAGCAAAATTGATTTTAAAAGACTACACCTGAATTTCTGGTTCCAATCTGGTTGCAGTACCTTCCATAAACAACTTTAAAAGCTAGACAAAAAATATAAAAACTTTTGTTTCTAGGCATTAGAGAACAATTATAGCAGAAGTATAGTATAGGAAATGAACACTTCATTTATACTCACTTTGTCCCCAAACCCAAGGCATTTTCTAAACTGAGGTGCAGGGAACCCACACAGAGAGTGGTGGTTTATTCAAGCAGAAGAGACATTCATTGTTTAGATCTGCCAAGAGAACTTTAACTGAAAGATTATAACAGTAAAGGAGAGACCTGCAGTTAAGTCCCCCAAGTCTGTATTTTCCTAGTACTTTGAATAATTTCTAAATTATTTGTGCATAAGGAGAACCTCTGGAAAAAGAGCCACAATTTGGGAGGTAAAGATTATAATTTTGACATAAATAGAATGGAAATATCTTGGTAAACTCCATAGACTTTCAGTGAAGAGCTAAGAAAGGTCATATCCTAATAAGTGGCAAATGTTAGGAGTCCTAGCTACATCCTCAGAGTAGTATAAAACTGAAGTAAACCTACTTAACAAATCCTAAAAGGCCTCTACAGGATAAAAGTGATCTTCCAGTAAATTTTTCTCTTTTAAGTTTAAAATAATTTTACTGACATTTAATTTACATACAATAATGCATTTTAGCAACTGGTTTGAATTGTAAAGCTTCATGACAAACGCTTACATCCATATAATCACTACTCCGAAAAAGATACAGATGTTTTCTATCACCTCAATTTTCTTTTTTTAAAAAAATTCTATCGATACAGAGTTGATTTACAATGTTAATTTCTTCTGTTTAGCAGTGTTTTGGTTATACATATATATTTTATATATATATATATATATTCCTGCTCATATTCCTTTCCATTATGGTTCATCATGAGATATTGAATATAATTCCCTGCAGTATACGATAGGACCTTATTGTTCATCCATCCTGTATATAATGGTTTGCTTCTCCTAATCCAAAACCTCTAATCCTTTCCTCTCCTGCCACTGCTTCCCTTTGGCAACCACAAATCTGTTCTCTATATCCGTGAGTTTGTTTTGGTTTCATAGATATTACTTTGGTGGTTTGTATTATATTTCAGATTCCGCATATAAGAGATATCATATGCATTTGTCTTTCTCTTTCTGACTTAACGATAATCTCTAGGTCCGTCCATCTTGCTGTAAATGGCACCAAAAAGAATGAAATAATGACATTTGTATCACCCTAAATTTTCTTTGTGATTTTTTGCAGACAATGACCCCTCTATTTCCTCTAGATTCCTCTAGAAAACTACTAATATGCTTTTTATTAGTAGATAAATTTTGTCTTTTAAAAAAGAACATCCTTTTGTGTCTGCTTTATTTGACTCAGCATAATGTTTTGAAATCATATATATTGCTGTGTGTATTAGAACTTTGGTCCTTTTTCTTTCTGAATAGTGTTGCATTATATAAATATACTACAAAAATTTACTTATTGGTAGGCATTTAGGTTATTTTCATTTTTTTGCTATAGTAAATAAAGCAGCTATAAACATTTATGTATAAACTTTTCTTATGAGCCTTTTCATACTAGTCAAAGCTATGGTTTTTCCAGTAGTTATATATGGATGTGAAAGTTGGACTATAAAGAAAGCTGAGTGCCAAAGAATTGATGCTTTGGAACTGTGGTTTTGGAGAAGACTCTTGAGTCCCTTGGGCTGCAAAGAGATCCAACCAGTCAATCCTAAAGGAAATCAGTCCTGAATACTCTTTGGAAGGACTGATGCTGAAGCTGAAACTCTAATACTTTGGCCACCTGATGCGAAGAAATGACTCATTTGAAAAGACCCTGATGCTGGCAAAGATTGAGGGCAGGAGGAGAAGGGGACGATAGAGGATGAGATGATTGGATGGCATCACCGACTTGATGGACATGAGTTTGAGTAAACTCCAGGAGTTGGTGATGGACAGGGAGGCCTGGCGTGCTGCAGTCCATGGGGTCACAAAGAGTCGGACACAACTGAGTGACTGAACAAAGCTGAACTGAATGGGTATGGAATACTTTTCTATTTGGTTTTTAATTTGCATTTCCCTGGTGACTAATAATATTAAGTACGTTTCAGATGGTATTGGTTATTGCATATCTTCCTTTGTGAAGCTCTGTTCAAATATTTTGCCCATGTTTTAAAATGTAGCTGTTTGTGCTTTTATTATTGAGCTATAATGCTTCTTTATATGCTTTTGATGCAAGTTCTTTATCAGATATATATCTGTATCTGTGTGTGTTGTGTGCTTAGTCGCTCAGTCGTATATGACTCTTTGTGACCCCCAGGCTCCTCTGTCCATGTGGATTCTCCAGATTAGAATACTGGAGTGGGTTCCCATGCCCTCCTCCAGGGGATCTTCCCAACCAGGTCTTCCACATTTCAGGCAGATTCTTTACCATCTGAGCCACCAGGGAAGCCCAAGAATACTGGAGTGGATAGCCTATCCCTTCTCCAGGGGATCTTCCTGCCTCAGGAATTGAACCAGGGTCTCCTGCATTGCCTATATATATATATATATATATATATATATATATATATATATGTGTGTGTGTGTGTGTGTGTATACACACACACACATAAAATATCTTCTCTGAGTGTATAGCTTGTCTTTTAACTTTCTAACTGGAATCTTTTGAAGAGTAGAATTTTAAAATTTTGATGAGGTTATATTTATAATTTTTTATTTTCTCATTTGTTTGTGTTCTATCTAAGAAACTTTTTCCTATACTTGGTTCACAAACATTTTCTCCTCTTTTGTTTCAGAGGTCTATAATTTTATTTTTTACAGAGGTTCATGTATGGATGTGAGAGTTGGACTATAAAGAAAGCTGAGCACCGAAGAACTGATGCTTTTGAACTGTGGTGTTGGAGAAGACTCTTGAGAGTCCCTTGGACTGCAAGGAGTTCCAACCAGTCCATCCTAAAGGAGATCAGTCCTGGGTGTTCATTGGAAGGACTGACGCTGAAGCTGAAACTCCAATACTTTGGACACCTCATGAGAAGAGTGGACTCATTGGAAAAGACCCTGATGTTGGGAAAGATTGAGGGCAGGAGGAGAAAGGGACAACAGAGGATAAGAGTTGCAAAGAGTAGTACACAACTGAGCGACTGAACTGAACTGAACTGAACTGACAGAGGTTCATGATCCATTTTGAGTAAATACTTGTTCATGTTGTGACTTAAGAAATGAAGTTCATTTTTATCCAAACAGATATCCGGTTGTTTCAACACCATTTCCCCACTGGATTATCTTGTTGAAAAATCAATTGAACATGTGTAATTTTTCCCAGTGAACTTTTCATGTTCCATTTGTTTCTATTTTAGAATTTCAATAATATAATTATTATGGTTACAGTTTCTATAAATTCTTGAGCTTTTTAAATAAAAGTGTTTTAAATTGTTTTCTAGTTACATCATTTTTCTTATTCCTGACTATGCTTTGTTAACTGATTTTCTCCTGATTATGAGTTGTATTCTCCTACTTCTTGACATGTCTATTAAATTATGATTGTAGACTAGACATTGTGAATGTTACATTGTTGAATGACTGGATTTTCTTAATGTCCTTAAAGAGCATTTGTTTGGGGCGGGGGGAGAGTGGAAGTAGCTAAATTATTTGTTGTTCAGCTTGATCCTTTTGAGATGTTTCAAAGACTTTTGCATGTACACACCTTTAGTTTACCTACTAACAAATGATTCTATTGGGATCCCTATTTAATATCCTGGGTATTCAATAAATTCTCTCTACTGTGCTTGGCTAGAATATAGATATCTCCTAGTTCTATGTGAATTCTAAAGTTTTTTTTTTAACTTGTAGAAAACTAAAGATTGTAATTTTCGCAGCATCAAGGAATTTCACTTGATGATATGTAATAAATACTCAGCTAAGAAATCAAGAATACTCCAAGGCAGATATCTGAAGCTCTCCGTCTGCGTAGTTCTCTCCTCTACAGTACTATGCCCTGCAAATTCCAGTCACATTATTCTCCAACAAATCCTGTTTATGTCTTCCCAAGTCAGCAAAACCCCTTTTGTCTGCTTGAGTTTCTTTTCCTTTGAAAAAGTCTTGAAGTCTCTTCCTGGAAGAAGGCTAGAATGAATAGAGTTTAAGAGACACGAAGGTGTCTAAAGTCATATATGTATTTGATTCACCAGAAGTGAGGATATATAGTGAAATGAGGCAATATTTGAAGAAATAGCACTGAGAAATTTCCAAATCTGATGAAAGTCATCAACCTATAAATTCAAAAAAACTCAGAATACAATTTTAAAAAGACTTCGTCTAAGCATGTACTAGTCATAATGCTGAAAACCAAAAATGAGGAGAATATCTTAAAATATTCAGAGAAAAAAGACAAGCAAAAACAACAATAAACTGATCATTTTTCAACATATACTGTAAAAGCCAGAAGGCACTAGAGTGACATATTTAAAGTGCTAAAATAAATAAATAGAACTGCCAACTTAAAATCATATACTCCATGAAAAACATCCTTTAAACATATGGACAAAATAAAGATGCTTTAATATAAAATAAGATACCAAAATATTAATTTTTAGCACACTCATACTATAAAACCTACAGGAAAATGATAGAGATGAAAGTCCAAAACATAAAGAAGGAATAAAGAATATTAAAGGACTAAATAGGTAGCTCAGTTCAGTCGCTCAGTCGTGTCTGACCCTTTGCAACCCATGGACTGCAGCACGCCAGGGTTCCCTGTCCATCACCAACTCTTGGAGCTTGCTCAAAGTCATGCCCATCGAGTCAGTGATGCCATCCAATCATCTCATCTTCAGTCGTCCCCTTCTCCTCCCTCCTTCAATCTTTCTCAGCATCAGGGTCTTTTCCATGGAGTCAGTTCTTCACATCAGGTGGCCAAAGTTTTGGAGTTTCAGTTTTAGCATCAGTCCTAATGAATATTCAGGACTGATTTCCTTTAGGATGGACTGGTTGGATCTCCTTGCTGTTCAAGAGACTCTCAAGAGTTTTCTCCATCACCACAGTTCAAAAGCATCAATTCTTTGGCATTCAGCATTTGTTATGGTCCGAATCTCACATCCATACATGACTACTTGAAAAACTATAGCTTTGACTATATGGACTTTTGTTGGTAAAGTAATGTCTCTGTTTTTTAATATGTTGTCTAGATTGGTCATAGCTTTTCTTCCAAGGAGCAAGCGTGTTTTAATTTCATGGCTGCAGTCACCATCTGCAGAGATTTTGGAGCCCAAGAAAATAAAAGCTGTCACTGTTCCCATCGTTTCCCTATCTATCTGCCATGAAGCAATGGGACTGGATGCCATGACTTTAATTTTTTGAAAGTTGAGTTTTAAGCCAGCTTTTTCAGTCTCCTCTTTCATTTTCATCAAGAAGCTCTTTAGCTCCTCTTTGCTTTCTGCCATAAGGATGGGGTCATCTGCATATCTGACATTACTGATATTTCTCCCGGCTCTCTTGATTCCAGCTTGTGCTTCATCCCACCTGGCATTTTGCACGATGTACTCTGCATACAAGTTAAATAAGCAGGGTGACAATATACAGCCTTAACATGCTCCTTTCCCAATTAGGAACCATGTTCTGGTTCCATGTCTGGTTCTGTTGCTTCTTGACCTGAATACAGATTTCTCAGGAGGCAGGTAAGGTGGTCTGGTATTCTCATCTCTAGAAGAATTTTCCACATTTTGTTGTCATCCACACAATCAAAGGGCTTCCCTGGTGGCAGGTAAAGAATTGGCCGGCAATGCAGGAGACCTGGGTTCGAACCCTGGGTTGGGAAGATTCCCTGGAAAAGGGAATGGCTATCCACTCCAGTATTCTGGCCTGGAGAATCTCATAGACTGTATAGTCCATGGAGTCGCAAAGAGTCACACATGACTGAGAAACTTTTACTCACACAGTCAAAGGCTTTAGTGTAGTCAGTGAAGCAGAATTAGATGTTTTCCTGGAATTCTCTTGCTTTTTCTATGATCCAAAAGATGTTGACAGTTTGATCTCTTGTTTCTCTGCCTTTTCTAAATCCAGCTTGAACATCTGGAAGTTCATGTACTATTGAAGCCCAGCTTGGAGAATTTTGAGCATTACTTTGCTAGCATGTGAAATGAGTGCATTTGTGCAGTAGTTTGAACATTCTTTGGCATTGCCTTCCTTTGGGGTTGGAAGGAAAACTGACCTTTTTCAGTCCTGTGGCCACTGCTGAATTTTCCAAATTTGCTTGCATATTGAGTGTAGCACTTTAACAGCATCATCTTTTAGGATTTGAAGTGGCTCAGTTGGAATTCCATCACCTCCAATATCTTTGTTTGTAGTGATGCCTCCTAAGGCCCACTTGACTTTGCACTCCAGGATGTCTGGCTCTAGGTGAGTGATCACACCATCGTGGTTATCTGGGTCATGAAGATCTTTCTTGTATAGCTCTGTGTATTCTTGCCACCTTTTTTTAAATATCTTCTGCTTCTGTTAGATCCATACTGTTTCTGTCCTTTATTGTGCCCATCTTTGTCTGAAATATTCCCTTGTTATCTCTAATTTTCTTGAAGAGATTGCTAGTCTTTCTCCTTCTACTGTTTTCTTCTATTTCTTTGCATTGATCACCGAGGAAGTCTTTCTTATCTCTACTTGCTATTCTTTGGAACTCTGCATTTAGATGGGTATATGTTTCCTTTTCTCCTTTGCCTTTTGCTTCTCTTCTTTTCTCAGTTATTTGTTAGGCCTCCTCAGACACCTTTTTGTATTTCTTCATCTTGGGGATGGTTTTGATCACCACCTCCTGTGCAATGTTATGAACCTTCATCCATAGTTCTTCAGGCACTCTATCTATCAGATCTAATCCCTTGAATCTGTTTGTCACTTCCACTGTATAATCATAAGGGATTTGATTTAAGTCATACCTGAATGGTCTGCTACTTTCTTAAATTTAAGTCTGAATTTTGCAGCAAGGTAGTTAAATATAGTCATATTAATTTTTTTAAAGAATTTTTTAAATGAGGACCATTTTTAAAGCCTTTATTGAATTTGTTACAATATTGATTCTATTTTATGTTTCAGTTTTTTGGCTGCAAGGCATGTGGGATCTTGGCTCCCAGACCAGAGATTGTACCCGCACCCTCTGCATTGAAAGGCAAATTTAAAACACATGCCAGATTTAAAACATATAGAACTAAACTACTGGACAACAGTAATACAAAGAGAATGAAGGGGAACTCATTGAATTAAACTGTTGTAAGGGTATTGCATGGTTTAAAAATTCACATAAGCATTAATTTAAATACACTGTAATAAATTAAGGATAAATACTGAAATATTCAGTATTTAAAAGAATATAAAATCATTTTTAAATCTCCATATAAAAGAATAATAAAAGAATATATGAATAAAAGAACAAAAAGGGAGAAAAATTGAAATATGAATAAACTTGATTGATTTAGAAGGGAGCAAGAAATTAAGAATAAAAAACAAATGAAAACATGAAACAGAACACAAAAACCAAAATGACAGTGCTGACTAGATTGGTAAGCTATATTAGGGATAAATAATTTAAAGAGTTACATTATAAATGAAACCATTAAGTAGTATAATTAAAACTGAACTTGTAAGAATGGATAAACAAATAAACTTCAGCTACATGCTATTTATAAATGGTATTCTTCATTAAAAGCCACAACAATTAAAAATAGAAATATATAAAAGGATATTCTAAGTAATCACTAACTCAAAGAAAGCTGGTATAGTTAACTATATAAATATCAAGTAAAGTAGACTTTAAGGCAAAATATTACATTATAAAATATGTAATATAATATGTAGCGGTGGTGGTTTAGTTGCTAAGTCATCTCCGACTCTTGCGACCCCATGGACGGTAGCTCACCAGGCTCCTCTGTCCATGGGATTTTCCAGGCAAGTATACTGGAGTATGTAGTATATATAATTAATGTCATTTCATTTTGTAATAGTAAAAAGTCCACATTAAAAAAAGATGGAAAAATATTGCATAATTTGTGTGCAATCAATAACAATTTCAAAATATTGGGTTGGCCAAAAACTTCACTTGAGTTTTTCCACAACACCTGAATTTTTAAAAAATGTTATTGGATCTAAATGTAAGACCAAAAACTATAAAATTCCTAGGGGAAAACATAGGCAAAACACTCTCTGATATAAATCACAGCAAGATCCTCTATGACCCACCTCCCAGAGCAATGGAAATAAAAGCAAAAATAAACAAATGGGACCTAATTAAA
Source organism: Bos indicus x Bos taurus (assembly GCF_003369695.1). NCBI lineage: Eukaryota > Metazoa > Chordata > Mammalia > Artiodactyla > Bovidae > Bos > Bos indicus x Bos taurus. The sequence goes on along the minus strand of NC_040090.1, from coordinate 57,841,553 downwards.
CTTAAAAGCTTTTACACAATGAAGGAAACTATAAGCAAGGTGAAAAGACAGCCTTCAGAGTGGGAGAAAATAATAGCAAATGAAGCAATTCACAAAGAATTAATCTCAAAAATACACAAACAGCTCATCCAGCTCAATACCAGAAAAATAAACGATCCAATCAAAAAATGGGCCAAAGAACTAAACAGACATTTCTCCAAAGAAGACCTACAGATGCTAACAAACGCATGAAAAAATGCTCAGCATCACTCACTATCAGAGAAATACAAATCAGAGCCACTATGAGGTACCATCTCACACGGGTCAGAATGGCTACTATCAAAAAGTCTACAAGCAATAGATGCTGGAGAGGGTGTGGAGAAAAGGGAACCCTCTTACACCGTTGGTGGGAATGCAAAGTAGTGCAGCCACTATGGAGAACTGTGTGGAGACTCCTTAAAAAACTGGAAATAGAACTGCCATATGACCCAGCAATCCCACCGCTGGGCATACACACTGAAGAAACCAGAATTGAAAGAGACACGTGTACCCCAATGTTCACCGCAGCACTGTTTATAATAGCCGGGATGTGGAAGTAACCTAGATGTCCACCAGCAAACGAATGGATAAGAAAGCTGTGGTACATCTACACAATGGAGTATTACTCAGCTATTAAAAAGAATGCATTTGATTCAGTTCTAATGAGGTGGATGAAACTGGAGCCTAGTATACAGAGTGAAGTAAGTCAGAAAGAAAAACACCAATAAAGTATATTAATGCATATATATGGAATTTAGAAGGATGGTAAGGATGACCCTATATGTGAGACAGCAAAGGAGACACAGATGTAAAGAACAGACTTTTGGACTCTGCAGGAGAAGGTGAGAGTGGGATGATTTGAGAGAATAGCATTGAAATATGTATATTGCCATATGTGAAACAGATCACCAGTCCAAGTTAGAGGCATGAAACAGGGAACTCAAAGCCGGTGCACTGGGACAACCCAGAGGAACGAGATGGGGAGGGAGGCGGGAGGGGGTTCAGGATGGGGGACACATGTGCACCCGTGGCTGATTCAGGTCAAAGTATGGCAAAACCCACAATGTTGTAAAGTAATTAGCCTCCAATTAAATAAATTAATTTTTAAAAAGTTATTTATTTTTAATTGAAGGATAATTGCTTTTCAATATTGTGTTGGTTTCTGCCATCATCAATATGAATCATCCATAAGTATACATATATCCCCTCTCTCTTAAACCTCCCTCCCACCATTGCCAGGATGAACTTTTTGGTAAACTCAGTATATAAACGGAGAAGGCAATGGCACCCCACTCCAATACTCTTGCCTGGAAAATCCCATGGATGGAGGAGCCTGGTAGGCTACAGTCCATGAGGTCGCTGAGGGTCAGACACGACTGAGCGACTTCACTTTGACTTTTCACTTTCATGCATTGGAGAAGGAAATGGCAACCCACTCCAGGGTTCTTGCCTGGAGAATCCCAGGGATGGGGGAGCCTGGTAGGTTGCCGTCTATGGGGTCACACAGAGTCGGATACGACTGAAGCGACTTAGCAGCAGCAGCAGCAGCAGTAGTATATGAAGCCAAAGTTGACAGAACTAGGAAGAGGTAGATGAACATACAATCAGCTATCAGTGGGAGAGATTATAATCAACAACCTAGCAGGTAAATAAGTCCACTTGAGAGGGTAGCACCACGGCTGGCCACAGACCAGAGGCTCTACGCCTACCATGATTGCCCTGTGAGCCCTGGAATGTAGATAGTATTGTGGGAGAAGGGTTCAAAAGGAAGAAATCTAGAGTTACTGACCTTAAACCTGAATTACTGAGTGAACCCTAAAATGAGATTACTAGAATTGACAAGCTTATCTTCCCAGTTGCCACACAAATTGAGGAATTGAAATACAGATTACTTAGAGTTACAAAAAATAGTAGTCACTAGTTTTGAATAATCCATTGTGTGGCTATAAAATTCAAACCCTATATAGATCTCTAATTAAAAATGATAGGTTATGATACACTGACAAAAGGGATTACTATAGTAATACAGTAGTTTAAAGAGTAAACTATATCTGTAGGTACTAACACAGGAAAGATGTTGACAAGATATTAAATTTTGAAAAATTTGCATAATGGTATAATATACTAGGATACCTAATATGTAAAAACATACATAGATGTGTATTCATGTCTTTATATGTACACACACATACACAAGCTTTTAACCATGTTGATTCCTGAGGAGAGGTATTTGAGGGGAGGTATGCCAAGACAGGGTATCTTTACTTTTTAATAATGAATTTCTGTACTGTCCCTGTCTCCTGTACAATGTCACAAACCTCATCCCATAGTTCATCAGGCACTCTATCTATCAGATCTAGGCCCTTAAATCTATTTCTCACTTTCACTGTATAATCATAAGGGATTTGATTTAGGTCATACCTGAATGGTCTAGTGGTTTTCTCTACTTTCTTCAATTTAAGTCTGAATTTGGCAACAAGGAGTTCATGGTCTGAGCCACAGTCAGCTCCTGGTCTTGTTTTTGCTGACTGTATACAGCTTCTCCATCTTTGGCTACAAAGAATATAATCAGTCTGATTTCGGTGTTGACCATCTGGTGATGTCCATGTATAGAGTCTTCTCTTGTGTTGTTGGAAGAGGGTGTTTGTTATGACCAGTGCATTTTCTTGGCAAAACTCTATTAGTCTTTGCCCTGCTTCATTCCGTATTCCAAGGCCAAATTTGCCTGTTACTCCAGGTGTTTCTTGACTTCCTACTTTTGCATTCCATCCCCCTATAATGAAAAGGATATCTTTTTTGGGTGTTAGTTCTAAAAGGTCTTGTAGGTCTTCATAGAACCGTTCAACTTCAGCTTCTTCAGCATTACTGGTTGGGGCATAGACTTGGATTACTGTGATATTGAATGGTTTGCCTTGGAAATGAACAAAGATCTTTCTGTCATTTTTGAGATTGCATCCAAGTACTGCATTTCAGACTCTTTTGTTGACCATGATGGCTACTCCATTTCTTCTGAGGGATTCCTGCCCGCAGTAGTAGATATAATGGTCATCTGAGTTAAATTCACCCATTCCAGTCCATTTGAGTTCGCTGATTCCTAGAATGTCGACATTCACTCTTGCCATCCCTTGTTTGACCACTTCCAATTTGCCTTGATGCATGGATCTGACATTCCAGATTCCTATGCAATATTGCTCTTTACAGCATCAGACCTTGTTTCTATCACCAGTCACATCCACAGCTGGGTATTCTTTTTGCTTTGGCTCCATCCCTTCATTCTTTCTGGAGTTATTTCTCCACTCATCTCCAGCAGCATATTGGGCACCTACTGACCTGGGGAGTTCCTCTTTCAGTATCCTATCATTTTGCCTTTTCATACTGTTCATGGGGTTCTCAAGGCAAGAATACTGAAGTGGTTTGCCATTCCCTTCTCCAGTGGACCACATTCTGTCAGATCTCTCCACCATGACCCGCCCATCTTGGGTTGCCCCACGGGCATGGCTTAGTTTCACTGAGTTAGACAAGGCTGTGGTCCTAGTGTGATTAGATTGACTAGTTTTCTGTGAGTATGGTTTCAGTGTGTCTGCCCTCTGATGCCCTCTTGCAACACCTACCGTCTTACTTGGGTTTCTCTTACCTTGGGCGTGGGGTATCTCTTCACAGCTGCTCCTCACAGGGTCACAAAGAGTCGGACACGACTGAGTGATTTTCACTTACTCACAAGCATTATTTAAATGTACTTTTTTTTTTTGAATTAGTCAGTGTGCATGACATAGAGTGGTGGTGTTGGTTTAGTCATTAAGTTGCGTCTGACTTTTTTGCCAGCCAGGCTCCTCTGTGCATGGGATTTTCTAGGCAAGAATATTGGAGTGGGTTGACATTTTCTTCTCTGGGGGATCTTTAGGTCTGAAGGATTGAACCCTCATCTCCTGCATTGCCAGGTGGATTCTTTACCACTGAGCCACCAGGGAAGCCTGCATTACACAGAGTAGGCAGTCAATAAATGATAGCTACTATTTAAAGAGGGTAACTTTTACCCAGCTTACTATGCGTCAGGAATTAGATAAATAACTTGTACATAAACTATCTCCTCTAACCCTCTCTAACAGCTAACTGTGAGAACTGACACCAGGATTCCACTTCTGGGCCCTCATCTGATTTCTTCCTATTACATCTTCTTCAACCACAGGCAAACCCCAGATTTCTGTGGCTGCTCTAACTCTGCAAAAAGAGTCCCTTTGACATGACACCAGCCTCTTCTGGGGAGAGAGTGGAAGCCAGAGGAGCACTGGCACTGCCTGGGGGGACAGAGGTGTGCAGGCAGCATGCCCAGTGCAATTAGAAGCGGATTAAGAGGGAAACAGAGTGGGGGCCAGGCGTGATGTGTTTTTGCCATCTTGTCTGGGATTAGTAGTAATATATCTGCTGGTGTGATGGACACATCTGCTTTCGTTTATTCTGAGCCCTGTCAAGCTCACAAGCCTGGATTAAAGCAAAATCACGCTGAGTGAACATTGCTAATTTAGCTACTTTTTTTCCCTCTCTTTTTCTTCCTCATCTTCAAATTTTAATGTGAATGCTGCAAGAAGTCATTTCTTTCCAACCAAATGATTTGGGAAAGGAGCCTCAAATTCATAGATCCTGAAGGGGAGAGGGATGAGGAGATTTGGACCAGAAGGTGGAGCCTGGGGAATCATGTCCATATTCAGATGAAAAGGGGAGAAAGGAGAGACTGTAGGATGGGAGGGGAGTAGAGGAAATGTGAATTTCCACAGTACTTCCTGGGTTGAATAGATTTGGAACACTTCCCCTTAAAGCAAAAAAAAACCCATCTCCTCTTGCAGTGAAGAAGAAAACCCATGTGTATTTCAGTTCACAGTTCTCTTCTACCTCCCAGAGCATCTGACTTTTCCTCTCTGTAGCTCCATCCTTGAGATTGGCTCCTACTTCCTCAGTCTCTTCCTTGCCGGATGCATGCATGCATGCTCAGTCTCTTCAGTCATGTCTGACTCTTTGCAACCCTATGGACTGTACCGGCCAGGCTCCTCTGTCCATGGGCTTCTCCAGACAAGAATACTGGAGTGGGTTGCCATGCCCTCCTCCAGGGGATCTTCCTGACCCAGGGATAGAACTCTCGTATGTCTCCTGCATTGGCAGGCAGGTTCTTTACCACTAATGCCACGTGGGAAGTCCTTGCCTGATATTTCCCTGTAAAAGAATTTCACCGCAGTGTGAGCTGCTCATGGTACCTCAGTTACAGGTCCACTGTCTCATTTCTGAAGCTCAGTTCTCAACAAGTTTGCATTTCTGACTGGCTGCCCAAATGCTGCTTCTAAATGCTGAGTCAAAGAACTCCCTTCGCAACCTTCAGAATATGATCTTAGAGATTCTTTTCTTAGTTTCTGCCCAGAGCCTATACATCAGAGTCATGTCTTCAGGTACTTTTTGTTGGTCTAGACAAGATCTTGGGATTTCCCCTCTCTCCACCCTAGTTAGGTTTTTTTCATAGACAAATAAGCTCCTTTTTGCTATCTTTGGGTGTCTGATTTGCGTCAATTCATTTGGCCGATTCCTCTTCCGTTTCTTGTACTTTTCTCAACTTCCCTTTCCTTTTAACATCTTTGAGACAGCAACATCTTTATTTACCAAGAAGAAACATTATAGGAGAACATATTTCTGGCTTTGAAATGTGATAGCCAGATGCAGAAATAGTAAATAAGCTCTAAGAATAAATGCCAGGATGCCAGATAAAGGGGATTAAGGTATGAACAGTCTTTAAAAGCGTAATAAAATCAAGCTGAAAGTCAGCACAGTGTCTTGGGACAAAGGGAAGGGATGTCAGGGATTAGGCTAAGATTAGAGGTTCAGAAGGAGAGACACAGCTGATCTCAAACCAGGAAGTGGAAGGGAGAGGCAGGAGGCAGGCTGCAGCCTACCTCTCCAGGAATCAGGCAGGTTTTGGGTCAAAGATAGTAACTGAGGGATTGGATCTCTTTTACCCTCTGCAAGGCTTGGGACATCGACAGCCCCAGAGTGCTGTTTGCCTACTCCCCAACCCTGTCTAGGAGGGCAGGGACCGTTTAGTAGGGCAGTCCCTCTGGCTACTGCGCCACGGCATTTCCAGCAAAACAAAAAGCACTTGAAAAGGGCTAAATCAAATTCACCTTCAGAGCTAGAAGAATCTGGCTAATGTGATTTCAAGCTCCCCCTCCCTTCCCCCAAAGCTCACCACCTTCTTACTGAAGTCTCAAATTCTTTTTAACAAGAGAAAAAGTCTTTCATGCCACAATTAGGGATAAAAGACATAAAATGCAAACGCCTGGCTGAGCTCCAGTTGGAGAATAATCAATCAATCCTTGGAATATAAATTACTAATATCAGATTCTTTCCTGGTATGACAGAGGGAGGAGGGTTAAAGACCAGGATGATAGTGACACCTGAAATGGAGGTTGCCAAGGAGATGGGAGCCGAGGAGGAGGGGGCAATCCCTTCTAGGTACACAACACCTTAAGATTTGAAGAGTGTGTGTGTGTGTGTGTGTGTGTGTGTGTTTTGAATCACTACTGCTCACAGCCCTGGGAGGCAGGCACGTGTGTCCTTTTCATCAAGCATAAGAGGAAACTGAGGCTCAGAGCTGTCCAGAAACCATTGCCAGGACCAAAGGTTGCCAAACTAGAGATCTTTATCTTATATTTGAACCTAAGGTTCTGATTGCAAGCCCAGTGATCTTTAAAATATATCAAAGCTGCAGAATGAAACTGACAACAGAAGAAATATCCTACCAACTTTCACAATTTTGGCTGAGACTTGTTGACTTTCAAATGGGGGAGGACACATGACTCTGTGTGTGGAGTAATTTTAGGATGGAGCTGCCAAGGCAAGTAGCCTGCTTTGCATGATTTATGAAGACTTTTAAAAAAAGAGAAAGAGGTTGTGTGTTGACTTTGTTAAAAAGGAGCTTCATTTTCTGGGAATTTACTATTTGAAGTACACCCACATCTTCATGAATTTATCCTCTCCTCACAAAACTCCATTGACCTTTTCTTTCCCATCCATGGAGGTAGTCCAGAGTTTAAACTATTTCTAGTTCAGTATGGATATTCATGCTTATTTTTCTTAATTTTTAAAAAATAAGCATGTGAAGTATAATACTCATACAGAAATATGTACACAACATGGAACTATAGCTCTGTAAATGATCATAAAACAAATCTCAGTGAAGCTATTACCCAGATAGGAAAATAAAACACCTGTAGTACCCCAGAAACCTTCTTCTTAATCCCTCCTCATCACAAGTCTCTCTTCTCCCTAAAGGTTACTCTTATCCTCACTTCTGAGATCACAGGCTGGTATTGCTTGTTTTGGGGACTTTAAATGGAATCATACGAAGTATATTAGATGCACTTGACTTATTTTGATCCATATCACACACATGAGGGGCTTCCGGCGCTAGTGGTAAAGAATCCACCTGCCATTGCAGTAGAGGTAAGAGACACAGGTTTGATTCCTGGGTCGGGAAGATCCCTTGGAGAAGGGTATGGCAACCCATTCCAGTATTCTTCCCTGGAGAATCCCATGAACAGAGGAGCCTGTCAGGCTGCAGTCTATAGGGTTGCAAAGAGTTGAACACAACTGAAGTGACTTAGCACATGCACATACATGAGAGATTCATTCTCATTGTTGAGTACAGTTGTAGTTGATTTTCATTGCTGGGTAGTATACCATTGTACAAATATACCACATTTACCTGTTCTACTGTTGGTGGAGTTTGAATTGCTTCAGTTTGTGCTGTTATGAGCAATGTCACTGTGAATATCCTTGTGCATGTATTTTTATGCATAATGCATTATTCTACTGTATACATACCTGGGATTGAAACTGCTGGGTCATAAAGTATGCATAAGTTTAAGTTTAGTAGGAAGCTGTTTTCCAAATAATTCTACCAAAGTACAGTCCCATCAACAAAGTATGAGTGTTCCAGTTGCTCCACACCCTTGCCAACACTTGTTATTTATTACCAGTCTGTGTAATTTTAGCTGCTCTGGTGGGTATGTGGTGGTATTTCACTGTGGCTTTAGTCTTTATTTCCTTAATTACTTGATCATTTTCATTTGTTAACTGGTCATTAAAATATTCTCATTTATTAAGTATCTTTCTCATCTTTTTTTAATAATTGTACTTTCCTTATTGATTTATAAGTTCTTTACATATTTTGGATTGAGTCCTTTGTCAGTTTATGTGGCTTGCAAATGTTTCTGACTCTGTACCTGTTTTTTCTCTCTTAATAGTATCTTTTGATGAATAGAAGGTCCAATTTATGCAGTCTAATTTATCCATCTTTTTCTTTATGTTTAACACTTTTGTGTCCTTTCAAATAATTCTTTTTTTTGTTTCTTGCTCCTGGGTCAGGAAGATCCCCTGGAGAAGGAAACGACCGCCCACTGCTGTATTCTTGCCTGGAAAAGCCCATGGACCGTGGAGCCTGTTGGGCTATAGTCCACAGTATGGCAAAGAGTCGGACATGACTGAGTGACTAACATTTTCATAGAGGTAATACCTTAGACTGTCATGTAGAAACTTCATGCCGTTGCCTTTTACTTTTAGATAAATAAGCCATCTGAAATTGATTTCTATATATGCTATACTATAAAAATCAAGTTTTATTTTGTTCTATATGGATATCCAAGGGTCTAACAGCATTAAAGAAAACATTGTGTTATCTCTACTATTCTGCAGTGTCAGACCCAATGATCATACATACATAGTAGTTTCTGGACTCTTTTCTGTTCCATTGGCCTATTTGTCTATCTTTGTGCTAATACTATGCTGTCTCAATTATTGTCACTTAATGATATGTTCTACTTTTTTGTTCTTTGTCAAGAATATCTTAGCTTCTTGATCTTTTGCATTTCCATATGGATTTTAGAATAATATTTTCCATTTCAAAAAGAAAACAAGAAAGAAGGGAGAATTCACTGGCATTTTGATTAGGATTAAATTGAATATATAGCTAAACTTGGAGATGATATCATTGCACACTTTAGTTTTTAATCCTTGAAAACTTTTTGTATCTCATTGAATTTAGGGGAGCTTCTCTGGTGGCTCAGTACTAAAGAATCCACCTGCAGTCCTGGAGATTGGGAGATGTAGGTTCAATCCCTGGGTCAGGAGGATGCCGGGAGTTGGAAATGGCAATCCACCCCAGTATTCTTGCGTGGGAAATTCCATGGACAGAGGACACTGGTGGGCTACAGACCAGGGGGTCTCAAAGAGTCAGACATGACAGAGTGACTGAGCATGCATTGGATCTAGGCCCGTTTTTCCAATAATGTTTTAATAGGGATTTCTTTTGGTATGTCTTTTGCTTGTTGTTTTGTTGTTGATGGTAGTGGTGATATATGTATACGTAGAAGTCTTTCATATCTTTCATTAGATTTAATCGTAGGTATTTTGTTTGCTGATGCTGTTATGAATGCCTTGTAATTATCTGAAAAACAGTTCATACTCTAACTCTTTGTTTATATTATACAAGCATATAATTGATTTTTGTATATTGTCCTTATATCCAGTCACTTGCTAAATAATTTTAGAATTCTGATTATTTATCTGTATACTCTTTCAGATTACCTATGTACAAAACAGTATTATATGCAAACGTTATCTCTTTACAGGTTTAGTTATCACTTTATAATTGTGATCTTTTTTTTCTTATCACATTAGCTAGACAATTCTATTACAATTTTTTTTAATTGTTATTATTATTTTTACTTTACAATATTGTATTGATTTTGCCATACATTGACATGAATCTGCCATGGGTGTACATGTGTTCCCCATCCTAAACCCCCTTCCCACCTCCCTCCCTATCCCATCCCTCTAGGTCATCCCAGTGCACCAGCCCTGAGCACCCTGTATCATGCATTGAACCTGGACTGGCAATTCATTTCACATATGATAATTTACATGTTTCAGTGCCATTCTCCCATATCATCCCACCCTCGCCCTCTCCCACAGAGTCCAAAAGACTGTTCTATACATCTGTGTCTCTTTTGCTGTCTCGCATACAGGGTTATCATTACCATCTTTCTAAATTCCATATATATGCATTAGTATACTGTACTGGTGTTTTTCTTTCTGGCTTACTTCACTCTGTAGAATAGGCTCCAGCTTCATCCACCTCACTAGAACTGATTCAAACTATTACAATTTTGAACGGACGTAAACCCTTGCTTTATTTCCCTTTCCAAAGGGTCAAAAGGAATATCTTCAGTATTTTCCATGAAGAATGGTGCTTGCTATTTCTGCCTTGCAAATAAGTTAACCTGTATCCTTTTTCTAGATTTCACATATAAGCAATATTTTATGATACTCTTCTTTTCCTGATTTACTTCACCCTATATGACAGTCTCTAGGTCCGTCCACCTCTCTGCAAATGGCACAATTTTGTTCCTTTTTATGAGATACAGATATAGAAAATGGATGTGTGGATACCAAGGTGGGCGGAGAAAGGGTGGGATGAACCGGGAGATTAGGATTAACGTATGTACACCACTATGTATAAAATAGATAACTAATGAGAACCTACTGTGTAGCACAGGGAACTCTACTTGGTGCTCTATGGTGACCTAAATGAGAAGGAAATCCAAAAAAGAGAGAACGCATGTATATGTATGGCTGATTCACTTTGCTGTACAGCAGAAACTGCAGCAGAAACTAACATGACAGTTTAAAGCAGCTATACTCCAACAAAAATTTATTTAAAAAAGGATGGCAATTGCTATTTTTATAGTTATTTTTTCTCATAAAATAATTTAATTCTGTTTCTGTTTTGCTTAGAGCTTTTATCATCAATATATGTTAGATTTTATTAATAATTGTTCTTGCTTCTATTGAGAAGATTGTATAAAATTTCTTCTTTTTTTCTGTTATTATTGCGAACTAGAATTGTTTTCAAATATTAAACCAGCTTTTAATTTTTTCAGTAAATATCCCTTGGTCTTACTAGTCTCCTTTGCATATATTCCTGAATTCTGTTTGATGATGCTACTTAGGATTTTTGTATCTGTGATTGTGAGTCAGATTAATTTAGACTTCCTCTTTTGTAATATCCTTGTCAGCTTTTAGTATCAAGGTTTGCTAACCTCTTAAATGAGTTAGGAAGTATTCCCTCTATTTAGGGACTTCCCTGATGGCTCAGGCCATAAAGAATCTGCCTGCAATATAGGAGACCTGGGTTCGATCTTTGGGTCAGGAAGATCTCCTGGAGAAGTGAATGGCTACCCACTCTAGTATTCTTGCCTGGAAAATCGCATGTATATAGGAGCCTGGTGGGCTACACTTCTTGGGGTCACAAAGAATTAAACTCGACTAAGCACACACACACACACACACACACACACACACACACACTCTCTTTTTAAAGTTTCTGAAAAAGCTTTGTAAAATTGTTGCTTTAAATTTGTAGGTTTCAATACGAAAGAGACCTAGGTCTGAAGTGTGTGTGTGTCAATGTTTTTAACTATAGATTTGACTTCTGATTAGATGTAGAATTATCATATTCTCTTTCTTTTTGTGTTAGTTTTAATAAGCTATGTTTTTAAGGAATATATTCATTACCTCTATAGTTTCAAATGTATTGGTATAAAGTTTTTATATTAGCTTCATGTTTTTAGTCCTGTAGAATCTGTAATAATAACACCTTTTCAGATACTGTTCTTTTATCAGAAGGAGAGGATTTTTTCAGATCCGAGGCCTTAATAAATGAAGAAATGTTGACTTTGTGTTACTATTCCCAGCACCCAGGCTGAAAAAGGTAGATGGAGTCTTCCTTAATATTGATGCTACAGGCCAGCATCAACAATCCCTTCAATTCTAGTACTTTTAGATGAAAATTTATGAAAGCATAATATATATACACAAAAGTGTATATATCACCCAACTCAATGAATTCTGAGAAACACATCTATATAAGTGATTATTCATCTATATAATCAGTGCACATATTAAAAAATAAAACATTACTAGCACCCAGAAATCCTTCCCATGCTTCCTTCAAATTATACTTCCTGCAATCCAGACTTCAAACATCATGAACTGTTTGCTTTCATGTAAATATCTGTTGTCTTTTATTCAAAATTATGAGAATTTTGAATTCTTATAATCTTGAGAATTATTCCTATTGTTACATACATACAATAGTAGAAGATTTATTCTCTTTATTGTATAGTATTGCATTGTCTTAACATACCATAATTTATCTATTGTACTATTGATGGATATTGGTATACTATCCAGATTGGTATCATAGTTCTATGATAAAAACTCTTGTACATATTTTTTGCTGAATATATGTACGCATTTTTCTTGGTTCTGTACTTAGGAGTGGAATTACTAAATCATGGTTTGCCTATGTTCCACAATAGTGTAAATACCATATCTGCCAAAAAGTTTTAAAAAGTGATTCTATGAATTTACTCCTTACTATCAATGGACAAGAGTTACATTTGTTCTTCATCCATGACAACACTTGATATTTTCCATCTTCTTCATTTTACCATTTGGCTGCCTGTCTAGTGGAACTGCACTGTGAGTTTTAAAGGTGTTCTCTTGATTTCTAATTAGGTCAAGCATCTTTTTGTATGTCTATTGGCTACTTGGAGATCTTCTTTTGTGTTTATTCAAGTATTTTGCTCATATTTCTATTGGGCTGATATTTGTTTTATAATGATAAAATAAGGATATTTTATAACATTTATGTTCATGATAGAAAATTTGGAAAACACAGAAGAGTATCAAAGCGACATTAAAAAACCCTATGAGTCCAATAATATTTAAATAACTCAATATTATAATTTTACCACATTATATCATATAATATAGTAGTTATAGTTGTAAAGTAGTTATACAATAATATAGTAATGTGCATACTCTTTGAAACAATTACATTGACTCCTATTTTATCTAAGGCTCTCCAAAGCACACAGATGGGACATGAAAGGAGGTACTCCTTTTCTCTCAGCCTTAAAAGGGTTGAAGATATTAACCTCTTAATCTCATCCCTCATCAGAGGAACATCATTAGCTGATCACAAGGTCACTCCTATTCCCAGCGTCTCTGGAATCTGAAAAAGGCACATTTGGGGATCATTTATGTCAAGTTTGTTTCCTCTCTGAGTTCATGGCATCACCACCCTCCCTCTTTCCTGAGCCAGACACCCAAGTCAAGTCTTATTCCTTTATTTCGCAAAGCTAAATTTTCACTTAGTCCAAACCCTCTTCTTTCCTGCTGCTAGTTCCCTGATTTGAGCCTTATCTGTCCCCCGAATTACTTCCATCCCACTTGCCTCTTGTTCTTGTTCTTGCCTCTATTCTTACCCTACTGCTTGCCTCCCCTTCCACTCCAGGCCATTCTTCAGATGCTAGGCAGATTTTCTAAAATGCAAATCTGACCATGTCACTTCCCTGCTTATACCCTCTAAGAGGCTTCCCAATGCCTTCTGATAAGGTCCAAAGTCTTTGCATCGATTGCTTGCATGCTTCTAATCTGGTTCTTGCTTTCTTTAGCCTCATCTCCTGCCACTGACAGATCATGCATTTCTAGGCATCAGAGCCTTTGTTCAAAGTCTCCCTGTTAAAATGCCCTCTCCTGGTGTCTCTGTCTTGGAGACATCCTGTGCACACTTTCAAGGCCGGGCTCAAGTGCCATCTGAGCTCCTAGACAGGATTCTTCTGTCCCTCTCAGTTGGTTGTATAAACCACTCAGCTCGTCGAATTGCTATAGTATCTTTCCCATCCTTGCCATACACTGCATTTCTCAAATCTTTCTCTCTTGACTTTCAAGTGCTTGGCACAAGATCCAGCTTATAATGGACGTTCAATAAACATTGAAAGAATACCCAAAGGAATTAATCAAAGGTAAAAAGAAAAAGGAACAACATTTGTTAGAAACTTGCCACATAGCAGACACTTTTCCTATGTTCTCTCTTTTAAACTCCCCCAACAGCCTTATTAATTAGATGGTCTTATGTCCATTTTTAGGAATGAGGAGATAAAGGCATAGATAAATTTAATAATCTTTTGCTCAAAGTTACACAGCTAATATATAGCAGAGCCAAGATTTAAATCTGAGTCTGAAAACAAAGCTGTTTGTTTACGCTTAAACAGGTTATTATAATAATAATCATGATTATTTTAATGATGGTACTAAGAAATGGTCAGAGCCCTTTACATGCATTTCTCAGTGGTTAGTTCATAGATCACTTTCCCATCCATTATTGTTATTGAGTCCCACAAACAGATGGAGTCAGCAGAATTAGCCCCCAACTCTGATAAAGACAGTAAGTATGAGGGTTTAAAGTGCCTCATCTGACTTACTTCACCTACTGTGATAATCTCTAGATCCATCCATGTTGCTGCAAATGGCATTATTTCACTCTTTTTAATGGCAAAGTAATATTTCATTGTGTATCTATACCACATATTCTTTACCCATCCTTCTGTCGATGGACATTTAGGTTTCTTCCATGACTTGGCTAGTGTAAACAACACTTCAAAGAACAGTGGGGTGCGTGTATCCTACGGTATAGCACAAAGAACTCTGCTCAGTATTCTGTAACAACCTAATGGCGAAAAATTTTTGAAAAAGGATAAATAGATACATGTAAATGTATAACTGAATCACTTTGTTGTACACCCGATATCCAGCCTTGTTAATCAACTATACTCTAAGATAAGATAGCAAGTTAAAAAAAGATAAATCAATTGCCTCACCTAAGGTCACACAGTCTTAGCAAGCAATGTGGCTGGATCTCAAATCCAGGTCTTCCAGCTCTAAGTCCAGCGGGGGCTGGCGAGGAGGACAGAATCTCAAAGGAAGGAACGCTTTGAAATAGTAAGCTGGCTGCTCACTCTGGCACATATCCTGTCCGTTTCCCTTTGCAAGTCTGCTGGAGCCATGGCAGCTTCTAGAAGGTGGGAAAAAAAAAAATCTCAGGCTGAAGTGGTCCACCATTTCGGGAGGATTGGGAATTCTTTGCATGAGAGCCATTGTTTGACTTGGCAAGAAAAAAAAATTTTTTTTTAATGAAGAGAAGAGAGACCAGTATATATAAACATTCTAAAAAGCTGCATGGAGCCCGGACCAGTACAGCAAGAAGAAAAGCTCTCTTGGGCTGCTGCCCTGTGTGAACCACCCCCAGGTAACCCCCTGTAGGCACTGCCCACCAGGCCTGCCTAGGGAATCTCCAATCTCGGGGAAGAAAAGGATAAAACAACATGAATTCTCCAGGAGCCTCATTATTCAAACAGTTCCAGAGGCAGTGAGAGGACAGCGGTGACTTTGGGAGAAGCACAATCTTATCTCCAGGGTGAATAGGACCATTTGTTGTTTATGTCCAGGAAAGCGGGCCCCGCACAAAAAGAATGGGGGAGAACTTGGAGGAGAAGGGCGCCAAAAGCCAGCGGCTGATCTAAAAATCCTCTGCAGAAACAATGGCTCCTCCCGGGATGAGCCGCAGCCTCTTCAGAAAACAAAAGCTCTCGCGGAGGAAGCTGGTCTTTTGCGGCTCTGGCAAGAAGCGACCCAGATAAAGCTAACCTGGCCTGACCCTCTCCCTTGCAGCAGAGGAGACACAGAATTTTTGGGAAGTGGGGACACTTTGGCGGAGCGTCCTGACTTCTATCTGCTCTTCCAGCTTCCTGGGTCCTTCACAGAGACCTCCACTCTTTTCGCAGCAAGGCCCCAGGACATCCTGGTCACCCACCCCCAGCCCGCTTTCTGTGTCCCTCTGAGGCGTGTGGTTTCTGTCCCTCTCGTTCCAGCCAAAACCAAAAGCTGCTGTTGGCCCTGGAGCCCTTGCGAGTTTTTCTGACAATTTTTTGAGCTTGGGCTAAAAATACACTCTGGCCTGGGACTTCGAAGCCAGCCCAATCTTGCCCTAACTTGAACCCATTTGGCCCTTTTCAGCCAGCCAGCAGAAGCCCCCAAATTTCAAAGGGAGCCCAGCTGAGACACGGAACAGGCTGCCAGCCAGCATCTCCCCCACTCCTCCTGGGTCACCAGGGTCCCTCGGAGGGCCCAAGTTCCCCTTTGTACCCTAAGACCTGGCCCTGGGGTGGCCTTTGAGCTGACTCTGCAGAATTGTTTTTTATGATACTTCCCACATTTGGATTTAGATAGAACTTGGAAGAAGTAATCTGTTTAGAAGAGCATCCCGAAGACCTTGTCTTGAGATGATGTTTGCCTCACAAGAGAGTGGTTTTATATTTAGATTGCTGGTCTAATTGGGGAAATTGCTGGGGGATGAAGGCCAGCAGAGGTTTCCAAGCCACCCCTCCGCAGCAGTTTCTATTAATGACCACGTCAGTGGCAGGGAGGGGAAACCACACTCAGGAGCAGAGCAGAATTTATCCCGCCCATAGTCTGGGGGAGGGTCGGGGGAAGCCAGGCTCTTCCTAAGGCTTTTGTGGGGAAGCGCTCAGGCACCTTGATGCCTTAGGGCAGCTTTGGAGAAGGGAAAAAGAATCATTTCTTCAAGGAAATGCTGAGGCTGCTTCTCTGCCCTGGGAATGTGGAGGGGAAGCCATGATGGGTGCTGCCTCTGGGCACACAGGACAGTGACCAGACTGAATCAACCAGTGTTTGTCAATAATAGTAACCAACTTGCACCTTATTCTTTGGAGCTAGTGAAGTACTTCCTCATACTTTATCTTATAAAGTTCTTCCATTAAGAACATGAGGTAGTAAGAATATAATCAAAGCTGTCTCTTATTGAGTACCTACTATGTACTGGGCAGTGTTCAGTGCTTACAAAAGCAGATTTTAGCATAGTGAGCGATGGACTCCCCCAGCAGAGCTAGAATGGACTTCAGGGTCTCCGTAAAGAGTTGAAATTCCAGGAACAATCTTGCATTTAAGCAAAAATGACTGAACTCATTTCTGGAGTGAAAGGCCATGGCTTCCAGCATGTTCTTAAAGGCATTTAGGAATAATAAATGATCAGAGCCACTGCTTTAGAAACAGGATTTCAGGTTCTATATTGGTTTGATACCAGGGTCAGTCCCTCTTCTGACAGGTTTATAAACCTTATTTCCGTTCTCACATTGCACTTTGCACGTGCCTTCATTGGAACAATAATAAGTGTTTATTGTATTTTAAAGGGCTCTTTTTGAATCCTCACCTTTTATTCATTAGACTACAAATTTTTGAAGTCCGGAATTGCATCTTTTTAAAAAAAGTCTCTATTGAATTTGTTACAGTACTGTTCCTGTTTTATGTTTTGATTTTTTGGCCTCAAGGCATGTGCAATTTTAGCTCCCCAGGAACCGAACCCACACCCTCTGCTTTGGAAGGTGAAGTCTTGACCAATGGACTGCCAGGAAAGTCTCCAGGTATTGTATTTTATTCACAATTTTTATCTTTGATGCCTAAAGTAAGTTCAGGTACTTAGTAAATGCTCAATAAGATTTCAATGCGTAAAATTAACACAACATTATAACTCAACTATATTTCAAAAAAAAAAAAAAGATTTTGGTGCATGAATGACTGAATGAATATAAAGGCCCCGGTAGAGAAGCTGCTTGCTTGTAAGTATGTGAATGTGTAGGAGAGTGCATTGTGGGTGAGGAACGTTGGGCCCTCTCAGACATGGTGACAGAAGGTGAGTGTGTGGAATGACTGGGGCTGGTTTTCGGGAAACCAGAGGCAGCCTCAGTGTTGGGCACAGAGCCAAGGGAAGCTGTGTCTGTGCATCCTGGTGGCACTTGGATTTGGCTCCAGACTGGAACATCTCAAGCGCACCTCTCCCTGCCAGCACCCCTGTGCCTCCACTTTCCTCGGCATCTATTAATGATAAAAGTCCCTGTGGTTTATAATTACCAGTTTGACAAGTTCAGGAGTTCTCTGTTAATTATTATAATTAGCTTTCACTCAGTGTGACTTCGGGAGTTTAACAACAATATTAACAACGGGAGGATGACGATCAGGAATTGACTACAAAGAATTGACTAGAAAGACTTCCTTCTGCTGTCAGGGAAACTTATTAATGAAGGCAGAACCTGCACAGCAGCTCCCCTCTGTCCGTCTTAACTCAGTGATCAGATCTAAATCTGCCTTGGGGAAATGAAAACAATGGTTGTGGCCAGTGCTTGCAAACCCCAAGTTTAAAAGTAACCAGGGAAGAAAGAAGAAGCCGCTGAACTGACAGCTGTGGGATACTCCTTGATCAGAAATCGAGCAAACGCGGTGGCCAGAGAGGAAAGCACGAACCAAAGCTGCCAGCCGTGGCTCCAGATCTGGTTGGTAGGGACTGCAGACGTGTCCAAGGTATCATGGGGGGAAAGGAGGGCAGGGCTGGGCATTCCCGGGGTCAATCAACTTACCCTGACACTGTGACAGGGAAGGCCACTTTTTCTGCCCATCTCTCAATGCTATTCATTCCCACAGCTATTCCCTGAGTTATGACCCTCAGTCTCTTTCACCTGGATGTTACTGGACTTAATTGGTTTCCACTCCATTTTCCAAATCTGCTTCAAGTTCACAGACTTATCAGATTATTCATCCTTAAGGATGGCTTTGGTGACTTCAACTTCTCACCTCCAAAGTCTTTGATGGGTTCTAATTGCTCATCAAATACAACCTAGAGTCCTCATTTTGGCACCAAAGTCTACTCAGTATGGGTCCAACTTGTCTTTCCAATACTGTATGTGTGTTAATTGCTCGGTTGTGTCTGACTCTTTGCAACCCCGTGGACAGTGTAGCCCGCCAGGATGCTCTGTCTATGGAATTCTCCAGGCAAGAATACTGAAGTGGGTAGTCATTCCCTTCTCCAGGGGATCTTCCCAACCCAGGGGTCAAATTGAGGTCTCCTCCATTGCAGGCAGATTCTTTACGGTCTGAGCCACCAGGAAAGCCCCTTTCCAATACTATCATCTAATTATTCTCAGTCTGTCACTCAGACAATAAACACCTACTCAATATCAGACGGTGTTTCAGATACTGCAGCCTGAGCGGACAACAAGACAGATGAGTATTTGCTTCAACGGCTTTTTAACTCTAGTGCATGACATCAGAAAATAAACAAATACGCTAATAAATAGTGTCATCCAAGGAGATGAAAAGTCCTCCATTGTCATCTTAACCAAAAAGCTAAAGGCACTGAGCCTGAAGCAGGGAGTTCCAAAGAAACCAATGTTTATTCAGCCTCTATCATAGGCCAGATGTGATGATAGCCCTTTGAGGAAGCTATTCCCCTTTAGGTTAAACAGGTATTTTTCTACCTGCTGTTTTCCAGCCTCCTCTCTGCCATGCTCCAATGACCAGGAAAAGAATAGAATAGAGAAAAAATAGGAAAAGAAGAAATCCATGGCAACAAAGGGATCAGAAAAGTAGGATGGCGGAGCAAAGAATGAAAGATATCAACAATTTTTTGACAATGGATAGCAGGCTGGAGTGTTAATGATGAGCAGACTGAAGAGCTGACATCTGAGAGCCTGCAGAGGGGTTTGCCAATGAGAAGTGAGAGGCAGTCCCTGGAAGCCTTAGGTGATCGGGAGTACCACAGTCCTGAGAGCATGGATCAGGAGTGAGGTGCACACAGGGAGATGAGTTAAGGAGCATTGGACCCCCAGATCTTCTTTATTCTGTGCAGCCAAATGACTATACTTCTCCAACCTGGCAAAAAGCTTTGTCTTCTGGAGAAATTAAGTGAGGGAAGTGCTATATTAGGGACAACAGGTGAGGGTGAAGGTAAAGAGATGCATTGTGGAAAAAAGATATGATAGAGTACACTCAGAATTCTTCCAGTGGCTACTCCTCTTCTCTATTCCCTCAACTCTGTCAGGAGCTGGGAGGACTGTGCTCTGGGAAAGACTATCCCCAGAGAAAAGCCCTGTGGACACTGACATCTGACAGTCTCAAAGATGTGGGTCCTGCCATACAGACTAGTGGGCCCAAGATGTTGACAACCCACATATATGGAATTTCCAGTCAGATTTTAGTGCCTCATCCTAAAGGACCACCGAGGATCACCACACATTTGGGGAAAACTTAAAAGCAGTGCCCAAACTATCAGGGAAAGAAATTCAGAGGAAAAGAAAGCAACACAGGGAGCAGAAGAAAAATATGAGGGAAAAGAATCCCTGTCAAATCTGTGGAAAGAGAATACTTTTCATTTCTTGTATTTCAGAAACAAGAACAGGATACTATTTTTCTTCCTAAGGAACATTATCGTAACAGGAAAGAACTCTTGAAAGATAAAGTTATTGTGACCAAAATTTTAAAAAGATCAATTGAAGATTTGTGAAATAAAAAATGAATGTATTTCCTATAAAGTGTGAAAGCAGAAGAAAGTGAAATGGAAGGGAAAAGACAAACATATTTGAAGTAAGTGACTGTATTTTATTGAACCATTACAATAGCTGTGTAGGTTAGGTGGAATTTCTTCTATTTTGTCAGAGAAACTGAGGCTTTGGGGAGCTTTAGTAATCTTCTCAAGATCACACATAGTGAAATGGCAGAGCTGGAATGTGACCCAAGTCTTAGGACTCCAAAGCCATGTGCCTCTGCTCAGCTGTCCCTCAGAAAAGCAGTGGAGAAGGCAATGGCAACCCACTCCAGTACTCTTGCCTGGAGAATCCCAGGGATGGGGGAGCCTGGTGGGTCACGGTCTATGGGGTTGTACAGAGTTGGACACGACTGAAGCAACTTAGCAGCAGCAGCAGCAGTATAAAAGCAGACTCAGCAGAGACCTGGAAGGTGGGTTGGGAACTGAGACAGCAGTTTTAGTGAAAGGCATAATATTTACACCTTTCTGCTCCATGGTAACTCTAAGACCCATGCTTTCCCAAAGTTTTTTTGTGATTATTTAAGAGAGATATCACACATAGTGTACAGGGCCCCAAAATATGGTTCTTCTCTTTTCTTATCTGCAGCTGAGCTAGAATCCCAGTAACTCTTTGTCCTGGGATTCTATCTGATAAACTTATGAGCATTCAAAACACACAGTTGTCCTTTGATCAGACTTAGTGGGGCATTTTCATAAAGTGACAGTGGCATCTAGAAGATGGTTCTATATCAGACCTTTCATCCAGGTGGATTAGGCATGTATTCATGCCTTGACATGTATTTTAAGTCAGGGGAAAATGTAGTGTCAGAGGAAGCATAATCAATGACAACTGGGACTGGCATGTCTTCTGATTTACGGGCCCCAGTTCAGCTGCTGATCATGGACAGTGGAAGGAGATAAGACCCTCAGCAGAACTGTCTCTAATTTCCTGGGAGAAAAGAGAATGGAAGAGAAAACTCAGGCTTCTTATGGATCAAAGGAGGCCTAATAAGATAGATGGTGTGAGGTTCTACAGTCCATAGAAGTTTCCACTCTTCTGCCTTTCTTTCCTCTGTCTCCCTTCCTTTACTCCCTCCCTCCCTTCTTCCCACCTTCCTTCCTTCATTTTTTCCTTTCTTCTTTCCTTTTTTCCTCCCTCCTTCCCTCTTTCCTTAAAGGAGGCAGAAGACAGAGCTCAACACAATCACCTTGATTATCAATACAGATTAGTTTGAGGACATGACTTATATACATGACAGCAATGGGCTTCCAGACACTGGCCTAGAAGAGAGAGGCGAGATGGATCTCAGAAGGGTTGGCTGGCTGATGTATCATTGAGTCCGTTCCTGGGGCAGAGACGTCATCCACCCCTCCTGTCTAGGGAAGAGTGGGTAAGGAAAGGAGGAGGCATGCTATGCTAGTCAGTGCTCCTCCCCACAGAAGGAAGCCTCAGAAGTGGGGACTACGGTCCCTCTAGGTTACAAGTAAACATTGGCATAAAAGATATTTCATGGGGTGGGGTGGAACATTGTGAAGTACCCGGGAGACAGGGCTTTTGCTGAGGGATGGTTAAGAGCACTGGGGTTTTCGTTTTCTTTTTGCTCTGTTCCTGGGGTATGTTTTGATAAATGCTTGGCAACTCTGAAATGATTAATTTCTACTTCTTTCTACTGTTGCTGCTGCTGCTAAGTCGCTTCAGTCATGTCTGACTCTGTGCGACCCCAGAGACGGCAGCCCACCAGGCTCCCCCGTCCTTGGGATTCTCCAGGCAAGAACACTGGAGTGGGTTGCCATTTCCTTCTCCAATGCATGAAAGTGAAAAGTGAAAATGAAGTCGCTCAGTCGTGTCCGAACTCTTAGCGACCCCATGGACTGCAGCCTACCAGGCTCCTCTGTCCATGGGATTCTCCAGGCAAAAGTGCTGGAGTGGGGTGCCATTGCCTTCTCTGTCTTTCTACTAGTAGCTGGGAATCTTGTAGATATCACTATACCATCCCCGGCCATTTATTCTATCATCTTGAGTTCCATCTGGCCTGTCTGGAAGCTGGGCATAGCTCTGGCTGCCTCGTTCACCTTCCAGGGTTGCTGTAGGGATCAAAATGCAACGTTGCTGTGAAAAAGCATCACAAACACTTAATAATGCCGAAGATTGTCCCAGTGGTATCCAGTATGGCTCCAGACTTCTCCTCCACAGCTCTGTTCACGGATACTTCTGCATATGTGCTTCCTGTCTGGTCCACAGAGACTCTCAGGAGAACACCCTCCATGGCCTTCCATGGCCACAGAATAGGCATCCTCTCATCCATGGCCACAGATAGGCATCCTCTGTCCTCCATTCTGCCCCCGCTCTAAATACCTTGTGCTTTGGTAATAGGGAGCAACCTGCCCTGCTACAACCAAAAGGAAAGAAAGAAAAAGAGAGATAAGAAAAACACACAGAGACAAACAAACAAAAAAACCCCATATTCTGTACCTCTAGCTCAGAAATGGCACAGAGAGGGAGGTCTTAAGACAGAGAGATTAACTTTCTCCAAAAGCCAGTGTACCTGGGAATACACAGCAAGACACAATAGGCTGAGCAAATATTAGACAAATATTCCTTTTCTGCATGGCCCACTTTGCTGGAGATGAATGGCTCGACTTCTCAAACACTCTCAGAGCAAACCCAGCCTGCCTGGCCTCAAGATCAATATCACTTGTCTTTCTTTCCTTCCCACCTCTCCCTCCTTTTCTAATTTCTAAAGCAAATGTATACAAAATATTTATCTAGAATAGAGGCACTTAGAAAAGCAAACTGTGCAGAGTTGATGATCTGAGACCCCAGTCTTTATTTCTCTGTGGGCTGGTACCTGTCTGGGCTCCAACCTGGACTTGCAATGCAGAAATACCTGGGGAAGGCTTGTGGCACTTCCCTGGTTCCAAGATGATGCTCTTTGGAGCCCTTTGACTCCTCCAGGCACAGGTGGGGAGGATGGGGTTGGGTAAGGAGCTATGGACTCAGAAGAGCAGAGAGCAGAGATGTGCTCTAAGAAAAAGCTTAGTGGATTTAGGTTGAATGTGAAAAAATGTTGTCCAGTGGATACTGCTTGACTCTGAAATAAAGTGAAATGTGAAGGAAGGCTGTAGAATGACTTCCTGAGGTCCAAAGAGAGAAGGGGGAGGGGAAGGGTCACGGGTGAGAGATGGTGCCTACAAATAAATGAAGACAGGATTGTCTTGGGGCAGGAATACATCCACTGTGACCTTTAGGTGTCCCTGTCTGCTGGAACCAGATCGTGAGAAGCCGTCACTGGATGGTACCTTATGGTCGTAGTGCTTTATCAACAGTTGAGGGAAAAGGCTCAGAGACATAAAGGGAGTTTTCTGGTGTCACATAGCAAGGAAGTGATGCGGCTAGGATTGCAGGCTTGCTCTGAGCCCTAGCCTGCCCAGCTGAGTCCTAACTGCCTGTGCCTTCCCCTTCTGGGCTCAGTTGTCTCTGAGCTCCCAGCATAAGCTGGTTCTGCCCTGAAAAGACTGGTCCCCTGGGTCAGGAGCTAAAGGAATGCTCTAAGTTAGAGCATCCCTATGCATCACCCCAGCCCAACAACACAATGTGTGTTACATGTCTTCATGTATTGAGATGCCGCTGCTGCTGCTACCAAGTCGCTTCAGTCATATCAGACTCTGTGCGACCCCATAGATGGCAGCCCACCAGGCTTCCCCGTCCCTGAGATTCTCCAGGCAATAACACTGGAGTGGGTTGCCATTTCCTTCTCCAATGCATGAAAGTGAAAAGTGAAAGTGAAGTTGCTCAGTCGTGTCTGAACTCTTAGCGACCCCATGGACTGTAGCCCACCAGGCTCCTCCATCCATGGGATTTTCCAGGCAAGAGTACTGGAGTGGGGTGCCATTGCCTTCTCTGATTGAGATGCTAGTCTCTTCCAAATATGCTCTCTCTGCCCCAATCCTGGTCTTTCATGGTCCTAGCTTCTTCTTTTTTTCCACTGCCTAAGGCAAAGGTCCCAGCATGCCTTTCTGATGAGTCTGTTTGCATTAGGGCAAAAATGGGTGGAAGTAGCATTTTCTCATGGCTCCAGGCCTCATAGGACAGTGGACTCTAGGATGTGGCATTCGCATTTTTCCTGCAGGAGGAAGAGGGATTTTCATCTTTTCTCTGGAAGAGGAAATGACAGGAAAGCCACAGCAGCCAGGGCTGGAAGACAGACTGTGGTTTCTCATCATTAGAAAAATTAAAGTATACAGACAGAAATGTGGTTTTGCTCCATAACTGTATCCTGTCAACTAAATATTTCATTTAGACCTAATGCCTGAGCCAAATGAGAATCTCGAGCAAAACTGCACTATTAGAATACACTTAATTATTGATTCAGCCAGGCAAAAAATAAAAAATAAAGAAACCGGGCGGTACTCTAATTCCTCTTATCAAGCATCTCGAGTGCTAATATGCACTTGAACAGCTGCTATTATCCTGGGGAGCCCACTGCCTTCAGCTGCAAAATGTACAACTTCACACCAGCCACATGGAGCCAGACTGAAAGCGACAACGGAAACACATCCTTTTTTTCCAGGCTCAATTCCTCTCTCGGGGAGAGGAGGGGGCAGAGGTCCTATGGTCAGCACCAAAAGGGAAGCCTCCCCTTTCACTTCTTTCTGACTTCTTATCTCATATGTATAGAAAATATCATATTATTTCAGTGGTTCCCAACCCAGAATTTATAGACGTGACCCAAAATACTGCTCCTGTGCTATCTAAATGTCCTCTCTGTCACTTGATTAAAATTAACAAAGACAATGGTTTATGATCCTAGCACTAAAAGGGACTGTGGGCACCATCTGATTCAACCCTTTCATTGACGCAGATGGAATTATTGAGACTAGGAGGCTGAGGTGATGAGTCCAAGGACCCATCGTGTCAGTGGGAGTAATAGCACTCATTTAGTTTCATCTAAAACATGTTGTTGGTGATGGGAGAGGAAAGAGAGTAGAGAGGAGTTGGAAGGGGAATATGGAGGTATTGTTAGCTGTGATGTGTGTGTGTGTGTGTGGCTGGATGATGCAGTGTTATATAATGTGTCTGTAAAAAGACATTGCTGGCATGTCAGTTTCAAAAACTCGAAAATGCAACTTTTTTACATAGTTTTTTTTCTAGCCATATTATATAACTTCTCTTCTTATAGCTTTATTATTTTAGCTGCTATAATTCCTCTATTTATCCATTCACTTATCCATCATTCCATTCACAAAGCTGCCATTCAGTTTCACCTCTTTTCTCCCTCCCTCCCTCTGGTCCTTCCTTCCTTCCCTCCTCCCTTCCTTCCCTCCATCTGTCTGTCCATCCATCCAGCTACCCACCCATTTATTTATCCCAGAAGCACCTATTGAAGCCTTACCAAGTACAAGATATTGAAGCATAATTCTTCGCAAGTAATACTGCTTTGTTAAGAGTGTCTTCCTACAAGCATCCTGGGGGAAAGCACTGTGTTCTAAGTCACTTAACAGAACCAAAATATGGGGTTTTCTGACGGATATGTGCCCAGTGAGACATTTATGACCAAAACTGAGGAAATTTAAACGTCTCCTGAAGACGGAGGTGGTAGAACTAACAAGTAGGAAGGAGCCTACGAAGACCATCTTGTTCCTACCTCAGCTTTCAGGGTAGCTTTTGACCTAAATCCTACCATCTTGTCCAAATGGCCTCTTTAATGTT
This sequence comes from Bos indicus x Bos taurus, assembly GCF_003369695.1. Lineage (NCBI taxonomy): Eukaryota > Metazoa > Chordata > Mammalia > Artiodactyla > Bovidae > Bos > Bos indicus x Bos taurus. The sequence continues at coordinate 57,815,508 of NC_040090.1, read as the reverse complement.
CCCATGGATGGTGTGAATTCAAGTTTCCCTTGCTTTGGGGTGACCAAAGGTGTCAGTTTGCCCAGGACTGAGATTTCCCATCAAATGAGAGTGGCACCTTCTTCCTTTGTTAAAACAGCTCCTTCTATTTATAGGAGGAGCTGTTATCTTGCTTTTATTTATACACATCTTTCTTAACTCAAGTCCTGCCACCTCTACAGAGATGTACGTAGCTTCCTTTTCCTTTTTTAAAATGTCATTGCAATTGGACTCCTTGCCAGACCACTCGTATTTGTACAGTGAAGTTACACTGTGCAGTCCTTTTCACTAGTGTATGAACATCACTGTGGAATCTCTAGCTACACTGGAAATGTCTCAGGTGAAGGGACTTGCCTAAATTCTGTCTTGTGTCCTGTTTACTGCAGCTCTTGCAGAAGAAAATTCTCTACTCTGTCTAACCCAATTCCTTCCTGCTGAATTTGGTCTTGAGTTTCCTACTTTTTCCTCAGAAAAGATAGCCAGGAAGTCATCGTCCCACTGATGCTAGTCTTTCTAAAACATCGAGTCAATGACTAAAACCCTTTCTGTCCTTTCTATCTTCTTCGTGAGTGTCTTTTCTTTGGTCTGTCCTCCGAGGGGCCATTTCTTTTCCACGTTGTCTCTTGTTTTCCTTTGCATTCTTTAAACGAGGAGTCCAGGCTGGACATGGTGTCTAAAGGGAGACTGGCCAAGGGACGTGGCTGCTGTGAGCCTGGGGGGCCAACGGGCCAGGTACTGACAAGCTCTGTCACACAGTCTTGTGGAGGAAGGAGGAAGGAAAAGGCCTGGGGAGATCTAAGCCACAGCACTCTGCCTCTCAGAAGGACTGGCATGCATGGACCCAGCTTTCCTTGGGAAATCCCCACCTACTGCCACCAGTAGAGTCTGTGATTGCTGGTCTTGCCCTGACACTCACTTTGGCTGCCTGAGGGAGTGATGCTTCTTCTTTGCGTGCTGATATAAAAGAAAATGCCCACAGAGGCCTGAGGGACATAGGAAGCAACAGACAGTTTGTAGTGTTAGGAAAACAACACTGGAGATGCAGAGGTTGGGAAAAAGAAAATCGATGGCTTGTGAAGACTATGCCGGGCAATTAGGACTGGGAGCCTGGCTCTTGCCTGTGGCTGCTTGGTTGCTGTGAGTTGTGGCTGGATTTGTGTTATTTTATGGCTCCTTAAAAGTGTGTTTCTGAACCCCCTCCCATTTCAAACCAGGAGGAAACTATGGAGGCAGTTAAGGGCTCTTACAGGAGTGTGGTAGGTCGATGGCAAAAATGGCCACATTTTTTGTATTCATGCATTTTGCAATGTGACTTTGCAATTCTATCAGTTTTCCTATCCCTTAAATCTGGACTGAACTTTAAAGAAACTCATTTGCCAATAAAATGCAGCTGAAGTGACAGGGTCCCAGTTCTAAGTCTAGAACTCAAGAGCTTTCGTGTGCTTCTCTCTCCTGTGAAGACGGCACTGCCGTGTATAAAGCCTGAGCTAGCTTGCTGAATGATGAGAGGTATGTGGCCCTGTCACTCCAGTACTACAGCCAACAGCCAACCACCAGACACAAATGAGGCATCCTGGACAAGCTGTCTCCCAGCCTACGCACCAGCTGACCACAGTCTCATGAGTGAACCCAGCCAAGATCAGCCAAGCCTGGCCCAAATCAGAGCTACCCAGTGGACTTATGGGTTTGTGAGGAATAATAAAGGTTTGTTGTTTCAACTCACTGAGTTTGGGGCAATTTGCTATGTAGCAAGAGCGAACTGGTGCAGGGATTGGGAGGGTGAAGGGGAAAGAGGTATTGTCTATAATAGATCCTAAGGGAATTAGAACAAATCTAGTTCCTAACTGCACACAGGAATCTCCATGATGTGGAGTCCTTACATCTTTGACTTTACTTCTTGCTACTAATATCCCCTTCCCTCCTGATTTGCCTAGCTCCTCCCTCCCCCATACACACACTAAGCTTCAGCCTTCCTGGGCTCTTTGTAACAGTTTTAGCTCTGCTTTCAATTCTACCCTTTCCCCTTCCTGGTACACTATCCCATTTCTCACCTTCTTTCCTTTGTCTGATTCTTGCTCAGTCCTCGGGCTTCAGCTTAGCGGTCTCTTCCATATATTATTACCTTGTCTCTGTTCCTTAGCTCTCTTTAATGTTGTCTCTTTTAACACTTGCCACATTATATTGAGGTCTGAATGCCCCTCTGTCCTTCAAGGACCATTGTTCTCTGATTCAGAAAGTATAGAAGCTAAGGTCCAAACTCTGAAAAATTAAATCGTGTGGTTGAGCATCCACATATTTGAAAGCACCAGGTGATTCTGATACGCAGTCAGGGCTGAGAACTACTGTAGGTCTAGTCTATTTGTGAAAAGGTGTGTGTGAAGGCGGTGGTCACTGTCATCCAAGTCTGCAGCTACTCCTCCATTTCTCTTCTGTTCTGTTTGGAGTTTCATCTGTGACCAACCATGGTCTGGAATTTCAGGGTTCTTTACTTTCTCAGTGCCATGCTCTGCTGTCATCCTGGTCTCAGCAGAGAAGTAATATGAAGGAGATGAGGTTTCTCTTTGTTGTCCTGTCCAATAATTCACACAAAACCACAAACAGAGGCTATTTTGGTATCACATATTTTAATGAAGGGTTAAAAGGCAAGGCAGAGGGGTAGCACACAGTGAAGAACTTAGAACAAATTCTAGCTTGGCTTGAAAACTTCCTGGGATTTTCCCACCACCATCACCTTCTCTGACTTTTGCCTCTTCTTGGTGTTGTGTTCTTTTCCCAAATGTGTTTGGCTTTCCCAATTTATATTCCTTCTAGTATCTTTACTCTTTCTGCTTGGGCTACCTAAATGGATTAAAACTCCTCTTTAAAATGCAGAGCAGGGGGACTTCCCTGGTGGTCCAGGGGTTAAGAATTCACCTTACAATGCAGCAAACACAGGCTTGATCCCTGAAGGGAACTAAGAACTCACTCAGAACCCACTAGCAACTTTTGGATTCGCTCCTCCTTGGCAGGTCAGGATCTGGGCCTGACTTTTTTCCACATATGACCCATCAAGGTATATTGCTAAACAGAAGAGAGCTCTTTACTTTTCATGAATTCTGCCTCAAGCGTGAACAGAAAAGTCATTGTTTTCTCTACTACCTATAATCTTTGCCTGACTACTTATCTATCTCCGCAGTGAACAGTGAGCCACTTAGGGGTTGGTTCAGATGATCGTGTTCACCAATGGGTTCTCAGAGCCAAGCTCAGATCAGCGGAGGCCCTCAAGCAATATTTGTTGCATGAATGATGCTTGAATGAAAGAAGGCAAGGGATTGTATGAACCAATTTAAAGCTCAGCCAAGGAGTGTGTCTGAGCCTGTCAGAGGGGAAACGCTTGATGGGGGAATCCTTGAAGACTACCAAGGGTCAGAAACTGGGGAAGTGCAGTTCAACTGTCAGATCTATTAGGAAAAAAGTTGGGATTGAAATAAGCCAAGCTAAAGTGTCCTAAAATGAATAGCTTAGAATGAAGGAGGGAACAAAAGCAAGGGTGAGGGTGGGAAAAAGTGAGAGACAGACTCAAGGACTGAGGGATCCATAAGTCGTGTGGACCTTTTGCTACAGGGACAGAGGGCAGGAGGACTAGAGCAAAGCTGGGGAGGGCAATGGGTACTTCATGCCCCAAACCTTTATTTCAGAATCATTTCCCTTTTATCTAGTACAAATTTAGATGTGTATATTTGCACATACACATCATACACACACTTATGTATGGATCCCTTGGATCAGACTTTTAAGATCAGATGTGGCCGAGGAAACCAGAATTGAAAGAGACACGTGTACCCCAATGTTTATCACAGCACTGTTTATAATAGCCAGGACATGGAAACAACCTAGATGTCCATCAGCAAACGAATGGATAGGAAAGCTGTGGTACATATACACAATGGAGTATTACTCAGCCATTACAAAGAATACATTTGAATCAGTTCTAATGAGGTGGATGAAACTGAAGCCTATTATACAGACTGAAGTAAGCCAGAAAGAAAAACACCAATACAGTATACTAACACATATATATGGAATTTAGAAAGATGGTAACGATAACCCTATATGCGAGACAGCAAAAGAGACACAGATGCATAGAACAGTCTTCTGGACTCTGTGGGAGAAGGTGAGGGTGGGAAGATCTGAGAGAATAGCATTGAAACACGTATATTATATATGAAACAGATTACCAGTCCAGGTTCCATGCATGAGACAGGGTCTTCAGGGCTGGTGCACTGGGATGATCCAGAGGGATGGGATGGGGAGGAAGGTGGGAGGGGGTTTCAGGATGGGGAACACATGTAAACCCATGGCTGATTCATATCAATGTATGGCAAAAACCACTACAATATTGTAAAGTAACCAGCCTCCAACTAAAATTAAAAAAAAAAGAAATGTATTAAAAAAATATATATATTAGGTGTGAGAATGCATCTGACAGTCAGAGCAATTGTTTTCCCTTTACAGAAGGAGCGTGATGGAGTGCTTAAGAGAACTAAGTTTTGGACTCAGTACCTAGTGCCGGCTCTACCTCTCAGCAATTATAGTACTTCAGGATGGGAAACTGCTGGACTCCTAGTTTCTGCAAGTCTTAAAAGTTGAATCACATCATCTCCTGCACAGGTTTACTAGGAACCTTAGCCAGAGAAAATCTGTAAGGCACTTAGCATAGCCCTTGTCCTCAGTGAATGAAACTATATTTAACAAATGCTCTCTGACTGTTGCTTCTGTGTCTGATGCTTTGCTAGGCTGGAGGCACATGAAGAATAAAGCTGTAGTCAGAGGAGTTGGTGGGTAAAGACACCCTGTATGCATTTCTCTTGTATATACTATCTGAGGCCAGGAGGTAGCCACTGGGGTTTATCCTGAGTCTTGCATCCAAGTATCTTTTTTAAATACTTGGTTTCTGAAGGCACTGGTGACCTTGGACCCAGAGAAGAAAAAGGTACCTCTTTCCAGGAGAGATAGTCATCCACGGGATAGTCCATTCAGTCACATGCTAGGCTTTCCTAGATTTCCCCACCGTCCAAAAACCAGTGAGGTCTGACCTTGCAAGATGGGCTGAGCAGCCCTGAGCAGTGTGACTGCTGCTGAGGACGGGCCCATTCATAACCAGGCACAGACAGACCCGTTAGTGACATTGCTGCAGGCGGGCTATTACTTATAATATACTTAGTGTCGCTTTACCAAAATGGATGGGACGCAGTGTTTGGGAGAGGAGTCCTGAATCTGACCAAGAGGAAAATAAGTTACCGCAGTGGCGGGCTGGTCTAGGGAGTCAGAGAGCAAGGGTAGGGGTTGCCATTGAAGTTGGGTCCTCCCTATGCAGTGTAATTATTTTCCTTTTTTGATAAATGTCCAAGTTTCAAGTTTCCATGGAAGGATCTGATGTGAGATTCAATATTTGCTTGGGGAAAAAGTGGACAGGGTTGCAGTGAAAGTAAGAGTTATACAGGAGAAAGAGCACTGGGGGTTAGAGACAATGGTGGCATGGCCATGTGGAGCAGGCAATGCAAACTGTACTGGAAACTTCTCAAAGTCCTTCTGTCTACATAGCTAGTCTATTTCTGCCAACTTAAGGGTCTAGAGGAGAGTGAAAAAGTTGGCTTAAAACTCAACATTCAGAAAATTAAGATCATGGATCCAATCCCATCACTTCATGGCAAACAGATGGGGAAACAGTAGAAACAGTGAGAGACTTTATTTTGGGGGGCTCCAAAATTGCTGTAGATGGTGATTGCCGCCATGAAATTAAAAGATGCTTACTCTTTGGAAGGAAAGTTATGACCAAACTAGACAGCATATTAAGAAGCAGAGACATTACTTTGCCAACAAATGTCCATCTAGTCAGTTCAGTTGAGTTCAGTCGCTCACTTGTGTCCAACTTTTGTGACCCCATGAATTAACAGCATGGCAGGCCTCCCTGTCTATCACCAACTCCCAGAGTTCACTCAAACTCATGTCCATCAAGTCGGTGATACCATCCAGCCATCTCATCCTCTGTCTTCCCCTTCTCCTCCTGTCCCCAATCCCTCCCAGCATCAGAGTCTTTTCCAATGAGTCAACTCTTTGCATGAGGTGGCCAAAGTATTAGAGTTTCAGCTTTAGCATCAGTCCTTCCAAAGAACACCCAGGACTGATCTCCTTTAGGATGGACTGGTTGGATCCCCTTGCAGTCCAAGGGACTCTCAAGAGTCTTCTCCAACACCACAGTTCAAAAGCATCAATTCTTTGACCCTCAGCTTTCTTCACAGTCCAACTCTCACATCCATACATGACCACTGGAAAAACCATAGCCTTGACTAGATGGACCTTCATTGGCAAAGTAATGTCTCTGCTTTTCAATATGCTATCTCAGTTGGTCATAACTTTCCTTCCAAGGAGTAGGTGTCTTTGAATTTCATGGCTGCAATCACTGTCTACAGTGATTTTGGAGCCCCAAATAATAAAGTCTGCCACTGTTTCCACTTTCCCCCATCTATTTCCCACGAAGTGATGGGACCAGATGCCATGATCTTAGTTTTCTGAATGTTGAGCTTTAAGCCAACTTTTTCACTCTCCACTTTCACTTTCATCAAGAAGTGTTTTAGTTCCTCTTCACTTTCTGCCATAAGGGTGGTGTCACCTGCATATCTGAGGTTATTGATATTTCTCCCGGCAATCTTGATTCCAGCTTCTGCTTCTTCCAGCCCAGCATTTCTCATGATGTACTCTGCAGATAAGTTAAATAAGCAGGGTGACAATATACAGCCTTGACGTACTCCTTTTCCTATTTGGAACCAGTCTGTTGTTCCATGTCCAGTTCTAACGGTTGCTTCCTGATCTGCATATAGGTTTCTCAAGAGACAGGTCAGGTGGTCTGGTATTCCCATCTCTTTCAGACTTTTCCACAGTTTATTGTGATCCACACAGTCAAAGGCTTTGGCGTAGTCAATAAAGCAGAAATAGATGTTTTTCTGGAACTCTCTTGCTTTTTCGATGATCCAGCAGATGTTGGCAATTTTATCTCTGGTTCCTCTGCCTTTTCTAAAACCAGCTTGAACATCTGGGAGTTCATGGTTCATGTATTGCTGAAGCCTGGCTTGGAGAATTTTGAGCATTACTAGTGTGTGAGATGAGTGCAATCGTGTGGTAGTTTGAGCATTCTTTGGCATTGCCTTTCTTTGGGATTGGAATGAAAACTGACCTTTTCCAGTCCTGTGGCCACTGCTGAGTTTTCCAAATTTGCTGGCATATTGAGTGCAGCACTTTTACAGCATCATCTTTCAGGATTTTAAATAGCTCAACTAGAATTCCATCACCTACATAGCTTTGTTCGTAGTGATGCTACCTAGGGCCCACTTGACTTCACATTCCAGGATGTCTGGCTCTAGGTGGCTATGGTTTTTCCTGTGGTCATGTATGGGTGTGAGAATTGGACTATAAAGAAAGCTGAGCACCGAAGAATTGATGTTTTTGAATTGTGGTGTTGGAGAAGAGTCTTGAGAGTCCCTTGGACTGCAAGGAGATCCAACCAGTGCATCCTAAAGGAGATCAGTCCTGAGTGTTCATTGGAAGGACTGATGTTGAAGCTGAAATTCCAATAGTTTGGCCACCTGATGCAAAGAACTGACTCATTTGAAAAGACCCTGATGTTGTGAAAGATTGAAGGCAGGAGGAGAGGGGACAACAGAGGATGAGATGGTTGGATGGCATCACTGATTCAATGAACATGAATTTGAGTAGACTCTGGGAGTTGATGATGGACAAGGAGGCCTGGCATGTTATAGTCCATGGGGTCACAAAGAGTCAGACATGACTGAGCGACTGAACTGAACTGAACTGAACTGAAGGGTCTACTCAGCAGTCTTCAAAGGTCAGAAAAGCTTCCCCCCAAAAACCACTATATGCAACTCTGGGTTCTCTGCTAAGACTTTTTAAACTCTCAAGTTCTAAACCCAACTGTGATTTCTTTTCACTCAGGGAGTTCTTTTCCCCATGGGAACCAAGCCAGCCAATCCTAAAGAAAATTAACCCAGAATACTCATTGGAAGGACTGATGCTGAAGCTGAAGTTCCAGTACTTTGCCATTTGATGCAAAGGGTCAACTATTGGGAAAGACCCTGATGCTAGAAAAGGAGGCAAAAGGAGATTGAAGGATTGAAGGCAAAAGGAGAAGGGAGTAGCAGAGGATAAGATGGTTAGATAGCATCACTGACTCAATGGACACAAATCTGAGCAAACTCTAGGAGATAGAGGAGGACAGGGGAGCTTGGCATGCTGTGGTCCGTAGGGCTGTAAAGAGATGAAAATGACTTAGTGACTGAAAAACAACACACCATCTAAAAATTCTAGAAAGATATAAGTAGATGGATTTCCCATTCTCCTCCAACCTTGTCCTCATTCTAGGTCCCTTGGAGATCATCAGGAATGTCAAAGGCACAAGAAATATATGTGAACTCTGGCTTCTGAGAAGTATTTTATGGCCAATCCCTGGATAGGCTAAAACTCTAGTGACCAGTTTGAGTCCTACCTCCCCAGTGAAGTCTTCCATGAACTCCTTGACCCGTTTTGTTTTTTTCTGTACTTGCTAAGAGGGTGGTAGTTGTGGAGCTTAAGAGTATGGGCCTGTGTGAGGCAAATGGGCTCCAACCTAAGGTCTACAATCTTTGAGTTGTGTAAGCTTACTTATTCTTTAGGCTTCAGATGCTCCATATAAAACAGATTAATCATAGTGTGCTTTTCACAAAGTGGTTATGATTATTGAGAGAAAGTGTGTGTAAGATACTTAGCACTGTGAGCACTCAATAAAGAGTGCTGTTTTTCTTTATTTCTTTATTTTCAGAATCAGGAAGCATCTGACAACTCTGTTCCAGGGATGAAGTGACTGAAGTTTTAACTCCAGCTTCATCACTAAAGAGCAGGGTGACCTTGGATCGGTCATTAACCTTTCCATTTTTAAACTTATAAAAATGAGATGATAATTTCCCAGATTTGCTAGGAGGATCAAAAGATAAAGTGGATGGTGGAGTGCTTTGAAAGGTATTGAGATGGAGGATATTAAAAATTGGGAAGCATCTGCTGAGAGATTGTCTAGCCCAGCCTTCCACCAGTCATTGAGACTTGGTATGGAACTTTCATTAATGGGAAAATCACTCTCAAGCCACACTGTTTTGTTGTTGGCAAATGCATGGATTTTTAAACATTATTTTTAGAATTTTATTTAACTAATATTCAGATCCGATCAGTTGCTCAGTCGTGTCTGACTCTTTGCGACCCCATGAATTGCAGCATGCCAGGCCTCCCTGTCCATCACCAACTCCCAGAGTTTACTCAGACTCATGTCCATCAAGTCGGTGATACCATCCAGCCATCTCATCCTCTGTCATCCCCTTCTCTTCCTGCCCCCAATCCCTCCCAGCATCAGAGTCTTTTCCAATGAGTCAACTCTTCGCATCAGGTGGCCAAAGTATTAGAGTTCCAGCTTTAGCATCAGTCCTTCCAGTGAACACCCAGGACTGATCTCCTTTAGAATGGTCTGGTTGGATCTCCTTGCAGTCCAAGGGACTCTCAAGACTCTTCTCCAACACCACAGTTCAAAAGCATCAATTCTTTGGCACTCAGCTTTCTTCACAGTCCAACTCTCACATCCATACATGACTACTGGAAAAACCATAGCCTTGACTAGGTGGACCTTTGTTGGCAAAATAATGTCTCTGCTTTTGAATATGCTATCTAGGTTAGTCATAACTTTCCTTCCAAGGAGATAAGTGCCTTTTAATTTCATAGCTGCAATCACCATCTGCAGTGATTTTGGAGCCTCCCAAAAATAAAGTCTGACACTGTTTCCACATCTATTTGCCATGAAGTGACGGGACTAGATGCCATGATCTTCATTTTCTAAATGTTGAGCTTTAAGCCAACTTTTTCACTCTCCTCTTTCAGTTTCATCAAGAGGCTTTTGAGTTCCTCTTCACTTTCTGCCATAAGGGTGGTGTCACCTGCATATCTGAGGTTATTGATATTTCTCCCGACAATCTTGATTCCAGCTTGTGCTTCTTCCAGCCCAGCATTTCTCATGATGTACTTTGCATATAAGTTAAATAAGCAAGGTGACAATATACAGCCTTGACATACTCCTTTTCCTATTTGGAAACAGTCTGTTGTTCCATGTCCAGTTCTAACTCTTGCTTCCTGACCTGCATATAGGTTTCTCAAGAGGCAGGTCAGGTGGTCTGGTATTCCCATCTCTTTCAGAATTTTCCACAGTTTATTGTGATCCACACAGTCAAAGGCTTTGGCATAGTGAATAAAACAGAAATAGATGTTTTTCTGAAACTCTCTTGCTGTTTCGATGATCCAGCAGATGTTGGCAATTTGATCTCTGGTTCCTCTGCCTTTTCTAAAACCAGCTTGAACATCTGGAAGTTCATGGTTCATGTATTGCTGAAGCCTGGCTTGGAGAATTTTGAGCATTATAGGGTATCCATTTTGGGGCCAGCTATTATGATTTCTCTGAGAGCAAAGTAGTAAACCAGGGACATATGGTGCCTGTTTTCATGGATCATGTATATGGTGCCATTTGGGGAAGATATTCCATTCATTGAAGTTAATTGGGGTTTCTGTAACTTCCAACAACTGATTAATCCTTCCCTATCAATTAATAACCACCACCATCTCCCCAAACACACACACACACAAGGCTTCTGAGTTTCAGCTTTCTTCAACTGTTCCTCATGACTTATGAGTTAGGATGAGCACCCTCTTCCTCTGTCTTCTACCACCAGAGATTAGAGTGATAATAAATTGGCATTTTGTTCCAGAGTTATTTTTCCAAGTAAATAATATATTAGTTAGGGTAACTCTTGCTGCTGTAACAAATAAGTCCCCCAAATCTGGCTTAGCACAATAGAAATTTGTTTTCTTATTCACTTAACAACTTAATTCTGGAACCCATTGCTGATGGTATTTAGAGTTCAAAGCCCTTTAGTAAGTTTCTGTTCATGCCTAGGGACTTTGAAACCCTCTGCATTTGGCTGGTGAATTAGAAAAAAGAGATTGGAGGATGTACATTCGCTTCTTAAGCTCCAAGACTTAAAGGTGTGGCTATCACTTCTGTTTGCATTCCAGTGGTAAGAATTTTTGTCATATGGTCCTTCCTAGTTTCAAGTGAGGCTAAGAAATTATAACTCCTAATTGGCAAAACTGTTTGCCAGTATCAAATCTCCAGGACAGAAGCCAGCTATCTCTGCAACAAATAAGGTCAAATTTATGTCAATAAGAGCCATATGCTTTTGAGGGTTGATGGGTGGTCTTTGGAAGGGAACTGTCATTGTGACAAACTTAATTTGAGAATCTTCTCCAAGCCTTCTTCCACCATATTTGCAGCATAGGGTTTATCTTTCTCGCCCATTGTGGAGCCAGTAAGAACCTGAGCAGAGGAGAATATCTAAGGCTGCAGAATGTAAAAGTCAATGAACTGGAGACTGGCCCTTTTTCAATTTAGTCTCCAGAATAGGCACATGAGACAGAAATACCAGTTCAGGGAGGAATTAGAGGGCAAGGACTATGAGAAAGAAGATGAGCAGAGAGGCGAATGTAGGAAAGTTAGAGCACTTATTTGGGATGCCTTCTGAAGACCTAGGTCCCCACCCCTTTATGTGGTATTAGAGACAAGTAAGCTTAAACCATGCTCTATTTCCCCTTTCCTCTCTACTTTTTCCCTTTCTTCTTTGGGGACGATCACTTAAACCTTTTACAAAAGAACTGTTTAAATGTCCATGGGATCCATTGTATTTTGATTAAGACAAGCTGGCTATGTGGTATTCAGAATGGGTAAAATGTAGACCTACTCTTCGGTCTGAGGACAAGCAACAGCCCACACCCTCGGCTTGAAGTAATCAAAAGTGAGGAATAACTAAGAGCAGATCATTAACTTGAGAGATATAAAGTCAGTTCTCTCAGTGCTTATCTCCCCAAAGCAATCACTATAGATAGGTTCTGAAAGCCATGAGAGTTTCCAGCCCATTGTATTCTGACCATTGTTCCGTGGCTGCTTGCTATTATCTCAACAAAGGCACTGGATGTGTGTGTGTTTCGTTGCTCAGTTATGTCCAACTCTTTTGCGACCACATGGACTGTAGTGGTCTCCTCTGTCCATGGAATTCTCCAGGCAAGAATACTGGAGCGGGTAGTCATTCCCTTCTCCATGGGATCTTTCTTACTCAGGGTTCAAACCCAGGTTTCCTACATTGCAGACAGATTCTTTACCATCTGAGCCACCAGGGAAGCCCATGGCATTGGAACGGAGCACAATTAGCCCTATGTGTGTGGACAGTTCAGTGCATAGTAGGCTGAGATTATCAACTCCATTACTCAGGATACTACATTTCTATTAATGTTACATTGGTTTTGTTGAAAGTCATGTACCATACTATTACATAATGAGCTTACCATCAACTAATCCCCCATGACTTTGTTTTACATGAATTTCTGGAAAACTAAGGCTTCTCATAGGAGAGTGGAATGCAAAAGTAGGAAGTCAAGAAGCATCTGGAATAACAGGCAAATTTGGCCTTGGAGTACAGAATGAAGCAGGGCAAAGGCTAATAGAGTTCTGCCAAGAGAATGCACTGGTCATAGCAAACACCCTCTTCCAACAACACAAGAGAAGACTCTACACATGGACATCATCAAATGGCCGACACCAAAATCAGATTGATTATATTCTTTGCAGCCAAAGATGGAGAAGCTCTATACAGTCAGCAAAAACAAGACTGGGAGCTGACTGTGGCTCAGATCATGAACTCCTTATTGCCAAATTCAGACTTAAACTGAATAAAGTGGGGAAAACCACTAGACCATTAAGGTATGACCTAAATCAAATCTCTTATGATTATACAGTGGAAGTGAGAAATATATTTAAGGGACTAGATCTGATAAACAGAATGCATGATGAACTATGGATGGAGGTTCATGACATTGTACAGGAGACAGGGATCAAGACCATCTCCAAGAAAAAGAAATGCAAAAAAGCAAAATGGCTGTCTGAGGAGGCCTTACAAATAGCTGTGAAAACAAGAGAAGCAAACAAAGGAGAAAAGGAAAGATATACCCATTTGAATGTGGAGTTCCAGAGAATAGCAAGGAGAGATAAGAAAGCCTTCCTCAACAATCAATGCAAAATAGAGAAAAGCAATAGAATGGGAAAGACTAGAGATCTCTTCAAGAAAATTAGAGATACCAAGGGAACATTTCATGCAAAGATGGGCTCGATAAAAGACAGAAATGGTATGGACCTAACAGAAGCAGAAGATATTAAGAAGAGGTGGCAAGAATACACAGAAGAACTGTACAAAAAAGAGCTTCATGACCAAGATAATCATGGTGGTGTAATCACTCACCTAGATCCAGACATACTGGAATGTGAAGTCAAGTGGGCCTTAGAAAGCATTACTATGAACAAAGAAGCTAGTGGAGGTGATGGAATTCCAGTTGAGCTATTTCAAATCCTGAAAGATGATGCTGTAAAAGTGCTGCACTCAATATGTCAGCCAATTTGGAAAACTCAGCAGTGGCCACAGGACTGGAAAAGGTCAGTTTTCATTCCAGTCCCAAAAAAAGCCAATGCCAAAGAATGCTCAAACTACCACACAATTGCACTCATCTCACATGCTAGTAAAGTAATGCTCAAAATTCTCCAAGCCAGGCTTCAGCAATACATGAACCTTGAACTTCCAGATGTTCAAGCTGGTTTTAGAAAAGGCAGAAGAACCAGAGATCAAATTGCCAACATCTGCTGGATCATTGAAAAAGCAAGAGAGTTCCAAAAAAACATCTATTTCTGTTTTATTCACTATGCCAAAGCCTTTGACTGTGTGGATCACAATAAACTGTGGACAATTCTGAAAGAGATGGGAATACCAGACCACCTGATCTGCCTCTTGAGAACTTTGTATGCAGGTCAGGAAGCAAGAGTTAGAACTGGACATGGAACAACAGACTGGTTCCAAATAGGAAAAGGAGTATGTCAAGGCTGTATATTGTCACCCTGCTTATTTAACTTCTATGCAGAGTACATCATGAGAAACACTGGGCTGGAAGAAGCACAAGCTGGAATCAAGATTGCCAGGAGAAATATCAATAACCTCAGATATGCAGATGACACCACCCTTATGGCAGAAAGTGAAAAACTAAAGAGCCTCTTGATGAAAGTGAAAGAGGAGAGTGAAAAAGTTGGCTTAAAGCTCAACATTCAGAAAACTAAGATCATGGCATCTGGTCCTGTCATTCCATGGCAAATAGATGGGGAAACAGTGGAAACAGTGGCTGACTTTATTTTGGGGGGCTCCAAAATCAGTGCAGTGATTGCAGCCATGAAATTAAAAGACACTTACTCCTTGGAAAGAAAGTTATGACCAACCTAGACAGCATGTTAAAAAGCAGAGACATTACTTTGACAACAAAGGTCTGTCTAGTTAAGGCTATGGTTTTTCCAGTAGTCATGTATGGATGTGAGAGTTGGACTGTGAGGAAAGCTGAGCGCTGAAGAATTGATGCTTTTGAACTGTGGTGTTGGAGAAGACTCTTGAGAGTCCCTTGGACTGCAAGGAGATCCAACCAGACCATTCTAAAGGAGATCAGTCCTGAGTGTTCATTGGAAGGACTGATGTTGAAGCTGAAACTCCAATACTTTGGCCACCTGATGGGAAGAGATAACTCATTTGAAAAGACCCTGATGCTGGCAGAGATTGAAGGCAGGAAGAGAAGGGGATGACAGAGGATGAGATGGTTGGATGGCATCACCGACTCAATGGAGATGAGTTTGAGTAAACTCCGGAAGTTGGTGATGTACAGGGAGGCCTTGTGTGCTGCAATTCATGGGGTCGAAAAGAGTCGGACATGACTGAGTGACTGAGCTGACTGACTAAGGCTTCTCCCATTGCTCAAAGAGTTTTGGATCTAACGGTGGGATAGACTAAGGCTTCTCCCATTGCACAGATAGTTTTGGATCTAAGGGTGGGATCTTAAGTGTCGTTCTGATAAATTTCATCTTGTGTATTCTATCCTACCCTGTTAGTCTGCCTTCTGAATCTAGATTTTGTGATCAGAGTTATTAGCTATCCCTCCCAGCTGAGAGCTATGTGCAACTTTGATAAGCAAGTTTCCTGTATGCTTTAGACAGACTTTGTGATGGTCAAGTTTCATTCAGCAGGCCTCTTTTCTTCATAGAATGTTGCTAAAATGATCTTACATTCCTCTACATATGTTACTCAATAAAAGGAAAATTAGTATGCCGAATTCAAATCAGCTTGTGGATGAGCTACTACTTGCAGACAAGTTACCTGCAAATTGACTCTATTTTACTTTTTGTGTTTCTCCTGAAAGGTGGAAGGGAATATATATATAAAATTTTTGGTGCTCGTTAAATTTTTTTGTTCTTATTTGAAGGTTGGTAGCTGTCTCATGGCATATTAACTTTTGAATATCCAAAGCAGGGGCTTTCCAGGTGGTGCTAGCAGTAAAGAAACTGCCTGCCAATGCAGGAGATGTAAGAGTCACAGGTTCGATCCCTGGGTTGGGAAGATCCCCTGGAGGAGGGCATGGTAACCCACTCCAATATTCTTGCCTGGAGAATCCCATGGACAGAGACGCCTGGTGGGCTACAGTCCCTGGGGTTGCAAAGAGTTGGACATGACTGAAACGACTTAGCACAGCACAGCACATCCAAAGCAAACCCTTATTTTGCTACTAAGTCAGCTCCTCCCTTAATCTTCCTTATTTCAGAAAATGATGCTTCCAGCCTTCCAATTACCCAGGCCATAAAATTTTGGCATAATCTCTGACTCTTCTTTTGCTTTCCCACCCCAAATTCAAGTCAACAGCAAGTCATTTTGCTTCAACCTTTAGAATATATTCAGGGCTTAATGACTTAACTGCTACCACCCTGTCCAAGCTGCCGCAATCTTTTGCCTGCTGCTGCTGCTGCTGCTAAGTCGCTTCAGTCGTGTCCAACTCTGTGCGACCCCATAGACGGCAGCCCACCAGGCTTCCCTGTCCCTGGGATTCTCTAGGCAAGAACACTGGAGTGGGTTGCCATTTCCTTCTCCAATGCATGAAAGGGAAAAGTGAAAGTGAAGTCACTTAGTCGTGTCCGACCCTCAGTGACCCCACGGACTGCAGCCTTCCAGGCTCCTCGATCCATGGGATTTTCCAGGCAAGAGTACTGGAGTGGGGTGCCATTGCCTTCTCCGGATCTTTTGCCTGGGTTACTACAAAAGCCTCTTCACTTGGACCCTATTTCCATCCCTGCCCAACTGTAGTCAATTCTTCAATTAGCAGCCAAAGTGATCCTTCAGAAAAACTGAGTCAGATCATGTCACTTCTTTGCTTAAAACCCTCCAAAGGCTCCCAGCTCACTCAAAATAAAGTTCAAATGGCTTGCTATGGTCTATTGGTTGTTGTTGAGTCATTCAGTCACGTCTGACTCTTTGCCACCCCATGGACTGCAGCACACCAGGCTTCCCTATCGTCCACTATCTCCCAGAGTTTGCTCAAGTTCATGTCCATTAAGTCAGAGACGCTATTTAACCATCTCATCCTCCACTGCCATCTTCTCCTTTTGTCTTCAATCTTTCCTAGCAATGGTCTACAGTGTCCCAAATGATCAGGCCCCTCTGATGTCTGAGAGCCCTTTCTCAGGCCTCCCCCTTGCTCACTACTCTTCAGCCACAGCTCTGGTCGTTCCTAGAATATTCCAGGCAGGAGCCTTTTCTGCTGGTGTTTCCCTCCTGGAATGCTCCTTTTCTAGTTATCTGCATCACCCACTTCCTCACTTCCTTCAGGTCTTTTTATGCTACCTTACACAAGGTCTTCTCTGAGCATCCCATATAAAATAGCACATCCCATCTGAAGCACATATTTATTTACTTTTAATTTTTATTTTTTGCCCCACATATTTTTCCTCTTCTTACCATATTTTCATTTTGTATAACATTCAGCACTACCTGACAGAGTGTATATTTGGGCTTCGCAGGTGGCTGAGTGGTAAAGAATCTGCCTGCCAATGCAGGAGACAGAGGAGATGCAGATTTGATCCCTGCATTGGGAAGATCCCCTGGAGGAGGAAATGGCAACCCACTCCAGTATTCTTGCCTGGAGAGTCCCATGGACAGAGCCTTGTGGGCTACAGTCCCTGGGGTCACAAAGAATTGGACACAACTTAGCAACTGAGCACAGACAAACACGACCGAGTGTATATTGACATCTGGTTCATTGTCTGTCACCTCCCGTTAAAATGTAAACTCTCTGAGGATAAAGATGGGTTAGTTCACTGCTGTACTCCAGTGCCTAGAACACGCCTAGCACAAGTGGCTCCCCCCAAATATTTGTGGGATAAATGAGCAGATAGCATCAGCATCAGATAGAGACTTAAAGTTCTCTCTCTGGTCTCAGTTTCCCAAGTTATAATATAATGTATATTCAATAGACTTCAAACTCTGTCCACCTTTCCAAGCTAGGGAACTCTTGCTTTAAGTGAACTCTTGAGCAAAAATCAAACAGACAATTTCAACCAGAAAAACTTCACTTTTAATTATATTAATTAGCTGTACTGAGTTCCATGTGACCCAGTATTTCTACTCATGGATATATATCTGGAAAAAGTAAAAACACTAATTCTGAAAGATACACGCACCCCAATGTTTGTAGCAGCACTATTTACAGTAGCCAAGCAAACCAAGTGCTTGTCAATAGATGGGATTAGATGGACAAGATGTGATTAAATGTGATTAGATTAGAGGAAGATATGGTATATACAATGGAATATCACTTAGCCATAAAAAAGAATGCTATTTTCAGCAATATGAATGAACCTAGAGAATATTACACATGGTGAAATAAATCAGAAAGAGAAAGACAAATACTGTAAGATATCACTTATACGTGGCATCTGAAAAATAATGCAAATAAACGTATATACAGAACAGAAGTAGAGAGATACAGGAAACAAAATTGTGGTTATCAAAGGGAAGAGAGAAGGGGGAAGTGACAAACTGGAAGCGGGAGATTAACAGATATAAACCCAAAGTATAAAATAGATAAGCAACAAAGATATACTATTTAGCACAAGGAATCATAGCCATTATCTTGTAATAACTTTTAATGGAGTACAATACGAAAAAATACTGAATGGCTATGCTGTACATCTGAAAATAACATAATATTTTTCATCAACTATACCTCAATAAAAAATAGAATTCTTCTGGTTCAAACGAGGGTAGAAAATAAGACACTCCCCTTTCCCTGCTCCATCTCTCTGTACACTCCAGAGTTTCCTCAGGGAGAAAGCTTGAAAAACCACAAAACCAAAACATCCTATATCTCTATCACTATTAAGACTCTCAGTCACTTGAATTTATTACCAAGAATAATTATGATGTATTATCATTTACAATTTTTTAAAAGGGGAATAAATTATTTTTTAAACATAATCTGAGCTTAGTTCTCCCTTCTTACTCCCCCCTTTCCCCCCATTACTGAGGCAGCAGCAGGTGGATTGAATCTCTGAAGGTCTTGTTTCAGGATGAAGATTGTATGAGCAGCTGGTGCTACCATAATAAGTGCTCCCAATTGAGAGAGGAAGAAAGGAGCTGTGGAATTCAGGGGAAGGTGAAACTGAAATTTCCAATGTGACTCAACCCATTGCTGAAATGGAGGAACATCAAGTCTTCAAAGTTAAATGCAGATTCAATTAGAAATTTCACTGAAATTTCAAATTACAACCATTTTTTCCCCCTTAAACGACAGAATTATATGGCGTCGCAGAGAAACTGACAGGTAATTTGGGAAACTAAAGGTTCCTTGGACTCTGTAGTTAATGGAGAGTTTAGCACCAATTCCTGTGTAATTTGCACTTCTGAGAAGCAGAATTATTATAAAGTCAGACATCTCTAGCACTTTCAACTCTTGGATCCGCCGGGCTCTAAGATGACCAGGAATGTAGAAGGGCTGAGGTCAGAGGTTGCCATTTCAATATCTGAGGCTGCCCGGCTCCCCCAAACTGGCATTTGAACTGAAGAGTCGAAAATTGGAGGTGACATTCAGAAGTCTCTGAAAATTATAACCCTGACTTCCTCCTTGAAAAGCTTATCTGAATCCTAGCTTATCCTTTGATGAGGTTACTGAAAAAGCACTCCGCTCTGAGCTCTTGAAAGATAACAGTCAGCGCTAGGGAGGCCCGGCTGCGTCCCTTGGGGAGAAACAGTGGCAGATGTAATAAGCTGGGGACACTAATTAAATCGTCCGGGCAACTTTCTGGGGATAAGGGAGTCTGCTCCTTAAACCTTTCTCCTTGGGCTCCTCCTGGCAGTGGTGCCCTAAAGGCCTGGGGCCTCAGTTAATAGAGGCAGTCTCCCACTGCTGTCCCAGGAAAAAGGCTTTTGTGCCTAAAATGGGGTCGCTCAGGAGAGCGTGGCTTTGCCCCTGCTCCTCAGGTGGCTGCTCTGTTTGTCTTTGCCAAACAGGGATGAAAAGGAAATGAAGAGCTTCAGCACCAAAGATAGTCCTTCTCCATGCATGCGTGCTCAGTTGCTTCAGTCATGTCTGACTCTTTGCAAGCTCATGGACTGTAGCCCTCCAGGCTCCTCTGTCCATGGGATTCTCCAGGCAAGAATACTGGAGTGGGTTGCCATGCCCTCCTCCAGGGGATCTTCCCCAACCAGGGATCAAACCTGCATCTCCTACAGCTTCTACACTACAGGCAGATTCTTTACTGCTGAGCTTCTGCGGAAGCCCAGTCTTTCTCCAGGCATCGTTAGAGTCAGCAGTCCTGAAGGCAGAACCACTGCCAATGTCAGAATTAGTGCTCCTGACTCCATCTAGAACTCAACGGGAATCATCCCTGATTATTGAGCCTGTGCTGGTCTACCCTTTTCTGAACTCCATGCTGCTTAGGGTCTTAGCTGTTTATTTTGGCCCTTCTCATGATTATTTAAATACTTGCTCATGGATAACAAGTCTTTCCAGCTAGGTGCTAAGCTCCATGAAAGCAGTGACTATGTTTTACATTTCTACTGCTCCATAGCTCCTTGTATGTTGCTGAGTATGAAATAGATCCACAATAAATACTTTGTTGATTCAGCAAGTATTTTAGTGAATGCCTTCTTTTCAGAAGACATGACATGGTAAGTAGATGTCCCCCTGGGCTATGGTCCTGTCTCTTCTGCTTCTTACTGGCTGTGTGACCTTGAATAAATGAGTTTATCCTTGTAATCTCAATTTCTTTATCCTTTTAGCCTCAGTCATGAGAGGATAGAAAAACTAGCCTTGACTATTTATTAGTGCCATAATAAACATGTAAGAGGGCTTCCCAGCTATCAGTAGTGGTAAAGAATCTGCCTGCCAATCAGGAGATGTAAGGGACACAGGTTTGATCAACGGGTTGGGAAGATCCCCTGGAGAAGGGAATGGCAACCCACTCTAGTATTCTTGCCTGGAGAATCCCCATAGACAGAGGAACCTGGCAGGTTACAGTCCACAGTGTTGCAAAGAGTCGGACATGACTAAAGCGACTTAGCAGCAGCAGCAAACATGTAAGACCCTAAGCAGTGTGGATGTCAGAAAAGGGATAGACCAACTCGAGGGCAGTAATCAGGGATGATTCTAGTTGCTAAGTTCTGTCCAACTCTTTGCAACCCCATGGGGTGTAGCCCACCAGGATCCTCTGTCCATGGGATTTTCCAGGCAAGAATACTGGAGTGGGTTGCCATTACCTTCCCCAGGGGACGTTTCTGACCCAGGAATCAGATTGGGGTCTCCTGCATCTCCTGCATTGCAGGCAGGTTCCTTACCGACTGAGCCACCAGGTAAGCCCTTACTTTATTAGTGCAGTTGTCATAAATACTAAAGGATTAAATTAAGGCCTTCAGTTTCATGTTATGATTTTTGTGTATAAATAAGATTTAGATTAGACTTTTAGATACCTCTCTGGTCCTCAGTTTTTTTGAATAGTATTTATAATAATTTATAGTTGTAAAACTCCAGTACTTTGGCTACCTGATGCGAAGAACTAACTCATTTGAAAAAACCCTGATGCTGGGAAAGATTGAAGGTGGGAGGAGAAGGGGACGACAGAGGATGAGATGGTTGGATGGCATCATTGACTCAATAGACATGAGTTTGAGTAGGCTCCGGGAGTTGGTGATGGACAGGGAAGCCTGGCGTGCTGCAGTTCATGGGGTCGCAAAGAGTTGGACACGACTGAGCGACTGAACTGAACTGATAGTTTTAAAATTTATTCATTGTTTAATAAATATGCATTGAGTACCCACTGTGTGCATAATATAGTGCTATTAGGAATAAAAGTCTGAATCTAAGCCATGGGATGTGCTGTGAGATCTTACCCTTCAGTGAGAGATAAGGTTGGCAGACAACTAACAGATGAAATAAATGCTTCCTTATATAAAGGAAGATATATATTCTATGATAAACACATGTATATAATATATATGACATAAGTTAATCAATTATTGTTATGCATTATATTCAAGTTGCATTAATTCTGCAAATGTATACCTATATAATTTCAAAGCATCAAATAAACCATAAAAATGTGTCTCCTTACCTTGCAAAACACAAATCAACTTGATTTGTAGGTGATTTTT
Source organism: Bos indicus x Bos taurus (assembly GCF_003369695.1). NCBI lineage: Eukaryota > Metazoa > Chordata > Mammalia > Artiodactyla > Bovidae > Bos > Bos indicus x Bos taurus. The sequence continues at coordinate 57,793,822 of NC_040090.1, read as the reverse complement.
TAATATTAAAGTAAGCTATTGTTTCGGAGAAGGCAATGGCACCCCACTCCAGTACTCTTGCCTGGAAAATCCCATGGACGGAGGAGCCTGGAAGGCTGCAGTCTATGGGGTCGCTGAGGGTCGGACACGACTGAGCGACTTCACTATCTCTTTTCCCTTTCATGCATTGGAGAAGGAAATGGCAACCCACTCCAGTGTTCTTTCCTGGAGAATCCCAGGGATTCGGGAGCCTGGTGGGCTGCCGTCTATGGGGTCACACAGAGTCAGACACGACTGAAGGGACTTAGCAGCAGTAGCACCAGCAGCAGCAGCAGCAGCAGCAAGCTATGGTTTGGGGAATAAAGAGAAGCACCTTTGTTGTCTATCATATGAGTATCTCTACGGGGAAAGGATGGTGTTAGGAGACCCACAGACAAGTTCACAGATAAAGTGGCTAGTGGACAGTTCAATTGATACCACAGACCCAACTTCAATTTTGACTCCAATCCTGAAACAGAACCACTGGCAACTGAGGAGGGGTCACATCAGATGAGCCACCATTTGGCCATAGAAGGGTCCATACTAAGGAAGGGAGGAATCAGTGGGAGCCACCACTGTTCTGGAGCAAAGACTCCTCCAACCTGGGTCCCAACTGAGGAGTAAGCAATCATTGACTTTGCAAACAGTGCTTTCTTTCCCAACCAAAGAATAATTTTACTGTGTGCACGATGTGGAAAGAACAGTTAGTCCCAGGGAGATCTTTTCAGCTGTGGCCAGACACACAGATAAGAGTTACTGTCCGTCTACCATTCTCTAAAGTAAATGACAGACAAATGCAGATCTGCATAGCACACACTATGATGTATGAACTCCATAAAGTCCTTGGGGAATGTAAGTATTTAACAGCCCAGATCATCGGTATGGTAGGAAGAATCTGTAAGTAGTGTTTTAGAACAAATGAACTAAAGTTTGTGGTACCTGTATTATTTATTCACATTGCATAAATTTTAATTTCTTTATGTATGCTACCAATCTGTCCTTCCCCAAAATGCCCAGAATAGTGTCTAGAAACAGTAGGTATCAACAAATTAATTTTACGATATTGTACCCAAATGTTGTGAAAACTAAATCAGTAGGGAAATATTCAGTCTATCTTATTCTGTTAAAAGTCAATCAATTGGATCAGCCATTTGTTTTCCTTTCATTAGAAAATTGTTTCATGAGGGTAGGCTTTTTTCTGTTTTATCCGCTGATGTATTCTGAGTGCCTACAACCGTGTTTGGCATATAGTAGGTACTCAATAAATATCTACTCAGTGAATGATTGAGTGAATAAACATTTGCTGAGTGAGTAAACTGATTTCAAGTCATGGCCAACCAATAAGGAAGCTCATGTACTAGTTGAACTGAAATGCACATTAGCTATGCAAGGAAAGTTCATTTCCTTATTCATTTATTCTCTATTTATCAACTTATTCACTCATTCAAAAAACAACTTTTTAGCATTTCTTATGTTCAAGTTACTGTGATGGGAGACACAAAGATGGACCAGAAGCATTTTCCACCTTCAGAGAAGTTACAATTATGTTTGTGTCATGAAGAGTGGCATAACCAAATAGAGTAATTATGTAAGGGTTGAATTAGAAAGATAATTCAATTATCTTTGAATTCTTATTCTGAGTTTTCATGATTTCTGGTTTCTTATTCTGAGATTTCATGATTCCTTGAGGTCAGTGCTGATTTCAGATAGTTTCTATGACATATAAAACGTGAAGCTACTGAGATTTAAAATTGAAACACTTTTAATGGCAAGGGCTTTATGGAAAACTGCATTTTAAGTGAATTGCTATCCAAAGCTAGATGACCATTGGGCTGTTCTGCATGGCTTCCAGATCATGAGGTCAGATGCTGCCTTCTGCATTTTTTTCTTTTTCAACGTACAAGAGGTTTAATACATTAGCATTTACAAAATAAAAACTGTGTTCCACATTTTTCATTTTCAACATATATCAAATGCAGTACCTTAGTATTTATAAAACAAAAGCTTGAAAATTTTCTTGGGACTTCCCTGGTGGTCCTGTGGTTAAGAATCTGCCTTCCAGTGCAGGAGATGTGGGTTCAATACCTGGTCAGGGAACTAAGATCCCACATGCCTCAGTGCAATGAAAAACAGACACAGTCAAATAAATAAAATAAATATAAACAATAAAAGGAGACTTTCCTAGTGGTCGAGTGGCTAAGACTCTGTGCTCCCAATGCAGGGGGCCAGGGTTCGAGCCCTGGTCAGGGAACTAGATCCCTCACGCCAAAACTGAAGACTACATGCTGCAGCCAAGACCTAGCACAGCTAAATAAATAAATATTAATTAAAAAAAAACTTGAAATTTTTCTTGTGCTTCCCCTTTATCACTAAACTTGAAAGACTCGAAAAGGGTGATACTTAAGGAAACTGCTTAATGGATTTAACCATGCAGTCTGTGGGGTCCTGAAAAACAAATAAATCTTTGTTGCAGAAGTATGGTATCTTTAAAATTTGTTGCTTTTTAAAGTCTATGAAGTCGAACTGTAAGACACACACACAAAACCACCCCCCATAAAATTTCTCAAGATAGACTGCTGTTGCTGCTGCTACTAAGTCACTTCGGTCGTATCCGACTCTGTGCGACCCCATAGACGGCAGCCCACCAGGCTCCGCCATCCCTGGGATTCTCCAGGCAAGAACACTGGAGTGGGTTGCCATTTCCTTCTCCAATGCATGAAAGTGAAAAGGGAAAGTGAAGTCACTCAGTTGTGTCCGACTTTTAGCGACCCCATGGACTTCAGCCCAGCAGGCTCCTCCGTCCATGGGATTTTCCAGGCAAGAGTACTGGAGTGGAGTGCCATTGCCTTCTCCGCGAGATAGACTACAAGAAATAGACTACAAGAAATGTTTCATAAAAGCTACTGAGATACTAATCAGTTCTATGACTAATATCAAAAATTGAAAAATCCTTTTGACTCATACTCACACTATTTCTACACATAATAGTCCAAAGAGCAGCCCGAGTACAGGATGGCCTTGGCCGCAGTAAGTAGTCATCTTGTAGAGCAGGTCACCCTCTGATGTACCTTACCTGGGTTGAGTCATCATGGTTCTGTGGCTAAAACATGGAAGAGGTGTGTAAAAGTCATGGACAGGCTAAGCTGGGGGAGGAGGACAGACACAACTGGAAAGCTTGTAAAAGTCCCCTTTAGCAGAATGATCGCTTCTGTTCTTATGGACCTTAGTTTCCAAAGCTCTTTTCTTATACATCATCTCATTGGTCTTCTAAAATTTTTAATTTCAATTTTCATTTCTTTATTGAGATACAGTCGATTTCTAATATCATATAAGTTTCAGGTACACAACACGGTGATTCACAGTTTTTAAAGGTTATGCTTCATTTATGCTTAATATAAAATATCCGCTCTATTCCCTGTGCGGTACAATATGCTTGTAGCTTACTTATTTCATACACAGCAGTTTGCACCTCTTATTCACCAAGCCCTATCCTGTCCCTCCCCACCTCCCTCTCCTCACAGGTAACCACTGGGTTTTTCTCTATATCTGTGAGTGTGCTTATTTTTTGTTATAATCACTAGCTTATTTCATTTTTAGATCCCACCTATATGTGATAATATATAGTATCTGTCTTTTTCTTTCTGATTTATTTCATTAATACCCTCCAAGTCCATCCATGTTACTGCAAATGGCAAACTTTCTTTCTTTTCATTCTTTCTTATGGCTGAGTAATATTTAATTATACACACCCCCATATATATGCATGTATATATACATATCATATATATATCTCTCTCTCTCTCTCACATACTTTTTAACCATTCATCTCTTGATGGACACTTAGGCTGCTTCCATCTCTTGGTTATCGTAAACAATGCTGCTCTAAACATGGGGGTGCATGTATGCTTTCAAACTAGTGTTTTTCTTACTTTGGATAAATACCTAGGAGTGGAATTCCACTACATATACTATTTCTATTTTCAGTTTATTGAGGAACCTCCCTACTATTTCACATAGTGGCTACACCAATTTACCTTCCCACCAACAGTGTACAGGGGTTCCCTTCCCCCATCCTCACTGACATGGCTTTTTTAGAGTAGCTCTTTTTTTTTTCTCCACCCATCTGATGGAAGAGGTCACTGAATCTCTAAGCGGGAATGTCACTTGCTCAAGGCAACGTGATTTATCAGCGGTGAAAGGGCAGTCTGCTTTTCCCTCTACACTGTGAAGACCCCTGCCTTGGATACTCCGAGTCTGTGGGAGGGTGTAGAGCCCTTTCTCTGCACAGAGTGAGGTTTACTCTCCCCAAAACTGAGGCTGTAAAATAATTCAGTCACAAGTCCCTCCCTCGGTGCCAGCACTAGACAACATCTCTTCTGGCCACCAGTGTGGCGTGGACCCACCCCAGAGGTCCAGTCAGCTGACAGCTGGAGGAGAGACGCTCCATCTTTTATGCATGTCAACCCCATGAATGGATTAAGGTATCAAGAGACGACAGCATCAGGGAGACTTTGGGCCACAGCCAAGACCAAAGACATAAATTGAAGGGGCAGATGGGGCTGGAAGATAAGTGCTCTTCTTCAGTTACCTGGTGGGGTGGCAAGGGCAGCGTTTCTGCCCAAATCAGGCCGCGATGATCTACTTCGGGGTACCTATGTCTATCTGGGCCACTTATCTTTTGAAGCCACCACTATGAAGGGCGACTTCAAAGGACATTGCGGGGCGGTGGGGAGGCGCGGTATATGCAGTGGAGTCAGAAATCCTGGACTCAAATTCCACTTCTGCCTTTGGTATTGTGTGTGGCCTTGGGCAGGACACCAGAAGGTATCTGCAAAATTTGCAGATAAAGTGATATACCTGGCTTTTAAAGAGGATAAAATAAAACAGCATTTCTGAAAATTCCTTGTAAACATTTATATTCTGTACAAACATGAGTATTTTCCCCGAGGCAGAAGGGCTCCCTGAGTTGTCGTCAACTTACCCTCCCACATCCCACAGGACCTGGTGTCCCCACCGCAGTCACTGCTCAGAAATTGGACAGGAGCTCAGCTAGGTTACTGCTGAGAGAAGCAGTTTTAGGCTTTTCAACACTGGTTTATAACCCAAGGGCTAGAAGTAGGACCAATAGGTACAAATTACAGGGAGACCGATTTTGACTTCCCATTAATTATTATAATAATATTAATAACAACCAATATATATTGGATGCTGACTCTCTGTAAAGTCCTCTGCTAAGTTCTTTGTCTATATAAATTTACTTAATATGTTAAACAAGGTTTCAGTCAATCAGTCATTCAATAAATACTTACTAAATACAACCTATCAGGCTCTGAAATAGGAACAAAGCCACAGAGGTGAAAAGATGTAGCTTCTGTCCTCAAGAATCTCATGATACGTGAGGAGAGAAATATACAAATGTAATGCAATGTGATAAAAGATATAATGAGAATATGTGAAGATAAAGTCAGGGGGATGGAGGACTCAGGCTTGCCTGGAGAGGTCAAGCAAAGTCAAAGGAGGTAGCCCTTTTGGAAGGACACATTTGTGACCAAGGCTAGACCTGCTTATATGTGTGACATAGTCAGAATAAATATTGCTCTGTATCATGTGGGCTAAATTAGTTGCTCCAGGGGCCAGATAATGACACAAATATGATTGCACAAAGCGAGATATTATAATGTATTTCATAAGCTGCAGTGATATTTTTGCAGCTCATGAAAAACAAGATAATGTCCATAAAAATAAGATATTATGGTAAAATCGGTATTAATTACTAGGAGCCAAAGTGCACTGCTTGAGGCTGTAAAACTTTTAATATTCCAGAAGAAAGCAGTTCAAGTAACAGGCTAACCACGATCCTTAACGGCTTGGCAGCCTCCCAGCCTATCTTAGCTAACAACAGAGCGGAAGCAGCAGCATCAGCCCCAAACAAACAATCCTGTGAAGCGCTGCTAATTTGGCTGAGATGACTGGGCGGGATGAGGAGGGCTGGGAGCTGAAAAGTGTCCTCCTTACAATTTACCTTCTTACTGCCAATGGATGAGGCTCAGTAGAAAGCCTCCGGGTTAGCCTCCATGGGGTCTTCTGAGATGCAATGGGCCCTGGGTACCTTAAGATAGACTTTTCTAATTGCTGGTGATAGAGCTGAACTATAGGGGTCCTTGGTGGGGTCAGAAATTTTCTCCTCTTCCCTGCCTCCACCTCCTTTGAGGCCCTAAACACACGCACACATGCACACACACACACAAGGACACAGGTGGGCACACACTCGATCTCAGGGCACAGGGCTCCTACCTTATGTAAGGTCAGGATCTCACTTCAGGCTTCTATTCCCACACTTGGAATGCAAGACCAATTTAGCGGCAGCCTCCCATGTGCCATAAACGAAATAGAAACATATGCACATGCAGTGATAAAACAGATCTGAAGCGACATTCCTGCCTCCTGTTGGGTGGCAGCTGAAATCAGACATCTTAATGTATGATATTATGGGAATTACCCACATTAAGATAAAATATCTGGATTTAAGTAACTGTCTTTTGCTCTGAATTAACTTGGAGATTGAACTCAAAAGAAAAAAAAAGGCATATGAGTTGTAGTTAAGGAGTCTCTTTCACAGCCACTGTGCCCACTGCCATCCTGGGCACGGCACTGTGCAGGAAAGCCCATAGGAGCAGCGTTGCTTCATCCCTGAGTCTCCAACACATAGCAGAGGCCCCAGGACACAATAGGTCCTTTACAAATATTTGCTGAGTGAGTGATGAGGTATGGCAAGTTGTCTCTCAACCACCAAGTACATCCCATTGCTACTTCCCACTTCCTGTCCCTGGACATTTACGTGAGTATGAACCTCTACTTCCCCCACCTGGTTGGAACCTGTATTGCAGAACCATTCACAGAAGCCAGTGGCAGGAAGATTCCTTCTCCTTAGGGCTTTTGCAAGACTCGACCGTGTTCCTAGTTGTTGCTGCTGCTGCTGCTGCTGCTAAGTCACATCAGTCCTAGTTGCTGGGAGTCCTTTTTCTGGCAGTCTTCTTTGTGGGCTAAAGATGCAGGTCTGAATAGGAAGACTCAGGTGGTTTTGTAAGCTGGTGTGGGGGCAGCAAGTACAAGAGTTTCCAAGGATTCTCTCTGTTGGTTGGCAAAGGACTTGAGTCTCCTGGGCTGGCAATCTGGCCCTAGGGATTGAGGATGGAACCAGGACCACCTCCAACCTAGTAGATGTTGGCTCTTGCAGCATGTGCCCCATGCTCCTGGCTTTGATTTCTTTGGGGGAAGATAAGTAGTTGGTTTCTGCTCCTGAGCAATGTTTCTTCAGCCTCACAAGCTCCACTGTGTTTACTTAGGTCAGAAAAAGATAATTTGTGGTTAAGATATGTAACTCATCTTGAAAGGCCCAAGTGATTGTTTTTTATTCAGGATGGACGAGTCCATTGAGATTTGCAGATCTAAGCTGAGACTGCTCTTTGAATCTTTTTAACAGGTATTCATGACATCTATTGGGGGTCTGGTACCAAGTGATGTTTTGGGGGTGGGTGGGAGCAGGGAGCACATGATACTATTTAACAAATTGTAAACAAATGTAGGGGCTTCACTGGTGACTTAGTAGTAAAAGAATCCACCTGCAATGCAGGAGACATGGGTCCGAGGGTTCAATCTCTGGGTCTGGAAGATCCCCTGGAGAAGGAAATTGCAACCTGAAAAAAAACCTTCAGTATTCTTGCCTGGGAAATTCCATGGACAGAGGAGCCTGGCAGGTTACAGAGTGAAGTGTAGCATGCATGTAGCATCCATGGGGTGGCAGAGTCGGATATGACTTAGCGACTAAACCGCCACCCCCACAAGCAAATGTAGAGGTGAGAGATTGGAGGCGAGGAAGAGGCTGGAAGGACTGAGGCAATGTGGGAAGAGGTGAAAGAGCAGGTGAGTCTGATGATTAGATCAAAGTGTCACTGGGGAGGGGCAGCATGAGCAGAAGGAGATTTTCATGTGATTTTAAGATATTGTGCTATTCAATACAAGAGTAGAAGAATTGACCAATGAATCAGAGAGCTGGCAATGGACACGTTCCTATAGGTAAACTTAATGTATGACAAATGGCCTTGCAGCTCCCAGGGGAGAGGAGAGACAACACTGGGGCTGGGATAGCTGCCTGTATTTACTAAAAACGAGTGAAATTGGATGCTGATACATAAATCATAAAAATAACTTCCTCATACACTAAAGACTTAAATGTGAGAGGCCAACCTCTAAAGCTTTTAGAAGTAAATAAAGGAGGCTATCTTTGAGACGCTGAGGCAGGGATGATTTCTTAAACAAAATACAAAATGCATTAATAATGAATTAAAGGACTGATAAATTTAACTACATTAAAATTAAGAATGTGTGTTCACCGAAACAATGGCATAAAGAAAGTGAAAACACAAAGCACAGATGGAAAGGGTACATTTGCAACAAATCGATTCAATAAAGGATTAGCATCCAAAATACAAAGAATTCAGAAAAACCATTAAGAAAAAGACAAACAAGCCAACAGCTAAATGAGGGTGGGGTGATGTGTGAAAAGACATTCCATAGTCGAGAAAATAAGGATCAGCAAAGGGTCAAGAATTGCGTGGAAATTTTTCAGGTTGAGAAAGGGGTCAAGGTATAGATGTTTAGCTAGAGATTCTACTTTGTAAGATGGGAACATCGGTGCAGAAATTAACAACATCCTCTATCTTTTGAAATTCCCTCCAGTAGCCTTGTATTAAAAGCATGATTTTAGTCTGCCACTGGGAGGTCATTGAGGAAGCCTGGAGCATGAAACAAATACCTTATAGACAATATGCAAAATCGTATGCCAGGAAGCCCATACTTAGGCACCCACATCTTGGGCTTCTTCTTGTGATATTAATAGATCTGCAGTGTGTGAGATTTGTGGAGGTGGGGTATGAAATCTGAAACTGGAGACTGGCTGAAGAAGCCTTCTTCTCTGGCTACAGCAGCCAGCATCACTCGGCAGTAGCCATTCTTCAGGAAAATCCTACAAAGGCCCCAACACCTTGAAATGCTGTGCGCTATTTCTGTGGGCTTTCAAACAGAATAATTCATTAGTCAGTGAAGAACAATCAATACCGCACTCTGACAATTACACACTGACTCTATTTACCCAGTGGACCCTCTCTGATAATATTATTTATGATCCTAAATAACTCCATCAGTGTTCAATAGAGCTGGGGATGCCTCTGGGACCAGGACACAAATCATAAAGACATATGGTTTGTGCAGCCCTGAAAATGTTCAGATGCATTTCATTGTTAGTCTCAAAGTCCTACCTTTCCCCAGCCAGCTCCACAAGCTTCCTGATCGTGCCTGCAGGAGGGGTGTCCTCTTTGGGGAGGGGACTCTTTGTAGTCGTATGAGAGAAAGTTGGCTGCCAAGTGAATTTTACTCTGGCTATTTCAGGATTCTCCAAAGTGAAGGACAAGTTGAACAGTTCAGTGGATTCCAGACCAGAGTAGCAACTGGGATGTGGCTCGGCTTTGCCTGTAGAGGAGTGTGGAACAAATGTGTCTGCAAGAGATTAGTGGGGCTGCAGAGAGAGGGGAGATGAGGAAGTGGTGTGCATGTGTATAGGAGTCTATAGTCTGGTTGAGGGGTTAGGTAGAAGCAGAGGATGGTGAGGGCTGAAGGTCAAGGACACTGGGGTTTCAGGGAAAGGTGAGATGATTTACTGAAAAACATCTCTATTATTTGACTTGTTACAATGAGTGTGTATTATTTATGTGATTAAAAATATAAAGAGATGGAAAAACTCCCTCGCCCATCTTCCTCTCCCCATCTCCTTTCAGCCCCCACTCCCTGCCACCTCCATCCTTCTCTTTCTCTCTCTCTGTCTCACTCACACACACCAGATTAGAGAAATAACACCAAGAGAGGCTTTGATGCCACTTCATCACAATCACAGGCCAGAGTAACGTGAAAATGGTGTGCCTCTTAGTACCCACTCTGAGCCCATTTGACAGAAAGGAGTGTGAAGGCAGAGGGTAAAGGAGGGTGATGGGGGAAGCATTGAAATCCCACCTTTTTGTTTCAATTAATTGACCTTTCTCTCCTTAAAAGTGTAGACTGTGAGGAAAGGGAGGGCAGGGTCTCCTAGGCCATCTACCCTGCCGTCTGATCTCTACCTGGTAAGGAAGTCTCCAGAAGCAAGAGAAAGAGACTAACTTCTCTGGCCTGTGACAGCCTTGCAAGGACAGCTGAAGTGTGGGCAGGTACCAGCACCTGGCATTCACGTTGGAGACCCGCTCTTTCCACGGATTCTTCATAACAGCCCAGAGCAGACAACACCATCCCCTCTTATAAGTTCCAGGCATGCATCCCTGGGCCTAGCACCAGGACTGCAAGACACCCCATCCCAAGATCTCTCCACCGGCCCCGTAGTATTTCCACTCATCTGACCTCAACGACTAGGGACCAGAGGTGAGTCTGCACCAAAGGGTCATCTTGGGAAAGGATTCACAGACCACTGATGCATTCCAAAAGTAGGGAAACTGCCCCTTCAGTTTTATAATAACTTCATGCTTCTCTGGCTCCATTGAAGGCCAATGATCTTTGCTGCATGAGAATCTCATGGATGCTTTACTATCTTTATCTCCTTTCCTTTATTTTATCCTCAGATATTTACTGAGCACTCTGGTAGGACTTATAAGAGACAGATAAAGAAGACACCTGCCTATAAGAGGCTTCCAGCCTACTGACCAGAGAACAGACGTGCCCACAAATGAACCACTACGAGTTAGAGAAGCATCCGTAGGGAGGTACAGATCAAGTGCTAGGGGGCTGTAACCTGGATTTTGAGCAAGCTTCACACGGCCTTCCTTGGTGGCTCAGATGGTAAAGAATTTGCCTGCAATGTAGGAAACTCGGTTTGATCCCTGGGTCGGGAAGATCCCCTAGAGGAGGGAATGGCTACCCACTCCAGTATTCTTGCTACAGAATCCCATGAGCAGAGGACCCTGGTGGGCTACAGCCCATGGGGTCCCAAAGAGTCTGACAGGACTGAGTGAAACTGTTAGTCAACTTTCACTTTTTTCCACATGTGATATGAAATCACAAAGCACTGTGATTTTCATTGTTTCCCACTGTCCCCTGACATTTATTCAAGAGGGATGTTCTTCTACTACTCCTGATCTATGCTTAGAGAGATCCATGGCTTTGATAAATGTTTTCCAGCTTTAAAAGTCCAATGACACTTTAAATAGCATTTAGACTCGACTCCTGCTTAGACTGCCCAATGCCACTTAGTGGTCGAGGCATCCAGCTTCACTTAGAGTTGCATCTTCTCGCCCTGTCCCTGGGTAAGACCTGCTGCAGTGCCCTCCCCGCCTGCTGTCATCTGGGACAGAGGAGTGTGGAGGGTTTCTCTCCCTCTCTCCGTCCCCCAGCCCTCTGTTTGTGACCCACTAGGATTGGGTAGGAGTGGAGGGAAGAGAGGTGAGTGGAACCAGAAAGTCTACACTCTTGGACCCATCTTGGCTCAGGTGAGCACACAATACTGTTACTCTCTCAGGTTCTGGTCCCGGCTTGGAGGGTTAGAGCAGGGAAGGGTTAATTCTGACTGAGAAAACTCCGAGACGCAACCTGTGAGGATGTGCGGCCTCCCACCTGGAGGGAAGAGTGGAGCATTCCTGGAAGAGTGCCGGGATTAACCCTGTGCTGTGGAGGCAAAGGTCATGAACTCTGGGCTGCAGGCATGCGCGGTTGGGACTCCTGCTGTGGCTGGACCCGGACCCTCTCTGGCTGTTGGCCTTCTCACGAGCACCATGACGCTCTGCTATGGGCTATTGCAAACTGAGCACCGGTGCTGGGAACATAATTCTGCCTGGGCAACTGTACTGAGGACTTGATATCATCTTACCTTCTAAACTGTATTGGTCTGGGGTTAGAGTTTGATCATTTTTAATGTGCTATTAGTTTTGGGGGCTCTTAAAAATAGAGAGCATAAAAGACTTGGGGTTGAACTTCTTCTCCGAAGAGCTGGGGAGACAGATCGGGATCTAGCCACTTAAGGAACCCCCATTCTGCTCAGACACCGAGAACACTTGTCTGAGACGGAGCTAAGTGAGAAAACAGAAAGGGCCTCCATTGCCTTGAACTTGATTTAAACTTGGGCAGCTTGGGCTCCCTTTGGACTTTAATTCACAGGGGCTAAATACTTTGATTTTGGACTTTAATCTCCTTGGGATTCTACTCTCTAAATTGTTCCCTAGGAGTTTGATAATGGGAAGGGTTTACATCCAAATTTGGGGCATCTTATTTTGGCATTTATTATTGAAGAATCTTTATGCATTTTTTATTAGCTCTTTATGCATTTTATTATTGAAGTATCTTCATGCTGCTATTAAATCTCATTACAGAACCTCTGATGAGTATATTGGGCCATGCGACTGGACATAAATTTGGGTTGGAAAGAGAACAGGCTCTGAACTTTCAGCCTTGGGTGCAGGAGAGCTTTGGAGGAGATTTGATTAACGTAGTGTTCTGACCCATTTCGGGGCCTCCTGGGAGCAAAGCCATCCCTGTCTTACTATGGAACCAGGAAGACACATGAGAGGGCAGACCCTGATGCTGGAGAAGCAGCCTTAGGAAGGCAGAGCAGGACTACTCAGGTGACTGGCACATTCCCTCCCTTGGACAAGCACAACCATACACATGGTTGACCAGAGGCTCAAAAGTTCAGCCCACAGTGGCCTCTCCAAGTCACTGGTTGTGGGCTGGGGCTTCCTGAGCCATGGTGCTGCACTGAGATGCTTCAAAGCCTGATTAAGAACGTTCAGATATCCATGCAGCCCTACCGTACTCAGGTTCACCAGGAAATTTGGGTAGGAATGTGATTGGTGGGGGCTTCTCCAGTGGCTCAGTGGTGAAGAATCCACCTGAGATGCAAGTTTGATCCCTGGATTGGAAAGATCCCTTGGAGCAGGGCATGGCAACCCACTCCAGTATTCTTGCCCGGAGAATTCCATGGACAGAGGAGCCTGACTGGCTACAGTCCATGGGGTCACAAAGAGTTGGACATGACTAAAGCGACTGAGCATGCGTGCACAGGGTTGATGGGAAATCATTGTTTATAAAATCAGGAGTATTGAGCACCTGCTCATGGTCATCATTAACCAGCTTTACTTGGATGGGACATTGGTCTGGCTGTGTTGTGGGAACACAGGATATCGTGTACATTTGTAGCAGGGCTGTTGTCCTCAGGCATGAACAGATATACCTGTGAGACTCCCCCAACCCCCTAAAAATGTTCAGTCCAATTGGTTAATTGTCTAGGAAACAAAAATGTGGGCAGTGCTTGTCCCTTCATGTTCTGGCTTCCACATGGAGGGGCCTCCGTGGAGTAACATTCCTGGCCCCTTGCTGTCCCCTTCCTCACCCAGCAGAGTCATTTGTCACTCTCAGGTTTATGCATGACCTATGCTCTTCCCTCTCCTCTTCCCTTTTGGGATAGGTTTGTCTACAAAGGACACAGACTCTGCTGTCAGCATTGAGGTGAGATTCACGGGGCAGGCTCTGATCCAGCCAGGCAACCCTAACATTTGAGGGGATCAGATCAGTTCAGGGGTGTGGTGGCAAGTCATCTTGGCCCGACCTGAGCCATGCCATCTCATTTAACAGGATCAGAAATAAAGGTGAGCTTTGGATCCCCATTTCTCTGGCTCTTAGTCTATCCTTCGTTCTGGATTGAGAGAGGGAGAAAGTGTGGTGGCCCCCCTCACACCTGCCAAGTAACCCTTTGGACCAAGAGCTCGAGTGGTTTCTCATCTGTGAACTCACCGTTTTCTTTGGGAATTAATCGTGTGTTTTCAATTTTCCACTTCAAAAACACACACTTCAGCAGAAATCACTTTATAGCAAATGAAAAAAGGAATTTCCTGGGGGTGGGAGGAGGGAGGGGTTTGACCCTTAGCCCAGGGCAGAGGGTATGACTTAGGGGCAGGTATTTTTCCCAACTGTGAAGTCATCATGAGGTCTTTTTGATATCATTGCCCTTACAGCCAATAAGGCAGTGGTTTGCAAAATGCTGACAAGCAGCGATCTGACTGGCAGAATTGCGTCCCACTGTCCAACCCGTTGTGGTTAGGGAGCATCTGACTCACAAGGGAGGTAGGGGGATTGGGTGGGTTTTATTGCAGGATAAGAGGATCACCATGTAAGAGGGTCTTCTCTTTAGAGTTTCAGAGAGGAGAACAGCTAATAAGGTGGTATTTGCTCTGGCTGGACCCACCAAGATCCCTCCTTACTAAATGCCTCCCTGCGAGCTCTGTCTTCCTCCTCCTCCTCACCTGAGCGTCTCTGCTGCTTTTACCTCATTGCTGTTGTTACTTCCTGAGCACTTCACAAAATGCTGGGCTCTGTGCTTACCCCTGTTCATGCACCTTCTGCTCACAACCACCCCAGGAGATGATTGAAGCCATTATTAACCCTTATTTCTGATGGGTAAACAGAGGCTGGAGGAAGTTAAGCCAATGAACAGTGGAGCCGGAATTCCAACTCAGACCAGTGTCTCTCTGGAGTCGTGTCCTTTGAAGGTACACTAGGCTACGCAGATGACCATCTGATGACTTCTCGGATGCTGCCAGTGACGGGGTGCTCATCACCTCCCAGGTTCCCATCGAGCTGTCAGACAGAGCCCACATCTCCCTCCCAGGGTCTTTGACCTTCTCCTGTGGTCACCCAGGATGCATTTCAAATGCTAGGACTGCATGTCTGATTGGGGCCAGGCCTGATTAAAGCTCTGTAGTCAAGCGGGAACGTGGGCTGTTGAGATGGGAAAGGCTGACCCATGGAGACAGCATTTCACTGCAGGCAGCGAGGCTTGAAATGGGTGTGCTGCATACACTTTGGCCTTGCCCTCCGGGGGGGGGGGTGGACCCCGAGGGACCACCTAGGCAGCCCAGCGCATGCCTGTCCTCCCTCTGGCCTTGGTGGGGGCTGCGGTCTACATGCTGAGGTCGCACTTCCTGCTCAGGGAGGCTCGCCGTCCCCACATGCTGTGTGCAGTATCTTACACCTACCCCTGCAAACCTGCCTGGCGTTCAGGCTGGCCATGCTGATCACATTCCGAAAGCTTGTGTTTACCCACCTCTCCACTGAACAAATTTACAAGGTAAACATTTTGGGACATCTCAGAGATTAAAAAAAAAAAATCACAACACAAAACCAATACAACTGTGTTGTCCTCCCCAACCCCTTGTTTGCAACTAATAAATCATAGGATGGAATTAGCTGAGATTCCAGCTCTCGGCACTGAATCAATTTTGAGATGCCGTCTCCACTCATTCTTGTTCTTAGTCTTCCCCTTAACTCTTATTGGAGCCTCGCTGTCCTGAGATGTGAAGGCACGCAGAACACAGGATGGTGGGTCACCGAGACCTGGCTTGAGATTCCAGCTCAGCCTCCAGAAAACTGTGATGATGGGCAGGTTACGTAGCCTCGCTGAGCTTGTTTTCCCAGGGGAAACCGATAGCCAGTTTGCACTGTTGTGATGAGCTTCAGGCAAAAGGTCTGGGTCATGGATAGTTTTGGTTGTTGGTTGGTCATTCCAGGACTCCATCCTTTCAACTTCGATCAGTTCCACAGTGAGCGATTTTCATCAGTTAAGTCTGGACGAAGGAGAGATGGATGAGCTGTTGGATAGGACAGCTGGACTCAAACCAGACTGAGCTACCATGGGCCAGTCCCTGAGATCTCTGTGCTCTCTTGCATCCATCTGTTGCTGCTGCTTAGCAGGAGGTGTGGCTGAGAAGGAAAGCAGAAGGGAGGAGCTTAGGTCTGTTGAAAGGTGAACAGCCTCTTATAAGCCCCAAGCATTGCTGCCCACTCTTGACAATTGATCTGCGGCCCTACTGGGGAGACAGCCTAGTTCAACTCCCTAACTCCCTCTTTGTTCCTCTCCAGCCTTCTCCCTCTTCTCTGCTCCCACGACACTCAGCAGAGCCTCGCATTGTGCGGTAATTGTCTATTTATGCGGCGGCCTCCCCAGCCAGATTTAGAGCAAGGACCACGGTTATTCTTTCCCTGTGTCCCCATTGCCCAGGCCAGTGCCACACAAATAATAAACACTTGATATTGAATGGCACTCAGAGCTGCACACCCCCAGCTCTCATCCCCCATCTCCCTTCCCAGGGCTCACTTGCATTCTTCCTTCTCCTCTTACTCTGTCCTCCTCTCTTCTCCCCCTTGTCCCATCACTGTCCCTGCAGCCCCCCTAATTCAACCTTTCTTGGAGTAAGAAGGTCAGTGATACCCCACAAAGTCAATACACCCCCTGTAAGTAATCCACAGTCACCACCATTTTTTTAGGCATTTACCTCCCCTTCTTGAAGCATGTTGAGCCCTGGGGAGGGTCGTGGAGGGGACAAAGCAAGCTCCTCTAATTAGGGGGTATCCGGTCCCGAGCCGAGCAGCCAACCTCCCTTCTCCCCCACCTCCTCCCACCTCTACAGGCAGCTCTGGGCAAACAAGTCGGTCTTGATTAAGACAAGGCACACCTGTTACCTGGGTGAACTCTACCCTTCTCCCTGGTGGCAATTAGCGTGGCTTTGGCTGATAGAAAGGCTTTTGCTTCCCGGCTCTCTCCATGAGACTTTCTTAATGGACAGGGCTATCAGAACCGCCCGCCCAGGGATCCGGCTGTCTGGTTGGTACTAGATCTCTGCCCCTGCCATGCCTGCCTCTAAAGCACCCCTTGGAGACGAATTTTAATATGCGCTGAAGGCAGCAGCCAGAGTGGGAGGGGGCCCAGGGAGGTGATGACCTGGGTTTCTGGCCAGGGGAGAGGGACCTGCACTGTGCTGTTTTAAACTTCAAAGAGACAGTTGCGGGAGCCCGGCCTTGATTTATTTCCTACCACCAGCAAATGAGAGGATGGAGGGATGCACTCAATTTGAAAGAGCCAGTCTGTGGCGGAATAGAGCTACCTATGTGGTGGGGGTGCGGCAGGCAAGGGAGAGGGGAGGCGATGTGTTTTGTGAAGTCTTTGGGTCCATTCCCCTGCCTCCATTGTCTTCTGATCCCTGTAGGCCTTCCCTTTCTCTCCAGTAGGGATGGAGGCATGGCAGGACCTAACTCAGCCACTCACATGTGCCAATAGCTATGTTCAGGATCAGGAAGGTATATTTTTTTCTCCCTTTCCAAGCCCATGCCGGCCAGTGACTCTAGGCTTGCAGTGTTTCCCAGAAGTGGAGAAAGAAGAGCTAGAGCACGGAAATGGTCTGTCTAGGGGCACTCGTTTATATTTGCACACCCACTAGGGACAACAACCCTGTGAAACTGCTGGTATTTTTCTCTAGGTCTTTCTTTTTGAAAAAAAAAAAATACTATATTGACATTGTTTATTTAAAAAAAAAACTCTCCTTTTTATAAGTTTATTTTATTGCAGACTTATCTGTTGCTACAGAAAACATGGAAAACTTATAAACTCATATTCCGATACACACAAACAAGCACGGTTACCACTTTGGAGGGAAGATGTTCAGCTACGGTTGTGTGTGTGTATAGAAACACCCATAGCCGCGTGTCTAAATCCCATTTTAAAAGTAGGATGATACACATATCTTTTAAATATTTGTGATAAATGCACATACTGTAAAATTTACCACCTTGACCGTTTCAAGTGTACAGTTAAGTATATTCCCACTGTTTTGCATACAGACCTCCAGAACATTTCATCTTGCAAATGATGAACTCTGAACCCATAAACAACCCCTATCTCCCCTTCTCCCAGCTGCCCTGATAAACTTCATTCTACTTTCTGTCTCTTTGAATTTACCTGTTCTAGGTACCTCCTACAAGCAGCATTATACAGTATTTGTCTTTTTGTGTCTGGCGTATTTCACGTGGCATAGTGTTTCCAAGTGTCATTTATATAACAGCGTGTGTCCACATTTCTTTCCTTTTTCAGGCCAAATAATATTCCACTGTATGCAATTGGGCAGAGTTTTTCAACTTCTCACCTCAGCTTGTCCATCTGTGAAATGGAGCAAATAATAGCAGCAACCTCACAGGGCTGTTGTTAGAATTCCCTTAGTTGATACATGTAAAATCATTGTACTGCTGCTGCTAAGTCGCTTCAGTCGTGTCCAACTCTGTGTGACCCCGTAGACGGCAGCCCACCAGGCTCCCCTGTCCCTGGGATTCTCCAGGCAAGAACACTGGAGTGGGTTGCCATTTCCTTCTCCAAAATCACTGTAAGCTCTTCATAATTGTTACCGTTTATCGTTACAATTCGACTTTCATCCCCTCGCTCCCAAATGACAGTATTCTGGGCTTCATAACAATGATTATTTATTGAGCACCTTTTATGTGCTGTTAGAATTGTGGGATTGTGTGTGCACTCAGTCATGTACGACACTTTGTGACCCCATAGACTGTAGCCCGCCAGGCTCCTCTATCCGTGGAATTTTCCAGGCAAGAATACTGGAGTGGGTTGCCATTTCCTACTCCAGGGGATCTTGCCAACACAGGGACTGAACTTGCATCTCTCGTGTCTCCTGCTTAGCAGGCAGATTCTTGACCACTGCACCACCTGGGGAGCCTTTATGTGCTAAGCATGTGCCAAATATTTGACATCATCTTATTTAATCCTGAACAACCTTATGAGGCTGGGGGTGGTGGTGGTGTTATCTCCAGGTTTCAGAGGACTTAACTGAGGCTCAGAGAATTTAATTAGCCTCAGGTTATAGAGCTCTGTGAAAGGTAAGTCTGGCATTCAAAGCCAGGGTGCTCTGACTCCCAAACCCATTCATCACTGCCCTATACCGCCTCCCAGAGGAACTTGGTGGGCAGGATGTGTCTGCTTTCAGACAACCCATCTTTGCTTCCTACCATGTGAAGAAGCAGTTTCTCCTTCCAGGGCAACACACTCCCCCAAGTTCCAGCCTTGAAAGACAGAGAGTGAGCATAAAGGAACTCCTTCCTCTCCTTCGTCCCCACCTCCTCTCCCCTCTCCTCTTTCTTCACCTCCAGTTCCTCTGAAGGGGCCACAAGGAGGCGATGACTGCTGCTGCTACTAAGTCACTTCAGTCATGTCCGACTCTGTGCGACCCCATAGATGGCAGCTCACCAGGCTCCCCCATCCCTGGGATTCTCAGGCAAGAACACTGGAGTGGGTTGCCATTGCCTTCTCCAATGCATGAAAGTGAAAAGTGAAAGTGAAGTCGGTCAGTCATGTCCGACTCTTAGCGACCCCATGACTGCAGCCTACCAGGCTCCTCCATCCATGGGATTTTCCAGGCAAGAGTACTGGAATGGGGTGCCATTGCCTTCTCCGAGGCGATGACTAAGATGCACTAAAGGAGAGCTGGCCCTGTGGGATTTCTAGTAATCAAACTGGCCGGGAGACACCTGGGTGCTGGAAGGACTCTGGGCTCCCCTTGTATCACAGAAGGCCAAGTTGACAGTTGTCTGTCCCAAATGCCTACCCATTGGTCAGCAGTGTTAGAGAAAATTGAAGCAAAGAGAGCCCCACTCCTGAGGGGTTTAAACAGGGGCTGGATGACCTTTATCAGGGGCCTTGTAAGAGGAGTCCCTTCTGGGTCTGTCATGGTCTATGCTGAGACTGAAAGAGTTGCTGTGGTTTAAGCAGATGGGAAGGAGCCAAGGGGACACAGAGCACCATGGATGCCTGGAAGGACTCCCGCCGGGGACACAGGGATTTGCAGCCAATCACACACCACTGACATCCAATCTCAAAGCCCATGCCTGTTCCTCCTAGGAGATCAGGCTGAATGGGTTATCCTTTTCCTGGAGGTTGGAACTCTTATCTCCCCCCTCAGGTCTTTCTCACACACACATTTTATTGACCCAAATCACCGAGAATAGAAAGAGACAGAAGAGAATCATGAGTTTTCCCACCTAACCGTGGGATGTGTGTGTGTGTGTGTACAAGCCTGTGCTGGAGGGAAAGGATGGCTCTTGGCTGCCTCCCCTGGTTCTTCAAGCCCCTTGCTCTGAAAGACCTGGCTTCAAGGCGGCTGGCCTTGTCCCAACTTTGGACAAAATCTAGCTTCTACAATTTTGAAAATCCAAAGAGAGGTTCACTGGCTTGTGAGCCAAAGAGTGACCAGGGCAGATTGGTGGGATCCCTGACTTTGGAGTTCCTTCTCAGGCAATGCCCAGGTCAGCCACTCTCTAGTCTTAGGTGAGCAGGCCCCTTCAACTCAGTGCCCCTGCTTTTCCTGAGGCCTGGAGTAATAACAGTATAAAACAATAGTATAAAACAAAAACTATAAATAAACTGTAACAATAAAGCCACAATAGGACCAATTCTGCAAAGACGTGGCAGGACAGCTGAAGGGGGGATGCGAAGCCCTTGAAGACTACATGCCTTGCTTGGGGGAGGCTTACTTTCAATAATCAGGAGCCCTCGGCCAGGAGCCCTGGAGACCAGCATGGAGGAGTGGGCTCAGGAAGACCCCGGTGGGACGTCCTGCCCGGCCCCTGCAAACTATGGACCTGACCAGTGGACTCCTCAGGGATAAGGAGAAGAGATTGGGATAGCTGTGACAAGTTAATACAGAGTATTCAGTGATCGGTAACCGGCCATTCTCTGCCGGTCTCACATCGGTGCGACTCACAGTGAACCGCCAGTAATAATCCCACAGCATCTCAATTTCCTTCATTGAGAAATGGGGTGGCAGTAATGCCCCATTGAGCTCAGAGGGTCAAATTGACTTGAAGAACCTGAAATGTTACCTGGAGATGCACTTTTAGGCTCATCCAGGTGAGATTATGCATGTTGACCACATGAGCTTCCCACCTGCCAATACCAGAGACATAAGAGATGTGAGTTCGATCCCTGGGTTGGGAAGATCCCTTAGAGCAGAGCATGGCAACCCACTCTAGTATTCTTGCCTGGAGAATCCCATGGACAGAGGACCCTGGCAGGCTACAGTCCATAGGGTTGCAAAGAGTCAGACACGACTGAGTGACTAAGCATGCACGCACACTCACGTGCCTCAGTGGTCTGGCCAGCCTCAATTCCTCTGTTCAGCCCTGCGCCCTGCACTCCCAGCCTGGGGGTCCTAAAGGAAGTGGTTTCTCACTGAGGGAGAAACGAGTCCTCTCCCAGGGGAGAACCAGCATCAGGATGCTCGGGGGCCCAATCCCTCCTGCATTCCTCCCTTCAGATGGATGGGGAGTGGGACCCACCACCTCACTCATGGGCCTAGTTTTTAAACAGCTCTGCTTTGGGTTTATGGAGTTTGCTGTTTATCTTCTCAGGATTTGGGAATGGAAAGCAGGGTGCTTCTTCAGCTTGGGGGTTTGCTCATACGCTGGACCCCAGAGACCCACCTT
The DNA here is from genome assembly GCF_003369695.1 of Bos indicus x Bos taurus. Classification (NCBI taxonomy): domain Eukaryota; kingdom Metazoa; phylum Chordata; class Mammalia; order Artiodactyla; family Bovidae; genus Bos; species Bos indicus x Bos taurus. The sequence continues at coordinate 57,772,459 of NC_040090.1, read as the reverse complement.
ACCTCCTTTCCTTCCTTGGCAACAGAGTCAGGGCACGGGCCTTGGGAAGGGGTCACATGCCCTTCTGGAGGCTTCCACTCCAGAATGAAAAAGAAGGGCTGAAGAAGCAGAGAAAGGAAGATGAAAGCCCGGAGATGACGAGAGATCAAGAGGGGGCTATTTAAGCATGAGGCAACTTACACAGGAGCTGGGCTTTAGTGCCCATGTGGGGCTGGAGGCTTCTTGGCAGTGGATGCTGAAAAGAAGCTGCATATTCTAGAAGCCAAAGGAAGGTGTCCTTCCAGCAGGGCCCTCCGGGACCCCAGGCAATCCTCAGCTTCCAGAGGGCAGGTCTGGGCCTGGTGGCACCAGATGTTTATCTGAAGCACTTCTGTTGGAGCAGGTGTCTGAGAAGCGTACTGTGTGCACGTGTGTGCATGTGTGTGCACGTGTGTGAGCACACTCATCAGTGCACAGACTGCATGCATTCACATCTGTGTGTGTCTGCGTATGTGTGAGTGTATTCGCCTGCCCAAAAGACATACAGGCAAATTGAAGCCCCCACTGGCTGCCCTCCCCAGGGCACATCATCCAAGCGATGGCCTTCCATCTCCACGTCAGGGCTGACCTGTCCACGCCCCAGCTTACACAGGCTTTGAAGCGGGGCTGTACTTCAAGGCAGACACCTCATCCTCTGCTGGGCTGAATTCATAACTGATGCGTGGCCAGGACTTGGGTGTTCACCAGGAGCTTTATCACCCTCAGGTTCTCACAATGAACGAATGGTGGATGGAGCGGTAGCCTTTAAAGAGCTGGAAACCAAGACTCAAGAGTCTCAGAAATGCCTGCCTTTTGTAGTCAGATCCTGTGGTGTTTCCCCAGTTCTTGAACACCATGAGGTACTCTTTCTGCTATTTGTGGACCCTCTCCTCATATCTGTACCCTCTCAACCTGTAAGGGTCAGATGTGTGCTGCTGCTGCTAAGTCGCTTCAGTCGTGTCTGACTCTGTGCGACCCCATAGACGGCAGCCCACCAGGCTCCCCGTCCCTGGGATCCTCCAAGCACGAACACTGGAGTGGGTTGCCATTTCCTTCTCCAATGCATGAAAGTAAAAAGTGAAAGTGAAGTCGCTCAGTCGTGTCCGACTCCTAGTGACCCCATGGACTGCAGCCCACCAGGCTCCTCCGTCCATGGGATTTTCCAGGCAAGAGTACTGGAGTGCGGTGCCATCGCCTTCTCCGCAGATGTGTGCAGGGCAGGCCAAATTGGGGGCCTGGTTCCCCCCATCCATGGCCGTGCAGCTTGACTAATATGGTCAGAGTCAAGGTGGGTCACAAGTCCAGAGTAGGACCTTCTGCAAAGGTCTGGGGGCCCAAATTCCAAATCTCCATACATAAAGGAATTTTAATGTTGGGAAAGATTCTCATGTGGTAGAAGGAAAAGGTACTGCTATCAGGGACTCAGGGAGACTTTTTGGCTTTGGAATCTATTGCGATTGGGTTCAAATACTAGTTACATGACAGAGGCTGATAATTACCCTCTCGGCACCTCAATTTTCTCATCTATAAAATGGGAATAATAACAATAGCTGCCAGTACTTGTAGAATGCCAACAATACGACAGGTTCTGTTTTCAGTTCTTGCATATGTTCTAAGTCGCTCAGTAATGTCTGACTCTTTGTGACCCTGTGGACTGTAGCCCACCAGGCTCCTCTGTCCATTGAATTCTCCAGGCAAGAATGCTGGAGTGGGTTGCTGTGTCCTCCTCCAGGGGATCGTCTCGACCCAGGGATCAAAACTGCATCTCTTAGATCTCACGTTGGCAGCTGGGTTTACCGCTAGCGCCACCTGGGAAGCCCTAAATTCTTAGTATATGTTAAGTTAATCCTTACAACAATCTTGTGAGTGAAGAATTATTTAACCTCATTTAACAGATGAGGAAACCGAGACTCAGAATATTAAGTAACTTGCCCAACCTCACATGGCTAATTCACAAAGCTCATGTGACTTGAGCCCAGGCAGTTCAGTTGCAGTACCTGCATTGAAATACTGCAGCACTTCTGGACAGGGCTGGATAACCCTCCAAACCTAAGAGACGGTTTAACAATAGCCGCCAGTCTCAAAGCATGGCTGCAAACTCCTTGACGCTCTTCCATCAAAACGTAGAGTCTAGATCTCCTCCCCTTGCAAGTCCCGAGAGGACTCTGTACCTGCCTTAGAGAGTCAGGGTGCAGCTAGAATGATACTATGTGATGTGCAAGGCTGTATTGGAAGGCCATTCAGATTCTGCTGGTCTCTCTTGAGATACTCACTCTGGGAGTCTTCAGCAGCCATATAAGAACCCTGGCCTCCTGGAAGCTGCGTGTGGAGGACCACAGAGGAGGGACAAGATCCCTGAGAGCTCCAGTGGTTTGTGTCTCTCCCAGCCCAGACTCCACACACATGGAATGAAGAGCCTGCAGGACGCCCCCAGTCCTAGCTACCTCCTGATTGTAACAGTGAGAGCTCCCCTCACCCAGGATGAACTAGGGGTGCATAAACTTTGAAATCAGGCTGCCCTGGGTTTAAATCCTGGAGTTCCCACTTTCTTGCTCTGTGATCCAGGGCAGATTTCCTAACCTCTCTGAGTTTCAGTTTCCCTGTCTATGATGTGGGTACACTAACCTCCACCTCCCTGCGTGATTAGGAGAATTAAGGGAAGATTAGAACAAGCAGCAGTCGGCTCATGTCGACTCAATGGACATGAGTTTGAGCCAACTCCAGGATATAGAGAAGGACAGGGAAGCCTCAAAGCACGGGTACAGTGGGCTACAGTCTATGAGATCGCAAAAAGTCAGACACGACTGAGCGACTGAACAGCAGCAGAGGACAAGCAGCAGTAAGAACTGTTTCCCTGAGCCCAGGCAACTCCCAGATCTGTGAACAAAAGGAATAATCATTGTTCTCTTAAGCTCCTGCTGGGGGTGGCCAACACATAACACTTGATTCAAGGTAGTTAACATGGAGAACAATTGACAATGTGTCGTCAGGTCCATGGCAGCGAAGGCCACCTCCTTTAGCCTCATCCATCAACCCTCCTTGGGTCCCCTCTTCACTTGTCTTTAAAACAAAAGCCATTTCTATACAAGCTGAGTAGACAACTCATTAAAACTATGAAAACTAGAGCAGGGGAGTCTCAGCTTTCTCATACATAACTGTGATCTTCAGGGCCCCTTCAAAACCAGAAATGCTGCCTGTGATGCTAGGATCTGGAGGACCCTGGCCGGTATGTCATTCAAGAAATCCCTGTGGAACTTAGGCTGGGCATGCTGTGTTGCCACGCTCCATTCCTTTCCTGGCAAATACCCATGAGGATCACACTATGAGGAGTTCTCCTTAGTCTGGAAGTTTTGTGAAGGTAGAGGCTTAGCTTTATTTTATTCTTCCATACATTTGTGAATAAATTTGTGAATTTCCTCACTGTCTCCACAAGACAGAACAAGGCATATTAAAGTATGATGAGGACTCCAAAGACCTGTCCAAGAGAAGAGAAGAAGGAAATGATAGCAGGAAGGGGAAGGAAGAGAGGAAGGAAGGGAGGGAGAAAATAAGGAAAAAGAAAGGGATAGAAGGGAGAAGGAAAGAGAATCAGAGACAAGGAAAAGGACGGAGAAATGGGAGAAAGGAGAGGAAGGGGCTTAAGATGAAACGTGACCCATAACCCCAGTCTTGTTATGATCCCTCTGCTCTGACTCGTGGAACGGGGAGGCTCCAGTGTCAGACTGTGCCCGCCTCGCTCTGTGCCAGCACTGGCCTCACACACACAGCTCTTGCCTGCAGCTCAACACCCCGAGCTCCTTAAATAGCTCTGAACCTCACTGAGTGGTGGATAAACATTTGTTTCACAGCTCACAAAGCAGGGCTGCTGGCGACCGGCAGGTTTGATGTAATGAGTTCCATTCTGGACCCCAGGGAGCATTTAGAATGGGCTCTTCTTTGCCCAGGCTGCCAGTCCAGCTGGTACCAGGGAGAAGGGGAAAAAAAAAATACAAAACAGCACTGATCTCTTCCCCACTACCTCATCCTGATCTAGAAACTATTCCTGATCTAGAAACAGAATCAGACTATTCCATTTTCCTGGGATGGAATTAGGGTGAGAGTGCCCAGGGCACCTTGGGTGGGGGTACTTGAAAGAGTGGCTGGGTCACTTCCTTCCTCTGCCTCCTTAGGAAGTGGCCTGGGCTCGTGAGGTGTCCAAAAGACAGCCCTTCTCAGAAGCAGAAAACTGCAGGTAACCTAGGGTCGTTTCTCCGCTCCGATTGCCCCATAGAATCTTGTGCAGCTGTGGAGCTTCTGAATCAGCAGCCAACCTCCTTGACCACTGCTCTCCACCATCTAGAACTTGCCCAGGGCATCCTGCTTGCCTTGGTACTCTAGCCACAGGGCCTTCCCGGGACCCGAAGTGCCTACAGGCTGCCCAACATCCCCATCACAGGATGGTAGGGCAGTGGGTGGGGAAAAGCTGGCTGATTCTCTTTATTCCCCCTTTCCTCCCAGACTCCCCACTTCAGGATAGCATGACATGCTGCTAGAAGGAGCTGAGGACCAGTTGATATGCTGAATAAGTGGTAATTAGGTTGTTGGCCTTTCAGCATTTCCTCTGTGGATATTAATGGCCATCAGTGCCCCGCTGTTTTGCACTCACTGGAACCTGCCGGCCAGAGCACCCGGGTGGGTCCCTGCCCAGGCCCCCTCACTCATCGGCCGCCTCTCACTGCCGTTGCCTCATTTGCTTCAGAATTTCAGGAAGGAAATGAACTAGCACAGACGGTAGGTGGGAAAATTAGAAACGGAGAAAACAAATCCAAGGGGAAGTGATTTAGTCTTCCGGCCAAATGGGTTGTTGAATTGGCTTCGTGGACTCTTCTGATTGGGATCTCCTAAGGGTCATCTTGTTCCTTCTCCAGATTCCAGGCAAGAGTCCCCATGGAAGTTTATATCCTTTTCCTGAAAGTTACTGGGGCTGGAGATGACAAACGAGTTCAGAGGCAGACCTGAATTTCCCCACTAGTGTAAGTGAGGTGGCAACAATGGGAAGAAAATTTAGATGTAAGGTGCATTTCCTTGGATTCTACCCTTTCTTGTAGCAGCAGCCTGTTGCCCTGAAAGACCCTGGAATCAGAGACTAGCCTAAACAAGCTGGCTCCATGCCCTGGATGATGAAAAGAGTGCAACCCATGGGTAAGAAGATTCCACTTCTTTATAGCTCTGTGACCTTGGGTAGGCTACATACCTTCTCTGAGCCCCAATATCCTTATCAGAAAAAAATGTTGCTGGAACAAGATGGTAAGTGTAAATAATACACACTAGTCACTATCTTGTGTTGAAGCCGGTTTGTACCAGCTTATGAGCCATCCGTGTACATCTCTTCCCAAATCTGTGTTCAGGAACATCGCATTGCTGGCTTGAAAGCAGAGTGGGAGTATTTACACTATAGAAATTGGCAAGTGCTATCAAATAGGCCTTATATTTTTTCCTTAAGAGAGCTGCCTCTCACAATTCACCAGCACATCATTGTTCCTGCCCCATTTCAGCTGTCTGGACTCATGGGGTCTTAGGGCAGATCCTCAGGCTCCTGGAAGCTGCAAGGCAGCCCTTCCGATGATCTATCTGCCTCCCATTCACCACAACAAACCGCTCACTTCTAGCAGGGATTGTCAAAATCTCCTTGAGGCCCTATTAGAAAGCTGTGGCTCCTTGATCTATTCAGTACCAAGAGGCAATTGTCGAGGAAGTTGATTGTAGTCCAAATCCAGGTATCAATTCAAAATGTTTTTGCCTCAGACAACTGCGTACGATCAATCAGTAATGTAATCCTCTGCTGGTAGAACACAAAAACAAAGCCCCACCTTGCCTCTTAAATACAGCATCATTAGTCTTAGGATAAACTATAAATTGATGCATAGAGCAAACAGCCAGAGCTGCGTCCCAGGGAATGGGAGCAGATGAAATAGCAGTACTTTATGGTGAATGACAAATCACGGCTCGTTCCGTTCCCTATCAAGTGGAACATCATCCATCACGTGGTGGACTCGTTGGGTTCCAAGACAGATAGGACACCATGAACAGATGCTATGGCTGGGATGGCTGGCCGGGGCAGAGCTGTGCTTTTTGCTTTTCCTGGGAGGGAGAGATGAGACCAATCTACTTTCTGTATGGTCCTGTCCTTCATTCTGGTTTATAAGGGTGAGTGAGGCAAGGAATCCCATCAGTTATAATGTCCTTGAGGATGGGGAACTTTATCTTTTTCATGTTTCACACAGAGTCCTGTCTGAATGGTAAGAGAAGGGCCCTGCCTCTGAGCAAGAGAGAAAGAGAAGAGGACTGATCTGCTCCTGTTTTGATTTTTGATCACTGAAGTCCTATGTGCCCCACACAATCACCCCTCCTCCTTGGCCCTGCCAGGGTACCCATAATCCCAGCCCTCTGGCTCATGCCTTTATTATGTTTAAAAATTATTTATTTATTGGATGTGCTGGGTATCCATTGCTGTGTGTGGGCCTTCTCTAATCGCAGCAAGTGGGGAATACTGTTTGCTGTGGTGTGTGGGCTTCTCATTGCAGTGGTTTCTCCTCTTATTGCAAAAACAGAACATGGGCTTTAGAGGCGTGTGGGATTTGGTGGTTGTGGTGCTTGGGCTCAACAGCTGTGGCCCACTGCCTTAACTGCCCTTGGGCCTATGGAATCCTCCTGGACCAGGGATCGAACCCTTGTCTCCTGAATTGTTAGGCTGATTATTAACCACTGGAAGACCCAAGGAAGTTCCTGGCTCACTCCCTTAAATGAAGGTATTATGTACAAAACTCTCCTGTGATCACGACTGTCCTAACAGGATGGGGAACCGTCTGAGCCCATTAGAGGTGCCCCACATCTATTTGTTGAATGGATAAATGAGTTGGCAGGTGCACAATAACACAGGGTAGGTAAATAAACATTATGGAAGGTGACCTTTCTTTGAGGGGAGAGGGGACTGACGCAAATGATCCCAAATGAAGGACAACCTCATTGGAGGGAAAGGTAGGAGGTCCCGAAGTTAATCTCCACATCCTTTCTAGTTTATCCCTGGCCCTCACTAGTTTTTAATCAAAGTATGTGGAGAGCAATACGCATCATGATCTGTCTCTGGGCTAATGGGAACATGAGGCAAGGAGGAAAATTTAGTTGGTTGTGATTCACCGCAGCTCATGAATAATCCCATGGGCCCTATTCCTGGCCCTCTGCCATTCATGCGGCAGGAACTGAGGAGCAATGGCATCTTCCTGACTGCTGATTTAATTAAGTGTGGCTAGCCTGTGACGGAGGCTGGCTCGGCACACAGCCAAACTCACAGGTGAATTGGCCATGTCATTGATGAGCAAGTCAAGCCTCTTTTTTGACCAAAACCACCAGTCATTTGGGCTATCTGAAGACTTCTGGAGAGCAGCTGACTACTATGGTGCAGAAAGACACTGGTTATTTGGTTAAATCCCATCAATAGAGTGACAAATACACTGGTGCATTCAGTCCATCTGACAGCCTTGTGTAGGGACAGCATTTGTGATACCAAGTATTCGACATAATGTAGTCAAAGCAATGTCTGATGGACGGATTTCTTTTTTTTAAAATTTCCCCGGGTTCCTGTGGACATAATGCTGACACAGCTTAGGGGTAGTGTGGAAACAGTTGGCATGCTTCCTTTACGTATTTTTCACCTTTGCCATCTGGAATTAGCAAAAGATCTTCCTTCTGCCAGGTCTCCCCTCACCCCACACCCCGAGGTGAAATCTACACAACCTTTACCCAAACATCAGGAGCAGCTGTCTCCTGCAGAAGGAGGTTGACTCCAGGTGGGCACTCAGCGGCAAGGGCAGGTGAGATAACGAGCAACAATAAAATTCTTTTCAAGGAGGTGGGAGTCTGTTGGAGAGGTGGGTGGGTTGGCATATGCCAGACCCTACTTGGCTTGTAACGTTTGCTCTGCTGTGCAGCCTGTTTCTCAGTGGGGGATCGGATTTACTCCCCTCTCTTTCCCCTTCTCCTGATTTCATTTCTCCCTTTATCAACTGTGCATCACATCATGCTTCATCACACCATGCTTCATGCTGTAGAAGAATCAGAGACGATGTAGTTATACCACCCCCCACCCCGCCACCCCACCACCCGGGACCTGGTCACCCTCAACTTGAGAAGCAAGGCAAGCTCAAAATCACTGTACTGTGAAAAGATAAAAGGGAAATCAGATGTAAACCAGAAGAGACTAAGTGTTTGAGGGTGTAGGGAGAGGGGAAGTGGACTTCCCTTGTCTTCAAGGAGGATTAAGGAGCATTTGTGGGCCAGGAAGGACAGATGAGACTGGAACTGTTACAGTGTATGGGGCTCTGGGGGAATCTAGCAAATTATGGGCAGGGAGAAAGAGGAGAAGAAAGACATAGATGAAGAAACTAGGGCAGTGGGATTGAAGAAGTCAAAGAACCTCCTGGACAGAAGATACAGGAAGAAGAGTAATAAGAATGCCATTTTTGCCCTGTTGATGTAGAGTCAGAGCAAAAATGGCATTAAACTCCAAGTTTACGAGGTTGAACATATCTTGGCCATTCATTGAGGTTCAGTTCAGTCGCTCAGTCATGTCCGACTCTTTGCGACCCCATGAACCGCAGCAAGTCAGGCCTCCCTGTCCATCACCAACTCCCAGAGTCCACCCAAACCCATGTCCATCGAGTCAGTGATGCCATCCAACCATCTCATCCTCTGTCGTCTCCTTCTCCTCCTGCCCTCAATCTTTCCCAGCATCAGGGTCTTTTCAAATGAGTCAGCTCTTTGCATCAGGTGGCCAAAGTACTGGAGTTTCAGCTTCAGCATCAGTCCTTCCAGTGAACACCCAGGATGGATCTCCTTTAGGATGAACTGGTTGGATCTCCTTGCAGTCACTGAAGACTTATTAGCAGGTTACCGATGTCAAAACTAATCTTTAGGAAGAATAATCTGGCAAGAGTTGTAAGGAAGTCTGGAAAAGTGGAAGATAGGCAATGTAGATGAATGTTAATATGAGACAGTGTGAAGGATGGGACTCCTGGTGAGAAAGCAATGGGGGAACATCACTGAGAAGCAGGTCTGGTTAGAATCAAGAGGATGAGGTTCTGATGACTGCTAAGTAAAAGGGAGAGGAAGAATTGAAAGCTTCTCCACAGTTTTGTACTTGATGCTTGGCTGAGCTGACTTGGGAGAGGTCTGCCTCTGATCACAGTACATTTGGGATAGGTACTGTAATGGAGAGATCCACATGGCCTCAATCACCTTGCACATTGCCTGCATCTCCCCTCAAGGGCCCTCTGGGCTTCTCTCTACTTTGTGCCACACAGCTATCTCCAAACCCTAGTAGTCTCCTTGGCTTGCTCATAGGAGTAACCCAAGAATGAGGTGAAAAGGATCCCCTGGACAATTGCCAACCAGTGGGGAAGGGAATCAATGCTCCACCTTCGGTCCTTCAGGAGCACAGTGTGGAGAGCACTCTGACCACTTCTCAGGAGGTTCCAGAGGGATGGAGGCTGTATTGCTCAGAGCACTGATCCTGAGCATGCTCCCTTCTCTGGATGCTCCTCCATCCCTGCCTCCCCTGACCTTGCTATCCTGCTCTGGCCTCCTGGACCACCTCCCATATAAACTTCCTGCTCCCATTTCTTGTCACAAGCTTTGCTTTGGGGATGATCCAAAACAGACATATCATGGGTAAAGTGAGTGTTGGACATTCGGGTGGACCCTTCCTAAGAAAAGTGTAAATGTGAACCAAGAACTCTAATGAGGCTGAGGTTTGAGATCTAGACTCAGGAATCATCTGCAGGGCCAAAGTGCTCGAAATTAGCAAAGTGAATGGAGTCATTCAAGAAGAAAATGTGGAGGGGAAAAGAAAAAGGGAAGATACCAGTCCTTGGGGAATTCTCCATCTGGCACATGGCAGGAGGACAAGCAGCAGCCCTTGGGGAATAGTAGGGAGAGGTCCAGGAGGTGTTTGTAGCAAGACTGAAGGGGTCACATGTTCACCAGAGGTCTGGGTTCACACAGAGGCCACAGGAAAAGATGGAATTTCTGAAATTCCTGAAGACCCCCAGAGAGTGGTTTTGGTGATGACAGTGAAAGTTGTTTTTGTAAGGGATAAGTATGTAAGAAAGTGGAAGCCCAGAGCTTAGATTCCAAGCTCTTACACCTGGTACCCAGAAAGGCTTTAAAATATACCAGCATCTCAAAATAGACCTACTGAGTTATAATCTGCATGGATGCGGGTCTTCTCTCTCAGTTAGATTGTAGGGAAAATGAGGAACTGTGATCGTTTGAAACCCTGGTGCAGAAAGGCAGGGAGAAAAAATGTCCTTTCAAGCAGAAGAGATGTATACCAAGTAGAGGGAATTAAGCCAGTGGAAAGGAAGATATTAAAGATGCAAAAGAAAAGGAATAATATATGGAGAAGGGCTCAGAAAAGGAGTAGGGATCAAGAACTCAAGTGGGGTCAAGAGAGTTTAGTTTTTACAAAGAGGATTCATTCATTCGATCATTCAACAGGCCTGGATTAGGTTCCTTCTGTATGCCAGGTTTCACTCCAGGGCAATAGGCATAAAGGGGAGGGCCAGGCATAGCTACTCCCTCTAGAATAGAAGGAGATAGAAAGAAATAATCCCTAGAGACTTGTTAGGTTCTGGAATAGAAACATTTACAGTGAAAAGGAAAGAAATGCTCCTTTAAGGGAAAGAAAGAATATGGTGGTTGAGTGGTTGGCATAGCAATGGGCATGTAGTGGGCCTTCTAGAAAGCTTAGTTTCCTTTCTTCTGAGACAAATGGAATTGTAGATGAAGAAAGGTTTTACGCTGCCCAGAGAACCCAGGAAAGCTTCCCAGAGAAACTATTACTCAAATGAACTTAGGGACTTGCCTGATGGTCCAGTGGTTAAGAATTCACCGTCCAATGCAGAGAATGCAGGCTTAATCCCTGGTAGGGGAATTAAGATCCCACATGCCACAGTGCAACTAAGCTCTCATGCCACAAGGAAGAAGTGAAAGTCGCTCAGTTGTGTCCGACTGTTTGCAACCCCATGGACTATACAGTCCATGGAATTCTCCAGGCCAGAATACTGGAGTGGGTAGTCGTTCCCTTCTCCAGGGGATCTTCCCAACCTAGGGATCGAACCCAGGTCTTCCGCATTGCAGGCAAATTCTTTACCAGCTGAGCCACCAGAGAAGACCTCATGCCACAGTGAAGAAGTTCAGCTGGAAAAAAGTAAAAACAAACAAAAAACCCCTCAGAGCTGAGAGAAAGAAATGGGCAGTGTGTGAAGACAGAGGAATAATCAGAGTCAAAAGCAGGGCAGTTGAGGAAAAAGTCAGAGGGTTCTGATGTTCCAGTAAACAGAAAGCAAATTTGTCTCTTGAGGGTAGGTGTTGTGGGTTGAATTGCGTCTCCCCAAAATCCACAGTTGAAGTCTTAAATCTAGTACTTGTGAATGTGACTATTTGACAACAGGCCTTTAAAGAGGTAATTAAGATAAAATGAGGGCAGGTGGGTGGGCCCTAATCTGGTGTCCTTATAAGAAGTGGAGATGAAAACAGACTCACACTGGAAGAAGATGGCCATGTGCAAGCCAAGGAGACGCCTCTGAAGAAACAACCCACAAACACCTTGATCTTGGACCTTTTGTGTCCATAACTGTGAAGAAATAAATTTCTGTCGTTTAAAACTCTGTTGTTGTTATTTAGTTGCTGAGTGGTGTCCGAGTCTATGTGACCCCAGGGACTGTAGCCTGCCAGACTCCTCTGTCCATGAAATTCTCCAGGTAAGAATACTGGAGCGGCCAGGTTCCATGCATGAGACAGGGTGCTTGGGGCTGGTGCACTGGGATGACCCTGAGGGATGGGATGGGGAGGGAGGCGGGAGGGGGCTTCAGGATGGGGAACACATGTACACCCATGGCTGATTCATGTCAATGTATGTCAAAAACCACTACAATATTGTAAAGTAATTAGAATTAAAAAAATACTCCAATTAAAATTAAAAAAATACTGGACTGGGCTGCCATTTCCCTCCTGACCCAGGGATCCAACCCATGTCTCCTGCTCTGGCAGGTGGGTTCTTTACCACTGAACTACCAGAGAAGCTTAAGCCTCCGACTCAGGGAAAATGGTTACCGCAGCCCTTACACATTAAGGGTGAGGGGATAGTACAGGTTTGGGAGGATGCAAATGTTTCAGAAGAGTCACAGTGGGGAAGTCAATAAAAGCTGGATGAATGGGTTCCTGAAGAGAAGACGGTCCAGCTAACTAACGATGAATGCATGGTTGTCTTCCATGCATTTGGTAGGACAGCATGTAACACTTGGCTGTGTTTGGGTTCTGGCACCAGGGGACTGATGGATTAGGAATGTGGAGACTTCTAAGCTGTAAGCTCATAAAGTGGCTGGCCTGGAGCACAGGGTCAGGGGAAGCAAATGTGGCTAGAGTGGACAAATGGATGGAAGGCTAGGGAAGATTCTGGAATAGGAGAAAAATTGGTCAATTAAAGGGGAGAGAGTGGGAGGTAGGAAAGGACAGAGCTTTCTGTTCACAGAGGGCAGTGGGCTTGGAGGTGTGCTCAGGGTTTAAAAACAGTGGACAGACTTTTGTCGCATCATATGAGGACTGAGTAGGCCTGAACAGTGGCCAAGCATTATATAGATGTTAGGGAAAGATATTTTCTAGTTACCAGGGGTCCATGTTTTAACAGCAATGTTTTTCTAAAAAAATGCCAAGTCCTGGCTTGCAGATCCTCCTTGTCGACCCTAGGATCATAGCTCCTTTATAACGATGGACATGTGACACCTTGGACCCTTAATGTCTTCCTTAAATTATTATGCTCTGATAGCGCTAAAACCTATGTCTTTTAATTCCTCATTTGGGACCTTCTATAACCTGCTCACATTAGCAGGGGCATGATGGTAAGGGTACAGGAGGGACATTGTTTAAAAGTCAGTGTCCCAACATCTCTCCAGAATGAAACCTGTGGGTTAGCTGAAAGCAGGTGAGTGCATGAACCAATGGTAGGTTCCCTCTTAGACTCTCACATTCTCCCATCCTGGGACTAAGGTCACAAAGTTATCTGTAAGTGCTTGGAATGGAATGGAAGGAAACAGGAATGAAATATCTTGGAATGTCTTTATCCCTGCCTGTTTTCTGCGCTTCTCTGCTTAGATGACTTTCTAAACTATTCTTAAATCCAGACTTTCAGTTGAGGCAGGTGAAAAATTTGGGAGATGGATCATGGTGAGAGTTGCACAATAATGTGGATGTACTTAGTGCCACTGAACTGTACTCCTAGATATGGTTAAAAATGTTTATATTATGTGACTTATACCACGGTTGAAAAAAAGATACTGGAAAACTCCATTACCCTTGCAAAATAAGCCAGTCATGCCCTCCACCTAGGAGAGAGCCTACGCCAAGTAGGTGCTCATTAAATGTTTGCTGCGTTATTGAATGCTCAACAAGTCTTCCTTCCGAGAAATTCTTTCATCCTTCTCTCCTGCTACTCCTGTGTTCCTTATCGTGTGGTTAGCTGTGGGTTTCTGTGTTCCCCAGCCGCACTTCTCAGCCTAGGTGTCAAAACACACTGGCTTGTTTTATCTGCCAGGAGGTACACTGCAAGTAATTTGTTAGCGATAATAAAGCATCAAGTCAGGGAAGGTTTTATTTGTGAAATAGAGAAGATTTAAAAGAGCACTTATCATAATGTCCTTTTACTGGCCTTTCAGTTTGCTTCCTTAGTGGGAAAGAAAGGAGTCAGAGGTGGATTACAGAGGACTCTGTGCAACTCCAGGGACTGTAGCCCACCAGGCTCCTCTGCCCATGGGAATTTTTCTGGCAAGAATACTGGTATGGGTTGCCATTTCCTCCTCGAGGGGATCTTCCCAACCCAAGGACCGAGGGCACCGAGGGCACCGTATATAACCCCTGTGAAGGCAGTGGGTGTGTTTTGAATAGGTAACTTTCATCCAAGCACCCTACTTTGTGGGGGAAACACGTATGAGATTCACAGTTAGAACATTCATTCACTGTGGAATAGTTGACCAGATCTTCAGCTTTCTCCTCCCCAGACTTCATATTCACAGATCTGTCCAGTGACTGGACACTCAGACACTCCTGAAGAGCATTTTAATTGGCTGTGTGGGCCTCCGAGGACCTGCCCCCATTAACATGAGAGTGATTCCGGAAAGTTGCCCAAACATAGCAAATGCAGCCGTGTCCTAACAACACAGTGCTGGGACCTCTGAACCGTGTCTCTCTCCATAGCCTCGGCTATTTCAAAGAGATCATTAACAAGGTGGAATTGGGTGCCCCCAGGGTCACCGCACAATATACATTGTTACTGTCTTTTAATGGACTTTTCCCAGACACGGTGATTCTTAAACTGCAGTGTCGGCAGCTGCTAAAACCAGGCTAAGCCCTGCCGTCTGCAAGGAGAGCCGGCCTGCCAGTCCTGCCAGAGACGATCTGAGCTTGGGCAGATGGATCGGGCTGGGAGAGGGGAAGGAGGGGAAGTGGGCTTCAGGGGAGGGGGGCGGGGCACGAGTCAAGAAGCGAGGCAGCCCTTGGAGGTTCTTGTTATTGATTTAGCGTGAGGACTGAAAGTGGCAGGTAGGCAGGTGGCTGGGGGCTGGCGGGCGGGGGAGACAGGTGTAGGCAATCGTGGGCAGTGATTAGCCGGGGTGCTGCAGATGTGGCCGGGGGTATCAGCTGGTGGTGATTAGCGTGGGCGCTTCTGAGGGGCGTGGCATCAGATGGTGGTTTCGGAGTCCAGATGTGAGAGGCCGATGGGCCCCCTTCCCCGCTTCCAACCCCTTGCTGGTCTTTCCCCTCTCCTGAGCAGGCGCATTCACCTCCACCCTCTCCTACCGTCCCCTCCACGTGCCTCCTTCTGCACATTCCTCTCCCGGTGAAGGGCATGGATTCGCAGATTGCGCTCCCCCCATTCTTCAGTCTCTTAGCCAATTTCTGAGATGATCACACAGACCGAGCACCTTCAGACACCAGGCAAGACAAAACCTGCAGGATCCGTAAGTGTGATCCTGCTCATTCATGTGAGAAAGGTACCTGGTTGCAGAGGGTGTTTATAGCATTCTGTCAACTTTTCGTGCCCTCCCTTTTAAAACCTAAAAATTTTATAAATAAAGATTTGTATTGGAGTCGAATACACACAGAGAGTAGACATACTAGTGTTAACTCTCCCACCCAGATGAAGTATTAGAAAATTCACAGCACTCCAGAAGCTTTCCTTAGTCCCCATTCTAGTCATTAATACCCTGTTTCCTCTCCAAAAGGGACCTCCCGACTGTAATCACTATAGATTCATTGCGACTGTTTTGGAATTTTTTGTAACTAGGCTCACACACAAGGCTTTAAGTTTTATTTGTTCAATAACATGTTGGTACGCAGTTTGTTATTTTTCACTGTCGTATACTATTCCACTGCATGAGTAATTCACAATAATCGGTTTCACTGATAATAGACATTTGGGTTAGTTCCATATTTTGATTACTGTGAAGAATGCTATTCTAATTATTTTAGCAGGGATTGTGCTGTATAATGTGTGCATTTCTATATATTTGGGAATGGAATTATTAGAATTACAGGGTGGCTATGTTCAATTAGAGTCAAAACAGTTTAGTAGAAATGGTTTTGTAAAACAACTGTGTCATGCCACAGCTCTGAGGTCACGAGACTAGCCTGCCCACACCACAGAGGCTGGGAGCTCTTGGTAAATTAGCCACCGTCACGGCTGCCTGTCCTGCACATTCTGTTGGACTACTTTCCTGGTCACTCATGTCAGCTTTTGGTGCCCTATATCCAGCCTCTCTATGTCTTGGTTCTTATGAGCTCTGTTTCCCAGTAACCGTTTCAGGTCTTCCTTGCTTCAGTGATCCCTTTGGATATGCTTCTGTAACTTACTGACCAGTTCTTCTTCCCAATTAAACTCTTGACTGCATTTCCACCCCCATCCCCTGGAGCTCTGCCTTGGGCTTCCCAGAACTCATCCAGGCCAGCCCCAGCTTCTGGCCTGTGTATTAGAGAAGGTAAGGTGATCAGAGGTAGAGTCTGTCATCCTGAGAAGAGAAGCAAGTGGACTGTAAGACAGGTAAATCAATGAGATTGGCATTTTCCATTATTAATGGGCCTGATTTGTCTTGGGTTAGTGGCTATTTACAAAATTTCAGGAGGCCCAGTCCTTTGAGCTTCACCGAATCCTAACTATACTTGCCTGATATGGTGTGCGTGTCTGTGTGTCTCTCTGTGTGTCTGTCTCCCAGAATTTGTTATTTCCATGTCTGCAGCAGAGTGTTCTGCACCCAGAGGCGGATGCGATGAAGCCCCGTCACATGGCTGGTGGTGTGCGGTGAGTCAGCTGGGCTCCTCGCTAGATTGCAGGGAACAGGAACCACGGTATTTGGCAACTTGGGCTGTGTCCGCATGATTGGAAACAATCTGTGAAGTGAGTCAGATCCGTTGAGAAAACAATTAAGTCAGTGGGAAAAGAAAATCAGTGAAACTGGTGATTTGGCAAGGTGGAAAAGCAAGCAGCCCGTTGTTTGGCTACATGTTTCGCTCTCCAGCTGGTCATTGTGACACTGAAGCTGGGCTTGCCCACACAGAGGCTTTCAGCAATTCCATCCACGCACTGTCTACACAGCTTTAAGACTCCACAGCAAGATACTCAATAGAATCAAATCATCAACTCTCCCCCTTACTAGTCAGTGTGTGCTCTGTGTGAGCCCGATAGGAAACGATGGTAGACGGGAGAGACAGGACTCTGGGGGGACCAGACCACTTCTGTTAAATTCCAAGTCTGGGGAGCGTCTTGGATACTATCTGCTGTCCAGAGGTGGGAGGCAGAGACAGCTGTCAGAAAGAGTTCAAAGCTATGAAATCCAGAGGTAATCCTCCAAAATCATGTTGACCCTAAGTTTTGTTTTCATCTGAGACTGTTGAGTGACCCCAAATAAACAAACTGATTCTAGCCTTTTGGAAATCATGAACCCAACTCCCAGATTTTAAAGATGAGACAAGGGAGGCCAGGAAGGTAGGAGGGCACACCCAGAATTATATGGGTAGAAAGCGTGTTTTTATTTGCCTAAATTCTACTGTGCTCTGCTGTCTCCAGTGGGTGCTGGCGAACGGGGACAGCTGGGTACAATGGAGGAATTTGTGATGGGGGATATTCAGAAGGAACGGGCTGTGAAGGAGAATTCTCTACTGAGAACTGGGGAGCTGCTCCTGTCCTTTTCTGGGCACCTTCCCTGTGCCCCAGCTGCTCAGGACCTGCCACAGTTCTCATCAATCTCCAAAGAACAGCAGTGTCCCCAAGCAGGGGGACGTGGACGATGTGGCTTTGGCTGGAGCATATTTATGACCTGAAGTGTGCTCTAATTGTGCAGACATTCCCATAAATGTTATTTTATTAAGTTGAGCTACAGTAAATCTGTCATCTCCATAAGTAACGCCACAGTGAACCTGTAGGTAAGCTCAGAACACTGCCGTGAGCCATGCTGGGCTATTAGCTTCCTTGCTCGATGTTGTTATCTGTGCAGTCACAGCCTCTCAGGGGCACAACTCAGGTGCCAGGTTTATGGAATTTGGTTCCCCACAGGTGTGCTTAGCTCCCAAATACAACAGGAATTGTTACAAAAGATGGAGGCAGGAAGACCAGAGGACCCTAGAAGTGGACTCCCTCTAACCTCTTTAGAAACAGCTTGGGGCCAGTGTGTTGAGAGCTGGAATGGGGAATGAAGAGTCTTGGCTTCTGTTCTGACTCTTACAAACTGTTCAGCCTAAGGAAAATCACTTAGTGTGTTTGGCCTCACTCTTGCCATCTTTAAAATGGTGACATGCATGCATGCCCACATGCATGCCCCTCTAGGTAAACATGGCA
Organism: Bos indicus x Bos taurus; assembly: GCF_003369695.1. Classification (NCBI taxonomy): domain Eukaryota; kingdom Metazoa; phylum Chordata; class Mammalia; order Artiodactyla; family Bovidae; genus Bos; species Bos indicus x Bos taurus. Next base: position 57,754,521 of record NC_040090.1, on the reverse strand, counting down.
GTCTGCAGGTTGGGATGTTGAACCCTTAGGATGAAAGCCATGACTATTAAGTATATTCTACCAATTGGTCTGATATCTTATGGCCATTTTGCAAGGTGCAGCACCACCTGCTGAGGGGCCATAATCTACCATCTCCTTTTTCTGGGAAAAGTGAGAAAATAAGGTTTAATGATAGCTCTGACCCAAGAGAAACGGGAAACAAATTGATATCTACATGCATTGTTGATGAACCTGGACGACTCACTCTCTATTTGTGATGTAGAAGCCAGACTATTGTAAACACAGCACTTCTTAATATATTAGGAAGTTTCCAGCACTGACAATATTTAGTAACAGTAAGATTCATCCCTAGTCATTGCACCCCAAACTGATCATGGACTACCATGTTGGGGGCAGAACTGAGTGTTCAAAGGAGGCTGTCCCTGAAGAGACAAAATTGGGAGTATTTGCTTCAGCATATAGGGTTGAACTAGCTGTTATGCGCTATAGAAAACATTTCATAGTTCCTAGGAAACAAGGCAAACTTTTTTAAGATTTGATTCCATATTCAGCACAGTCTCTCTCCACAGCTTTTGCAGAGCATCACTGTAAAGTTTTCTCCCATTTTTAAAAATTAACTTGAGAAGAAAATGAACAGAGTTTGGAAAAGGCTGTCAGGGGGTTGTAAGTGAGGGTTTACAGACCCACGAAAAATGTGCTTGAAGAAAAAGCCCCTCAAACTGGGGTCAGCAGACATTAAATTACAGACATGTCCATGGTTTGTCCAGATTGGTTACAGCATGTTTCTCTGCAGCAATAAAAACTAGAGACATTAACAAGCAATGATGTTAGGTGGAATTAAGTAGCATTCAAATGATGAAAGGGAAAATTAAGTAGCTAACCTTCCACCACCAGGGCAGTTCCCCCAGTCAGTAAAAATAACAGTCCTGTCTTTCCTGCCATCCCTGCCATAAATGGGAGGAAGTAATTCAGATGGTCCGGTGTCCAATGGCGCCATATGCCCTTGTGCAACTGTCCTTTCAGGACCCTCCTGTTGGTTTTGGGTGACTAACTGGCCAACTCGGTGCAATATATTTTGAGCCTGCCTCTTGCCTCTCTTGGTGGTTCCTGACGCGTCCTGAGGCAGGCACTGCCATATATCATCGCCTTTCTGCAAGCGTGCCACCCAGACACTGTCCGTAGGATTGTAAACAGAATGATTCACAAACTGGTGGCAGAAGCTAAAAGCAGTGCAGTTCGCGACCCTAAGCATGACGCCAGGATTCTAAATGGACTGTTGCAACAACAAAGCTGCCTGAAGATTCTAAAATACAATTGTGTCAACTGGGCATTTGTAAGGTGGCATAACCTGTAACCGACAAGCGCACCTGTGGTGATTTTTTGCTGGACACAGCATCCTTACGCTCTACTGGGCCTCCTGTCATGTGGCCATCATTTATTTACATCCACAGGCATGGGGCAGGGATTCTGCAGAAGGAACTCCAGAGTGGTGTCTGATTCCCATGAGGCTTTGCAGCCAGCTTTAATGAAGTGATTTCCAATATTCAGTTTCTGAGAATTCTGACCATGGTATGTAGACCATGGCACACCTTAACAACAATAATATCATCTCACAGTTTCATCAGCATTCAACAGTTTAGAAATTTAATCCCTGTGAGATAGGTGGTCTCTTCTCCATTCTATTGACAGCTCAGTGTAGTGGAAAGAGCTCTGAAGCCAGACAGACTTAAGTTCAAATCCTGGCAATGACCCCCTTACCTCCACTAGCTCTCCAACTGCAATTTACTTCATTTCTCCCAGTTTCTTTTTTCTTGCCTATAAGATGAAGAATCATCTCTCTGACTTATAAGATGAGGTGTGTGGTAAGAATTAAATAACATATTTAAAGACGCATAGAAGCACTGGATAATCATTAGTTTCTATCCACTTACAGATGAAGAAAATGAGGCTTGAGAGGTTCAGGGAATTGCTCAAAGTAACAGCCAGTAAATGGCAGAACTGAGACTTCATTTATTTTACAAACATTATTGAACACCTACTATATGCCAGTGCCCCAGGCAGAGGAAAGTGGATAAGACATAATTCTGGCTCTTGAACTGTTCACGGTAGAGTGCCAGAGTCTGAAATGCAAATAATCAATTACAATTTAGTGTGATCTGAGAGGTAATGTGTATTGAGGGAATGTCCTGAAGTTATGGGTGCACCCAGGTATCTACACAGGAAATGATTCTGAAGAAGAGCACTCTACAGGGGAAGTGGCAATGGGGTTCAAACTGAAATAGGACTTTAGCAGGTGGATCTGAAGCATGGTGGGGGCAGGCTGGACATGCAAGAACAGGCAAGAGGGGAGAGGGAGGTTCTCGGGAGGTAAAAGAACTGGAGGGGCTCACAAGGAATGCTGAAAAGCATGGATCTTTGTCTAGTCAACACTCCAGTGAAGCCACAGGCTGATTTTACATAAAGAACCGGTGTGGTCAGATTTGCATTTTTGAAACCAGGGCAGCAGTGTGGAAGATTGACTGGAGGAGAGAGAATGGAGCAGTAGTTCAATGAGAGATAATGAGGCTGTGAACTAAGAAAGTGGCAGAGCAGACAATTTGGAGAGATGTAGAGGAGGGGCAATTGATTAGATGTCGAGGCAGGAGAGGAAGAGAGGAGTCAAGAAGGGCTCCCAGGTTATTAGCCTGGATGACTGGGTGAATGGGAGTGTCCCTACTGACACAGGGGGAAGGAGAGTGAATTTGAAGGGACAATAGTGGGTTCATTTGGATACGTTGGATCTGAGAGATATGTGGACACTGTCTAGGAGGAGATGTACAGTGGAGAGTTCAAAACATGGGTCAGGAACCTGGGAGGTGACTGAGGGTGCGATGCATGAATCAGCGGTTACATCGGCTTTTATCTGATGGTCAAATCTGAACTTACGCTAAGATGACAGAACAGGAAGAAAAAAAAGGTCATGAAGAACTCTAGAAAATACCAAAATGTAAGTGCTAGAGTGAGGACTGTCAGAAAGACGGAGGTACCAGGAGAACGCGAGATTTAAAGGGCCAAGGGAGACAAGGGCTTTGTGATGCTAAAAATAGGGGAAGGAACCATATTCTACCAAGAGTCAGAGAAGACAGAGACAGAAACTCACATCGTATTTGGCAATAGAGGGTCATTGTGGCAATTTAGTTTTAGGTAAGGTTGTTAAAAAAGAAATATTCAACTTTTTTCTTTTTCTAAAAAAACTGTAACTCAGAGTAAGAAGAATATCTTATACTGTAACCTGGGACAAAAGTTTCATGAACAATACTCACTTTCTGGTTTTTCATTCTTTTATCGATCTCATCCATCCCATCCCATTCCATTCTGAACGCTGCTTTATTGTTGTTAGGTCATTAAGTTGTGTCTGATTCTTTGCAACCCCATGGACTGCAGCATACCAGGCTCCCCTGTCCTTCACCATCTCCCAGAGTTTGCTCAGATTCATGTCCATTTAGTCAGTGATGCTATCTAACCAAGTCGTCCTCTGCCACCCCCTTCCCCTGCCCTTAGTCTTCCTCAGAATCAGGGTCTTTTCCAAGGAGTCAGCTCTTAGTATCAGGTAGCCAAAGTATTGGAGCTTTAGCTTCAGCATCAGTTCTTCCAGTGAATATTTAAGGTTGATTTCCTTTAGGATTGACTGGTTGGGTCTCCTTGCAGTTCAATGGGCTGTTTGGTACACACTCAATTTATTTGCTGACTAAGTAATGGTTTGCAAGCTGTGGTTTGAAAAAGTGTTGGTTTGGAATTCCCTGGCAGTCCAGTGGTAGGACTCCATGCTTTCACTACCAGAACCACAATGGATCCTTGGTTGGGGAACTAAGATCTTGAAAAAGCACTGGTTTATGTAAATACAATTTTCCCACAGGAAAATCATGTGAAATGTGAGATAGAGGAAGGAACACTGGATTTTGAGTGGAGACACCTAATTCATGGCATGACTCAGTAACTTACTGGCTGTGTGATCTTCAGTTCAGTTCAGTTCAGTTGCTCAGTTGTGTCCGACTCTTTGCGACCCCATGAATCGCAGCACGCCAGGCCTCCCTGTCCATCACCAACTCCCAGAGTTCACTCAGACTCATGTCCATCGAGTCAGTGATGCCATCCAGCCATCTCATCCTCTGTCATCCCCTTCTCCTCCTGCCCCCAATCCCTCCCAGCATCAGAGTCTTTTCCAATGAGTCAACTCTTCACATAAGGTGGCCAAAGTACTGGAGTTTCAGCTTTAGCATCATTCCTTCCAAAGAAATCCCAGGGCTGATCTCCTTCAGAATGGACCGGTTGGATCTCCTTGCAGTCCAAGGGACTCTCATGCCCATTAACCTCTTCCTGTCTCTTTTATTATCTGTAAAATTCAAACAGTACATCAGCAGCAAAGGGATCTTCTGGGGATCAAACCAGATAAAATGTGTGAATGCAAAAACAGTATGTCTAGAATAGTCCTGGTCAATCTATGACTTATTTTGGTCCCAAGCAAAGAAAGAGCAGAATGGCGCCTTCTGTGTCCCACTTGGTTTGGGCTCTCTTACCTGAATCCTGGAGCCAGAACATACCAAGAACCAAAATGGAACAAAAATCTGATCATGTAGAATTGATGCTGTCACCACAACACTTATAAAACACTCTTGTTCCAATACTATTATAGCCATCTTGGTTTTCTGATTCATACCCAGAGTCCTCTCTTATAAGGACTTTCAATAAAGTCTGTTGGGAAAAGAGCCAAACCAGGCAGGTTTTCTCAGCATAGTGTGAAATGACAGCAGACAGGCTGCAGGAAAACATAGAAAATGGGATCCTTCAATACAGGCAGTAATCCACATGAACTTCAGTAGGGCTGGTAGTATCACTGTATTAAGGCATAATATAATCATTGATTTTTATGATTCATTTGACCAACTGCTACACTTGATTACCTAATATATGTACCACCTTAAGTACAAGGAAGACAAAGATGACCAAATATGGTTCCTGACCTCAAAAAGTGTACAAACAAATGGATTAGCACACACACAAATAGATAATTTTCAATTAAGTGGTACATCTAACAGAGATTTGGATCTGGGCATGACAAGATATGAACAAACTAGGTGAGAAAAGGAGAAAAGCAGCCAGCCTGATATGGAGTCCTTAACGGTCACCTATGGACGGAGGTTCGTGACATTGTACAGGAAGCAGTGATCAAAACCATCTCCAAGAAAAAGAAATGCAAAAAGGCAAAATGGTTGTCTGAGGAGGCCTTACAAATAGCTGTGAAAAGAAGAAAAGCGAAAAGCAAAGGAGAAAAGGAAAGATGTACCCATTTGAATGCAGAGTTCCAAAGAATAGCAAGGAGAGATAAGAAAGCCTTCCTCAGTGATCAATGCAAAGAAATGGAGGGAAAAAAAAAATAGAATGGGAAAGACTAGAGATCTCTTCAAGAAAATTAGAGATACCAAGGGAACATTTGATGCAAAGATGGGCACAATTAAGGACAGAAATGGTAGGGATCTAACAGAAGCAGAAGATATTAAGAAGAGGTGGCAAGAATACACAGAAGAACTACACAAAAAAGGTCTTAATGACCCAGATAACCTGATGGTGTGATCACTCACCTAGAGCCAGACATCCTGGAATTGAAGTCAAGTGGGCCTTAGGGAGCATCACTACAAACAAAGCTAGTGGAGGTGATGAGATTCCAGTTGAGCTATTTCACCCTAAAAGATAATGCTATGAAAATGCTGCACTCAATATGCCAGCCAATTTAGAAAACTCAGCAGTGGCCACAGGACTGGAAAAGGTCAGTTTTCATTCTAATCCCAAAGAAAGGCAATGCCAAAGAATGCTCAAACTACCACACAGTTGCACTCATCACATGCTAGTAAAGTAATGCTCAAAATTCTCCAAGCCAGGCTTCAATAGTACATGAACCATGAACTTTCAGATGTTCAGGATGGATTTAGAAAAGGCAGAGGAACTAGAGATAAATTGTTAACATCCGCTGGATCATGGAAAAAGCAAGAGAGTTCCAGAAAAACATCTACTTCTGTTTTGTTGACTACGCCAAAGTCTTTGACTGTGTGGATCACCACAAACTGTGGAAAATTCTTAAAGACATGGGAATACCAGACCACCTGACCTGCCTCTTGAGAAATCTGTATGCAGGTCAAGAAGCAACCTGGACATGGAACAGCAGACTGGTTCCAAATCTGGAAAGGAGTACGTCAAGGCTGTGTATTGTCACCCTGCTTATTTAACTTATATGCAGAGTACATCATGAGAAATGCTGGACTGGATGAAGCACAAGCTGGAATCAAGATTGCCAGGAGAAATGTCAATAACCTCAGATATGCAGATGACAACACCCTTACAGTAGAAAGCGAAGAAGAACTAAAGAGCCTCTTGATGAAAGTGAAAGAGGAGAGTGAAAAAGTTGGCTTAAAACTCAACATACAGAAAACTAAGATCATGACATCTGGTCCCATCACTTCATGGAAAATAGATGGGGAAACAGTGGAAACAGTGACAGACTTTATTTCTTTGGGCTCCAAAATCACTTAAGATGGTGACTGCAGCCATGAAATTAAAAGATGCTTGCTCCTTGGAAGAAAAGTTATGACCAACCTGCTGCTGCTGCTGCTGCGTCGCTTCAGTCGTGTCCGACTCTGTGCGACCCCATAGACGGCAGCCCACCAGGCTCCCCTGTCCCTGGGATTCTCCAGGCAAGAACACTGGAGTGGGTTGCCATTTCCTTCTCCAATGCAGGAAAGTGAAAAGTGAAAGTGAAGTCGCTCAGTCGTGTCCGACTCTTAGCGACCCCATGGACTGCAGCCTAGACAGCATATTAAAAAGCAAAGACATTACTTTGCCAAAAAAGATCCGTCTATTCAAAGTTATGGTTTTTCCAGTAGTCATGTATGGATGTGAGAGTTGGACTATAAAGAAAGCTGAGCACCGGAGAATTGATGCTTTTGAACTGTGGTGTGGGAGAAGGCACTTGAGAGTCCCTGGGCTGTAAGGAGATACAACCAGACCATCCAAAAGGAAATCAGTCCTGACTATTCATTGGAAGGACTGATGCTGAAGCTGAAACTCCAATACTTTGGCCACCTGATGTGAAGAACTGACTCATTTGAAAAGACTGTGATGCTGGGAAAGATTGAAGGCAGTAGGAGAAGCAGACAACAGAGGATGAGATGGTTGGATGGCATCACCAACTCAATGGACATGAGCTTGAGTAAGCCTCAGGAGTTGGTGATGGACAGTTAAGCCTGGCATGCTTCAGTCCACGGGCCTGCAATGAGTTGGACATGACTGAGCGACTGAACTGACATGAAAGGTCATCTTGACCAAGATGAGTCTTGAAGTAAGAGACTTCATTTCCCTTTGGGAAATGAAGAACGAAATGGGAAATGGGAACGAACTTTTCTGAAAGGCAGAGCAGTCTGAGAAAGGCATGAAAGTGTGAAAAATTTTATGTGTGCACAATATATCTAGAGCATAAAAAAGGGCAAGTACAACCCAGACAATAGAGACAAGTATGGTCCACATCCTTGAGAGTTGTGCTAACCTTATAGAGGTTAGGGTGCTTAGAGTACATTGCATTCGGTCTGGAAGCCTCTGATGAGGACTGATCGCTCTGACAGCTATATGGAGGGGATGATAAGAGTACGACACCCAGGGATTAATTGCAATGATACAGGCCAGACATGTAAAAGGACCTGAACAAGAGAAGCAGTGTTAGAAATGGAAAAGGAGAGTTTAATTTAAGAAATATTTTAGATGCTGTATTTATATGTGGGGGTTGAGCTTAAGTAATAAATGCTCTACTTCAGAAACAAAAAAGTGAATAAAACTACTCTTTCCTGCCCAATAATATTGTCGTCCTCAGGTTCAGTATCTAGTATGGAAAAATTAAGATATATCTATAGACACTAGAATGTGAAGTAGGAGATGCTAAGTGTTGAAAGAGAGGCACAGATACCTAGCTACAGGAATCAGAGGGAAGAGACAAAAGTTCCACGTGGGTGATTCAAGGAAGACTTCATGGAAGAAGTGGCATTCAAGATAGGCTTTGAAAATGGATAAGATTTTGCCACAAGTTGATAAGAGGAAAGGGCATTTCTAGTTGAAGGAGTATCCTGAGCAGTGACTTGGGTGGGAGAGGATCTAGGCTAAAAACACAGGCTCTGGAGTCACACAGGCTTGGGCTCAAACCTCAGTTCTGTCACATTTTAATCAAATAATTAAGGGCAATCTACTTTGTTTCTTTGAGCCTCTGCTCCTTGTTTGTAAAATAGTTTATTTCTTTACCTTCCAGAGTTGTGAGATTTAATGAGATAACATATTTAGTTGGACTCAATACAAGTGATCAATACAGTTAGCTGTTATCCTATTAGTAAGACAAAGTAACAGGGAGTGAGACTTGAGGCAGGATTTGCCATGAAAGGAAATGCATATGGTGCTGAACAAAATGGAGAGAATGAAGGTAGGGCAGAGTCTGGGTGGGATTGTGGACGGTCTTGAGTGATAGATTTAGGGCATTTGAACTTTTCTGAGATGGCAATGTTTTTCTTGTTGCTCAGTCTCTAAGTTGTGTCTGACTCTTCAACCCCGTGGATTACAGCACAACAGACTTTCCTGTCCTTCAGGATCTCCCAGAGTTTGCTCAGATTCATGTCCACTGAGTGGGTGATGCTGTCTAACCATCTCATCCTCTGCTGCCCCTTCTCCTTGTGCCTTCAATCTTTCCCAGAATTAGAGTCTTCAAATGTGTTGGCTCTTCACATCATGTGGCCAGAGTATTGGAGTATCAGCATCAGTCCTTCCAATGAATATTGAGGGTTGATTTTCTTTAGGATTGACTGGTTTGATCTCCTTGCAGTCCAAGGGACTCTCAAGAGTCTTCTCCAGCACCACAGTTCTGGGTTTAGGCAATAGGGAGCCACAGAAAATGTATGAATAGGGTGAGGAGTTGAGCTGTATTAATTGAGATTAACAGTACTCTTGCCTGGAAAATCCCATGGACGGAGCAGCCTGGTAGGCTGCAGTCCATGAGGTCGCTAGGAGTCGGACACGATTGAGCGACTTCACTTTCAATTTTCACTTTCATGCATTGGAGAAGGAAATGGCAACCCACTCCAGTGTTCTTGCCTGGAGAATCCCAGGGACGGGTGAGCCTGGTGGGCTGCCATCTGGGGTCGCATAGAGTCGGACACGACTGATTCGACTTAGCAGCATACTGAAGATGGTTTGGAGAAATGAGAAACTGAAAGCATGAAGATTGTTTATGAAATTATTACAAGAGTTCAAAAGAGAGGTAATGAAAGTCTGAATTTGTATAGCATTAGTAAGCATGAATAAATGATCTTGAACATGAGAGAAGTTGCTAAGGGGAAATCAGAACTCTCAAAGCTACCCAAGTTTCCAACTGTGGTACCTGAAATGAGCACCCATAAGTATTAATATAATAACAAATACTAAGAAGATGCTGATGCTGAAGCTCCAATACTTTGGCCACCTGGTACAAAGAGCCAACTCATTGGAAGAGACCCTGATCCTGGGAAAGACTGAAGGCAAAAGGAGAAGGAGTGGCAGAGGATGAGATGGTTAGATAGCATCACCAACGCAATGGATTTTTTTGAGCAAACTCCAGGAGATAGTGAAGGACTGCAGCCTGGTGTGCTGCAGTGCACGGGGTCACAAAGAGTCAGACACAACTTAACAACAACAACAAATTAAGACAATAAGAGGAGAAGTATCCCAGGAATTATAGGAGTCAGAAAATAAAGCAAAATGGTGGCTTCAGTTCCAGAGATTGTATATGACCCCAGTATCTACTCTATTCTCTGTTGTGCAGTTAGAGACTTCATTTCCCATCCTACGTTGCAACTGGGTATTGCCATGTGATTAAGTTTTGACTGATGAGTTCTGAGCAGAGCGATGTGTATCTCTTCCAGATCATTCCCTCTTAAAATACGCTTGCCTTCCATTCTTTAGTCCTGTTCCTGAAGGTCTGTATAGAAACACAGTCACGAGGAGCCAGCTTCTGCTACGCAGGCGAGGGCACCACCAAAATGTTACGTCAAAACAACACGAGGCCCCACCAGAACTGCTTCTCTCCTCCCAGACCTCTACCAGCTCAGACTTGCACATAAGTGAGAAATAAACCTTCCACATTGTTTAGACTACTGTTACAGTGCCGGTTAAAACTGCTGAGACCGATGATCAGAAGAGAGTTGAGACTGAGGCATGGTAGCCATAGAGATAGGGCTAGGGGTGAATACTGATGTAGGAGTCCTGTGAATAATGTTCATAACTGAAGCCATCTAGGGAACACTGGAGAGAAAGAGAGGTGAGGACCACAGAAGGCCCGAAGAATACAACGACTGGGGTGGGGGAGGGGAGAAAAGGAACAGAGACTGGGACTGAAATTGAGACAGATTTGGAATGGTGATGAGTTCAGAAGGAAGAAGAGAAAGCAAAAGAGAATAATGGCAAGGCAATTGGGAAATTTTTTCTTTTTTTTTTTTCCATAGTAAAAGGGCTAAGCATGTCAAATTCTGCAGAGAGGTCAAGGAGGGTAAGAACTGAACATATTTGGAAAGGGAGGGATTAGAGTGTACTTAGAATAGGAAATGACCAAGAAAAAGTCAAATCATGTTCAAAATAATGTGTTTAAGAAGGCAGGGGATTTTATAATAAAATTTAAAGAGTTCAATGTAAAATTAATTTTTGATAAGTGCAAGGCAAATAATATATGTAGGAACTTCCCCCTCTGGGAAGTAGAACTTAATCCTCCCCACCCCTCAGTCTAGGCTAGATTTAGCGTCTGGTTTCCAAAGAATAGAGTGCAGAAAGGGGGAAAAAAAAATAGTAACTTTAGAATGGAGAAACTTGACAAATACCATCCACCTTACCCAAGTGATCAAGGTCAGCGATGCTAGCAATAAGTCACACGGATATAATGTACCCCCTGTATGATGTGATGAGAAGGGCAATTCCACTCTGTGGTGGTCTTTCCCAAAACCCAGACCCCAGCCAAAACGTGAGGAAAACATCAGAGCAACTCAAATTGAGAGACATTCTACAAAATACCTGACCAGTACCCTTCAAAACTGTCAAGGTCATGAAATACCATCACAGAACAGCAACGCAGGAGATGTGATGATTCAATGCAATGTGGGATCCGGCTTAGAATCTTGGAACAGAAAAAAAGGACATTAATGGAAAAACTGGTGAAATCCTAATAAAGTCTGGAGTTTAATTAACAGTACTATACCATGTTAATTTCTTTGTTTTTGACAAATAGGCCATAGTTACATAAGATGGTAAAATATAGGGGAACTGAATGATATATAATACTCTCTTTACTTTGTAAATTCCTGTAAATCTAAAATTATTCCAATATAAAAAGCCTATTTTTTTTTTTTTTAATTGGAAGGCAAGAGCAGAAATTGGGGATGGTTCTTACAAGGACTAGGCAAGTTTGAAATATAGAGCATCTGGTCCCCCACCGCCTTACCCTTACCCCTCCCTCCCCCAACTAAATTTTTTTTTTCCATTAGTCCATTATTAGAGTACAATGGAGTGTTCAATTTCACACTGTGTGTGGCATTCCATGCCAACTAGAATAGTTAATGCAACTTTACATTTATGACTCTGCTTGGGTGTGAATTATTGTGTTTATGAAAATCTCCATATTAATGTCTGATTGTAAATCATTCTGCCGACTCCCTTTATTAATAGCTCAATTCCCACGACTCGCTGCTGCAAGCCATTCAGATTACTGCAACCGCACAGGAAAGGGGCTGCTTCCCATTTGGTTGCCATTAAATTCTAACCACCTTGGGCTTTGCTCTAAAGCCCCTGTCCTCTAAATTGTCCAAGCCAGGTACTTTGACTGTTTCTTTGTTGGTGAGGCGCTTCTCTGAGGAGTAGCGTTTATGACTCTCTGTTCACACATTGCCTGCTTTGTGGAAATACCTGCTGGAAAGTGATTCTGGCATGGATTCTGGGGTTGGCTCAAGCCCTGACTCTGTCCCGTATTGGCCATATGATCTTGGTAAGTTATTTAGTCTCTCTCTGGGCTTCAGTTTCTTCATCTAAAGTGGGAATCATAACATGTATTTTCTCAAGGTGGTATGACAGACAAGACGGTGTTCCTAGAGGTGGTATGGCTCCTGGCACATAGGAAGCCCTCAGTGGTCTTTTTGTGGTGGTAATTTACTAACAATAATGATAACATTAATAGTGGATATAGATGAAAGAATTTTGGGCTGAGGTACAGTTTCAGTTTCTCTATAAATGAGAGTGCTGATCTTGGAAAAGTCACTTCATATCTCTGGCTCTCAGATTTCCCGTATGTAAAATGAAGACTCTGTATTTCTTAAGAATCTCTCCCAGGGCTAGTTTTATATACGCTATGCAGAGAACAAGTAGTCACCCCTAAAATGTGTATCTATTTTTATCCTTTTTCCATCCTCTCCAGCCCAGCCCCTTCTCCTTGGGTCAGAAAGTGCCTCAACTGGAGCTCACAGAATATTCAGAAAGGGGCCAGCCTTGGCTTGGCTTTTTTACGCTTCTGCACATAACAGCTGCATTAGACCCCCTACCCCAGCCCCCTTACTGGCAGGAGGGGAAATATGAAATCTCAGCAGGCGAGGAGGTTTTCTATGCTTCTGTAAATCATTAAAGTGGCCAATATTTTCCTTTGCTGCACCTCTCTCACCTCACAATATTTTTTTTTCCTGCAGTGAAATCCATTCCCCCAGCCTGGAAATGTGGGCACTTTATAGAAAATCTTTAGCTTGTACCAGCACAAATGGATGGGTCTTATTTCCTGTCTGCAGTTCATGGTGTTACAAAGGCATTGCCAAAAACTATTGACTGAGACATAAAAGCAAAAAATGGATGGACATGAACGTGGCCTCGTTCACATGTACATTTACAAACACGCAGACACGAACATGATCGTGTCTACACTTACAGGAAGAGACTCCGCAAAGGGACCTCCTAATTCATAGCCTTACTTCCAGCCCCCACCCATGCCTAGTACCTGCCTTAGATCTGGAGGAGAGATAGGAGGTTAGACCAGGGGATAGGATCTGAGGGACTGGGAAAGATCACCAGTAGGTCTCCCTGATCTCTGTGTCATGATGCTGGAAACAGCACTCTTAAAGATCCATCCATGATGTCCTTTGAAAAATAGAAGACTTCCCTGGTGGTCTGGTGGTTAAGAATCTGCCTGCCAATGCACGGGACACAGGTTCAATTTCTGGTCCAGAAAGATCACAGAGCAACTAAGCCCATGCACACAATGACTCAACCCACACTCCCTAGAGCCCATGTTCTGCAACAAGAGAAGCTACCGCAGTGAGAAGCCCAGGCACCGCAACTAGAGAGCAGCCCCCACTCGCCACAACAAAAGGAAGCCTGCACACAGCAACGAAGACCCAGCGTGGCCAAAAGCAAATACATAAATAAAATTTTAAAAAAAATAGAAATTTACATTCTGAATCTTTCCGGAATTCCATTTTTCTAATATGATACTTCCGAAAAGCTATTGTACTTTTCCTCATTTTACAGGTGGTGAAACTGAGCTCCAGAGGGATGAGGTGATTCATTCAGTATCACCCAGTCAGCAAGTGGGGCAGCTGAGACTCGAGCACAAGTGCTTGAATTCAGTTCCAACATGTCTTCTGTTCTAGCACATTCTATCCTAGCTCAGGATTCTGAAATAGAGGGGTAATCAACCTTTCTATTTCAGGATCTTGTCTTCTTTCTGATCAGAAGGCTCCTAATATGTGGGAGAAAAGGCAGTGGGGCCTGAGAAGCAGAAAGGAGGAGTCATAGATACATGGGTGGAACACACATTCCATCTGCAGAGCCCAGTGGAATCCTCAGGCTTGTGTGCCCAGCACTGTACAGTCTGCCTGAACACTTACTGACTCCCTGTGTGAACGACGTGTGCCCCATTTCCTTAGCTTTGCATGGGGGGTGAAAATCCTGGTTTCACTAAGGTACCTGAGGATTTCTGAGGCATGTCCACGTTTGAGTAAAATAAACAGATTTTTTTAGCAGTTAGAATGCAGCAAAGGGCAAAAGTTTCAAACACACCTGAAGTCTTTTTTACTCATTACATTTTCTTATTAAAGAATCATTGAGGTACATGATTTCTATACATACTGACTGCTCTACACTTACAAAGCCAACCAGCCTATTCAGGTACCTGGCTACCTTGTGCTCCTGTGATGCAGTTGGGAACAGAAGGTAAATTAAAGATCTTACTGAAAACCAGGGGGGAAAAAAGAGAAGCATTTAATTACTACATCCTTCCTTCCTTCCTTCCTTCCTTCCTTCCTTCTTCCTTCCCTCCTTTCTCCCATTTTTTCTTACTCCCTTCCAACACCCCTTCCTTGCCTCTCTTTTCACTATTTGGTAGCTTCGACCCCAAGTAATCTGAATTCATTCATTCGAGGAGCCTCAATTGTCCAATTGTCCCTTGACCCTCCCCCACCTCCCCTTCCTCCAGAGCAAGTACTGCGGGTGATGTCTTCCGTGGGGCCGCAGGCATCTGCTTGCTGAGCTTAGCCTGCTGTCAGGGAGGCCTTCTGCCCGAGTTCAGCAGGCCCAACAATGGCTCCCTGGCTTGCTCGCACCAGAACTGTGACCTGTCCAGAAAAGGAGCTATGAGCAGGGTGGGAAGGCCCCTGGAGAGAGAGGCAGGGCTCAGAGTCAGCACTTTGAGGGGGTGACAAGATTCCCTTTGTGGAGAGGAAGGGGCAGCTCAGCCCCCAGCACTCTGACACCCCCTTATCCGGCCTGGATGCCACCTCAGCCCCCTGCCCTGCAGGGCATCCCTGGTTTAAATGACGCTGATGCTCTCCTGAGACCACCCCCACCCCAAGTCCCATCCTGCTCTCAGAACTTCTCCTGCCCATCGCCTCCCCTTCCTAGGCTGCATGGACTCTCCGGAGGTTAGGGGAGAGAGGCTGTTTTCTTTTTGTTCCTTCTTAGATGTTCTGTTTGTTGAGCGAATTGTTTTCTTCCGGGCTCCGAGCTGGCGGCTGACACGGGCTCACCCGCGCTAATTAGCTAAGCCAGCTGGTGCGTTGGGAAGGTTTTTTTCTGGGCTCCTCTGTGTGTGTTGCTTTTTTTAAACATGATCAATACCCTCTCCGGCTGGGCTCCCTCACACACTCCCTATTGTTCTCCTGTTTGCATTGTGCCGGAGTCCTGGTCAAGGACTCAGGGAGCCTCAGAAGACACACTTTTCCCGAGGCTGGCATGCAGCCTGGAGCTGGGGAGATCGCTGGGCAGATGGGGCTCGACCTTCCCTGGCGCCTGCGTCCACGGCTTGGAGCCAGGGTCAGTAGCAGGAGACAGAGCCCCAGGGGGCCCGAGGGGACCCAGACAGTGGGGTAAAGACGAGAGACTGCTGTGTGTCTCCAAGGCAGACGCCTTTCCCTTGCTGGGCCTCTGCTTCTTTGTTTGTAAAAGAAGGGGTCAGTTTCTAGTTCTGGTGTGAGTACCCTAGCCCTCTCATCTGGTCTCAAAGGAGCATCCTGAGAGTCAGACTCTCTTAGCAGGAGGGGTACAAGGAAAATACATTCATAAATAGGACCTCACCTGCTCTTGCTTTAGTACTGAAGATGAACAATGCACACCTTTCCCGAGTGGCACCCACAGAGGCCACACCCAGACAGGGCAGGTGTCCTGCCTGACACCTGACCACCTATAGGTGGTCCTGCCCTCCTCTCAGCCCACTGAGATCCATCTGCTTACTTCACACAAGAAAAAAAAAAGAAGTTTCTCTGATGCCCTCTCTTCTCTCATTGGTACCCAGCTGTAGTCACTGGGGATGCCCCCAGGTACAGATTGAGAAAACATCTTCAACGTATTTTTGTGTGTTTTATATATATATTTATATATGTATATATATTCAACATTCAGAAAACGAAGATCATGGCATCCGGTCCCATCACTTCATGGGAAACAGTGGAAACAGTGTCAGACTTTATTTTTCTGGGGTCCAAA
This sequence comes from Bos indicus x Bos taurus, assembly GCF_003369695.1. Classification (NCBI taxonomy): domain Eukaryota; kingdom Metazoa; phylum Chordata; class Mammalia; order Artiodactyla; family Bovidae; genus Bos; species Bos indicus x Bos taurus. Next base: position 57,738,480 of record NC_040090.1, on the reverse strand, counting down.
ATCACTGCAGATGGTGACTGCAGCCATGAAATTAAAAGACGCTTATTCCTTGGAAGGAAAGTTATGACCAACCTAGATAGCATATTCAAAAGCAGAGACATTACTTTGCCAACAAAGGTTTGTCTAGTCAAGGCTATGGTTTTTCCTGTGGTCATGTATGGATGTGAGAGTTGGACTGTGAAGAAGGCTGAGCGCTGAAGAATTGATGCTTTTGAACTGTGGTGTTGGAGAAGACTCTTGAGAGTCCCTTGGACTGCAAGGAGATCTAACCAGTCCATTCTGAAGGAGATCAGCCCTGGGATTTCTTTGGAAGGAATGATGCTAAAGCTGAAACTCCAGTACTTTGGCCACCTGATGCGAAGAGTTGACTCATTGGAAAAGACTCTGATGCTGGGAGGGATTGGGGGCAAGAGGAGAAGGGGATGACAGAGGATGAGATGGCTGGATGGCATCACTGACTCAATGGACGTGAGTCTGAGTAAATTCCTGGAGTTGGTGATGGACAGGGAGGCCTGGTGTGCTGCAATTCATGGGGTTGCAAAGAGTCGGACACGACTGAGTGACTGATCTGAGATATAGATATAGATATAGATATATATACACACACACACGTGAGCTCAGTCACTTTAGTTGTATCCAACTCTTTGCAACCCTATGGACTGTAGCCCACCAGGCTCCTCTGTCCATGGGATTCTCCAGGCAAGAATACTGGAGTGAGTAGCCATTCCCTCCTCCAGGGGCTCTTCCAAACCCAGGGATTGAACCCAGGTCTCCCATACTGCAGGCAAATTCTTTACTGCTAAGCCACCAGGGAAGCCCATATAAACAGATGCTAGTTCAAATTCGGTTCCATTGACAGCTCATTCTAGGGTTTAGATTTTTATTGCTGCCTCCTTCAGATTAACAGAATCTTCTGAAAATCTCTGATGGACATGGTGCTATAGAGATTTTCTCTTTCCTGTCCAAGCAAATGGAAACTATTTTCCTCTCAAAATGAAACTACTTTCTCAATAAAAATGAGATAGTGATAGCAATAATATCTCATTTTTATTGAGAAAGTAGTGTGTGTCAGATACTCTGCTAAGCACATAATGTAAGCTATTTTGTTCATTCATATGGTGTACTTAGGTCATCCTCATTTTACAAAAGCTCAGAGAGGTTAAGGAACTTGTCCAGGGTCACACAGGTAGTCCGTGGGGGAATCCAGAAACAGGCTGACTCTGAGCCTATTGACCTTTCTGACCTTGGAGCCCCTCCTCTCCTGGATCTGCTTGCTCCTGGACCCTCAGTTTCAACATCAAGAGCCTTGACTGCTAAGATAGTCATCACATCTGATGACAACATGAAAGGGTGGAGAGGACACTGACCTCAATGCCAAGTCCAGGTTCCTGGCCATGACTATATAGTCCAGTAGCAAAAAAACCCAATAAAATCCAACCACAATTAACTCTTCAAGCCTTTATATCCCTACTTCACAAAATTAGCATAAAGATTAAATAAGATGATGTTTATGGAAATGCTTTGGAAACTGTAAAGCACTCTAGGAATAAGACCTCTGAGCAAGACCTTCTGACGCTAAGACCAAGAACTGTGTTAACTCTGCGACTGGAAAAAGTACCCCCCCTCCACCCACCCCGTCCTTAGTAATGCCTGCATTTCCCCACCCTCAGGCCGGCTGCTATGGAGGTGTGAGCGTTAAGTTCTCTCTGGCACTGGTCTCTGCAGTAATCTCCATTCCTTTACTCCTGAGGCTCCCTCTGGACCAGAGGAGGCTGGAATGGCTGAGTCAGCTGCATTCCCCGCTGCTTCTGTCTCAGGGCTTTCTTAAACCTGTTACTGAAATTGGCTCCGTGGTACGGCACGTTTGCTTGCCATCCAGCAAGTCTCCTGGGGTGGCCCCATTAATCACATTTGCTCTCTCTCCTCAGTCTGGCTGGCTCGGAGGACAGCAGGTAGGTGCGTGGAGCCTCCATGTGTCGGTGAGTGTGTGAGAGTGTGTCTGTCCCCTGGGAGCAGCAGGGGACGAAGTTCTCCTGCAATAAAAGTGAATTAGTTGCTGCCTTTCCATAACTGTAATCCATCCCACTTCTTCCAAGGAGTTGACAGGCCCCGGGGTGATGCGTCTCCATGACGGGGAGAAATTGGCTATTTTTGTCCTCCTCTAACAGGAGCAAGCTCTTTGAGCTGTCCTGCAGCAGTCTGCCAGGCCCCTCTGCTGTCGAGAACACTCTCTTCTAGTTTGTTCCGTGGTTCCGAGGCTCCCACAGTCATCCGGGTGGGCTTCGGAGCCCAAGGGACACCCTGCTCTGCTCTGTGGGGCAGGCTGCCCTCTCTTAGAGGTGAGATACACCGATCCTTTCAGATGCTCCCACCCACCCAAGTTCCTCCTGGCAGAGGAGTTGAGAGCACCCCCACCCCCCCAGGGGTTCTGGGGGCGGAGCCCGAAGCAGCCCGCTACCAGAGTGACGTTTCTTTGAAGTCTTAAGCTTTATCTCAGGAATTCATGTGAATTTTGCATTCCATGCCACAGTATATATCTGTTTGTTCTATTATAAAAATGTTTAACCCCATATCTTCAAGCAAAACTGATGCCCTGGGAAGATGCATTTGTTTATTCTGTGCCTTTATATCGCCTCGTTTGCCACTGCATACCCCCAGGGGTACAAGCGCTCTAGTTAGAGCAGCATCTGCAGTAGTAACAACAACAAAAAGCATGTGTGTTCACAGCTTCCCCTCCTCTGTCTTCTTTAAAAGATGCTGTCTGTCTGCTAAGCTCTCTCATCTGAGGCGCTGGACACCAGGATGCCAGGGAGAGGCAAAGAACTTGGGAAGCAGCAAAGGCTAAACTGATCCACAATGTCTGGCTGATCTCAGTTGTTTTGTTGAATGAATATTCTCCCTTCCTGCCTTAGCTCAAGCTCACCATGGATGTGGACCATTTTTAAAAATTTTTCACTGAATTTATTACAATACTGCTTCTGTTTTATGTTTTGGCTTTTTTGGCCACGAGGCACAAGGGATCTTAGATCCCTGAGCAGGAATAAAACCATACCCCCTACGTTGGAAGGCGAGGTCTAACCACTAGACCACCAGGGAAGTCCCAACATTACCACGGAGAATCCAATCCTCATCAGGCAGAGATAGTCTTTTTCCCAGCACCCCTTCCCCGACTTGAGTAGGCTAGGAAGATAAGGCATCTTTGTTATTTACCTGCTTATTATTTGCACCTGTCTCAAAGAGTGACAAGTAGCTTTTTTGTAAGTTATGAAGTTCTTAGAGGATAGGACCCTGAGAAGTACTGGAGGTGGCGGGGCAGGGAGTGTGAGGAGAGAGGGGCAACAGTTCTTTTTCCAATTTGAACTGTCTCCAGGGGAAGACCAGTTAAGAAGAAAAACTAACATTAGAGTTGAGTAGATGAAAGAAGGGGCTTCCCAGGTGGGGCTAGTGGTAAAGAACCCACCCGCCAGTACAAGAGACATAAGAGACTTGGGTTCGGTTCCTGGGTCAGGAGGGTCCCCTTCATGGCAACCCACTCTAGTAATTTTGCCTGGAGAATCCCATGAACAGAGGAGCCTGGTGGGCTACAGTCTGTAGGGTCGCAAAGAGTCAGACACAACTGAAGCGACTTAACACGCAGATGAAAGAAGAGAAGACTTGGAACGTTAGAAAACAGAAATGCGGCTGCTTGATTTGGCCAAGAGGAAGACTTTTGGATGATCAAGGGGATTCCGCTTGGATTGGGCAAATAGGACCTGTCAGTCCCTGGAGGAAGTCCCCAGAGGCCAGGCTACTCTACTTAGAACAAGGTAGAGGCAGGGCCTTGCTCAGAGGCAGGGGGCTGGACCAGGCGATGTGCTCCAGCCTCTCTGTAGCTCCTCTCTCCTTCTCCACCATTTTCTATGGTTCCCAGAAGGTACAGCTATAAGTGAGATGAATGATGGCACCCAAAGGTGCCACCTAATACAATATATGCAGTATTTCTTAGCCAAGGAGAACATTCAGCTCTGTGATTTCACTTGATACAACAAAGCCAAACCTTTATCACACTAGCGGACGCAGAAGCCAAGAGGGAGAGAGCTGTAAACATCTCAGTGCCGCTCTGCAGACAGCCCCGTATGGAGACACATTTCAATGACAGGGGTGGGGAGGAAAGATGAAGCTTGCCAAGTCGCAGTGCTCTGATTTGCAGGGAGCGTGGCGTGGATATTTCAAATCATTTCCTTTTCGTTAGTACCTAATCTCCCAGCTGTTCGCCGAGCATTGGCTCAAATGCTGCGAAGCAGTCGGCCTCAAATGTACAAGCCACAGGGCTCCTTTAAATTATGTTGTCTTGCTGCATTGGTGTGTCATGTCAACCCAAACTTCTGTACAGCTTCTGGGAGAAGGGAGTGTTGTCTGATGATGAATTTAAAGGAAAATGAGCCTTTTTTTTTTTTTTTTTTATCAAGGCCACTCAGCATTAAATATAGCTTTGGCTCTGGTCTTATTTGAGGATGCTGAAGTACTTGAGGGGAGCTATTTTGGAGCCACCGTCTCTAATTCCTCCTGCATCTCCAGGCTGTGGGGTCTCAAGTGATGCATATGAACATCAGGGAAATTGAACCAGTATCTGACATCAGAGGCCCAGATGGAACTTTGTTTTATTCGTATTAATTGAATGCTGTGCTATAAACGGGTCAATGCCTATTCATACAGATTAACTCATTCATCCCTGTGGAGCACAGGGATGCTCCATGGGCCCCAATTTTGTCAAATGGGGAAACTGAGGCTCAGACCTCCATTGGAAGCAACTCACTCAAGGAACTCAGATTAAAAAGTCATATAACCAGAGTTTGAACAGAGATGCCTAATGTCAGAACTTGGGCTCTTTCTACTCCGCCACTCTGAAAGGAAGTCTCATTCCACATTCATGTTATTCCCTTGACTGACTGACAAGTGCTCAGTTGTGTCTGACTCTACATCTCCATGGACTGTAGCCTGCCAGGCTCCTCAGTCCATGAGATTTTTTCCAAGAAAGGATATTGGAGTGGGTTGCCATTTCCTTCTCCAGGGGATCTTCCTGACCCAGGGATCGAATCCGGATCTCTTGCATCTGCTGCATTCCAGGTGGATTCTTTACCACTAGCGCCTTATACACTCAACAGATGCATTGGGCATCTACCATGTGCTAGGCGTTAGGGACACAGAGATGATGTTTGGACAAACCCCCTGTATTGAAAGCTTATAGCATGTAGAGGAACACACTGTCTAGTCCTGAAATATTTATCCAACATATATTTAATGTTTAGTCAAACAAACAGCTGGCCTGATTGCACACACTGCCAGGCAGTTGTTTCCAGGTCCTGCAGGTGTTACGGCTCTTGTTTTAGGAGTGGGTGACATCCTCTGGTACCCACACTCTAGAGGCAAGACTAACTCCTGGTCCAGACCTTGGGGAGGCTTCATCTTGGATTTACTAGGGCTGGAGTGAGGCCCAGACATTGTGGGTTTTTTTTGGAAGTTCTAGAGGTGAAGCATCTGATTGCCATCCTGAGGATGACTGGAGCCCCAAAATGGGAGGAAATACATTCCTTTGATGATCTAAATGTGATTTTGCTTTTCTGATTTTTATTCTTTCATGTGGAGCCCTCCTTAGTTTGAGGGAAATTAATGAAGAAGAGTTTTTGCTTTGAGTGTATGAGTTCTTGCATTATTATATTAAACAGACCCTCAGTCTTGGGCCAGACATTAGCTGGTTAACTTTGAAAGTTGGCCAGTGGCCGAGTTAGTTGTTCGAAACCAGTGTCATTGAACTGGCTTGATTTTCAGCTGAGCTCTTCCCCTGTGCACACCTTTCTGAAGATACTGTCTGGAAGACCTCAGCGTTTGCCTCCCACTGCTTTTGAAACTCTCACTGGTGCTGACCCGTCCCCCACCTCCTCCGCTGCCTGGTCCATTTAGTGGTGCAGAACCTGTGCTTCGGCTCTCACACCTGCTCTTCATCCACTGCCTCCTTCATTCTCATGCTTCACAGACCTGCTCTCACCTGGTGAACACACTCCAGTGTCAGGGACCTGTGGAAATTTGGGGCCATGTGAGGCCTTTTTCACTTGGTCCTGCTTCCTTGAACACCAGGCAGAGCTTTGCTCATGGAAAACTTTCTAAGACTAGAATAATGATGACAAGGAAAGAAAAGAAAAAGAAAGGAAAGGAAAGGAAAAGAGAGGAGGATAGTGGTTAAAAAAATCTCTTTTCTCACCGTGTACACACATGTTTTGGTGATTAAAACTAATAATTCACCCCAGCCTTTAGCATCCTTCTTCTCGTCCCTCTTCCTCCCCTTCTTCCTCTTCTCCCAATCCTCCTCCTTTTCTTCTTTCTCATCCTCTTGCCTTTTTAGATCTAATTTAATCCAAGACAGACAACTATCTGGAAAAAAAATAGAATCAATTCATCTGAGTCTAATTACGCTGTCCAATCCTTTTATTTTGTGTACAACAAAAATGAAGCCCAGAAGAGGGACGTCCCTTGCACAAAGGCACACAGCCTCCCAGTGCCATTAGTATCTGAGCATCTGAGACATCTTTCTAAGGTGTGAAGGAGAAGGCTGTGTATTCTTGTTAAGCCCCATCCTTCCTGAATACACAGCTCCAGATGGCCAGAGATGCCAACTCCCTTCTAAAATGTCCCTCATTCCAGGACAACTTCTCCGGCAGAACCAGAAAGACCACACGTTTCACAGTGGGTCAGGCCTGCAGCACAGCCAGGCAACCAGCAGGGTGTCAGTCAGCCTGAGAAGGGGTCATTGACATTTGGGAAATATGACAAGCCTCTGCTCCCTGTCCTCTGCCATGCATCATGCAATGCATTACGTGACAGAAGTGCCACTGACTGGAGACGGGAATCAAAGGCAGGGCCATCGCCACGGCTGCAGGTTAATAGTGGACGAATTACACACTTGGAAAACAGTCTTCCCCTTGATGCATTATCTGGACCGTTTCAAAGCCCTTTGTCTGGGATAAGCTGGCTGCGGGTGATGTTTGCAGGCTAGGGACTTGCAGAAAAGATGTATTTTCTGACAGGGAGAAGGTCACCCAGGCAAAGGCCGTTACAACGTGCTGCGGTCAGGTCGGAATTTCCTGGATCCCGATCGATGTGGTCTCAGGGCATTACTCAAGCATTGGGATTAGAGCGCTGGCCAAGAAAATGCTCTTCAAATTGGTCGACAAGTCACATGCCATGGAAAGTCACTCTCTCGCTTACCCTCAATCCCTCCGTGCTAAAGCTGGGGCCCTGGGGGTCAGCAAGACTTTAGGGGGTCAGATTAAGGTGCTCAGTGGATGTGGAGCCATGGAGGAATAGTTGGCCCCAGGGAGCTGAGCCCAGGCGGGTGGTGGGAGATGGGGTCTCAGCCCCAGTTTTGCCCTGAACTCACTGAAAAACCCTGAGTAGGTCACTTGGTGCTCTGATGTTCAGTTGCTGAGTCATGTCCAACCCTTTGTGACCTCATGAAATGCAGCACACCCCAGGCTTCCCTGTCCTTCACTATCTCCCAGAGTTTGCTCAGATACATGTCCATTGAGTCGGTGATGCTATCTTACATTACGCCATCTGAGTCTCAGTTGACTCATCTATAAAGTGGGACAAACAAAACTGACTCTGATACAACTTTAGTATTTAACTTATTAGACACAATAGACCCAGAAACCCTGAAAACTTAAGTGTTATTACCTTTCAGACATAATTTCAGAAACAAAATTCCTTCTTCAGCAAGCCCCTTAGATGCGCGTAGCTGGGAACAGATGGGTTGTAATCGGCCCTCGCAGCAACCTCACCAAATTTAATGCTAGTAAAGCCAATTCAGACCCGGCACAGTACTCTGAGCCTTGCTTCCAGGCGGTCGTTCCCAGGACATCAGCCCAGTCTTGGGAAATGGTCCATGTTGCCCATCCCATCTGCTTTGAGCTGAGTGTTCCAAACGCAAACCGACCCTAAAAGCCGGGCCTGATTTTAGGCAGTAGCAAAGTTGGGCTATTGTAAGGTTTCTTGGTTCCAAAATGCTGCCAACTTGTGCTTTTGTGGTTCACAATTAGACTCTTGATCATATGGAGGCAATGAACTGCTTCTGCTCCAAAAGATTTGGAACCAACTGGCTCATTTAACATTTTAAGAAACACTCTTAGGCCTCAGAGAATCCTTTGTGCATCCTGGGATTTTATCCACAGGGATGTGGGGACGGTGGGGCACAAATCAGGATCCCATATCCCTACGTTGAACACATTGTACTCCTGCCCATAAAGGTGAGGCAGAGGGACTTCCCTGGTGGTCCCGTGGTTAAGATTTCACCTGCCAATGCAGGGAATGGGGGTTCGATCCCTGGTCAAGGAGCTTAAGATCCCACATGCCTCATGGCCAAAACACCAAAACATAAAACGGAAGCAATATTGTAACAAATTCAATAAAGACTTTAAAAATGGTCCCCATCAAAAAAGTTCTTAAAAAAAAAAAAGGCAAGGCAGATGTCACGATATTCACAACATGGCCCTATGCCCTGCCTGCTCTGTCTTGGGCAGCCACCGCTTTGATTCAGATTCCAGTTCCCATCCAGTTTCTGTGATTCCGATCATTCATTGGCTGATGTGTCCTTTGTCTTTGATGGTCAGGTCTGGCCTCTCCAGCCTCAGGCTTTCTGCTCTCTTTCAGCATCTCTATCTCTGATTCACCCTACCAGCTCTGTCCTGCCAGTACAGATCCGCTTGAGTAATGAGAAGGGTACAGACTCTCCTTGCCCGGTAGAGAGCTGTTTACCCAGCATAAGTCATTTCTGCTGTTTAGTCTTCTGTGACGCGAAACCCGTCAGTCAGCAAGTGAGCTCCTTGGGTTCTAAAAGTCATGGCGCCGTCACATTACAGAATGTTCTAGCAGGAAAAGCCTTTAGATGCCACCGCATTAGCACTAGAACTCTTCCTTCTAATGAATTACCCTGCAGAATCATGATACAGAAACTAGATTTTTTTTTTTAAAGAGGTTGAGAGTTTTCTGGTAGAAACAGACTCCTGAGATCCACCCATTTTCCAGAAACCCCTGGGAGTCCTTAGAGTCCTAGTGACTCCTCTGAGCCCAGTGTGAAAGCCACTCATCTAGTCCAATCTTTACTTCACAGGGAAGGAAGTGAAAGCTCGGAGAGGTGAAGGAACTCTTGGATGAGTCACACAGCTGTAAGCAAGAGGACTGAGTTGAGTCCCAGAGCACTCGCCTTCTAAGTCAGCACTCTGCCCCTATCCTTCATGTTTACCTTCATCTTCATTATTTTTATCAATCACAATGTCCCCCAGCCTTTAATAAACATGGTCTGCAAGCCAGCTTCCTTTTGTGGCAGTGGGTAACTTTGCACATTATCTGTTGACCCCACCCTGATGTCTCTTCCCATGACAGACAATATAATAGCCCAGGTTCAAAAACAGAAAGGGATAGGGTTAGGAAAAGACCTGAATTGAGAAGCAGGAATCTTAACTTGCTGCCCGATTTTGCTACTCAATAACTCCATTCTCTCTTTGGGTCTCCCTTTCCTCATCTGTGAAGTGGGAGCAGCTACGTCTACTTCAAAGACTTTTTAGGCTTTTTATTTTATATCGGCGGATAGCATATTAACAGTGTTGTGACAGTTTCGGGTGCACAGCAAAGTGACTCATGCGTGTGAAGTCACTTCAGTCATGTCCGCTGCTTTGTGACCCCATGGGCGCCTCTGTCCATGGCATTCTCCAGGCAAGAACACTGGAGGAGGGTTGCCTTATCTTCCTACAGGGAATCTTCCTGACCCAGGGATCGAACCAGTGTCTCTTATGTCTCCTGCATTGGCGGGTGAGTTCTTTATCACTAGCGCCACCTGGAAGCCTGAGTGACTCAGCCATACATGCACATGTATCCATTCTCTCTCCAACCCCCCTCCCATCCAGGTTGCCACGTAACATTGAGCAGAGTATACAATAGACCCTTGGTTATCTTTTATTTTTATTTTTGGCTGCACAGGCTCTTCATCGCCGTGTGCAGGCTTTCACTAGTTGCAGTGAGCGAGGGCTACTCTCTAGTTGCAATGCAAGGGCGTCTCATTGCAGTGGCTTCTCTCGTTGCAGAGCATGGGCTCCAGCGTGTGAGGGCATCAGCAGTTGCAGCTTGTGGGCTCTAGAATGTGTGCTCAGTGGTTGCGGCACATGGGCTTAGCTGCCCCACAGCACGTGGAATCTTCCTGGATCTGGGATTCAACCCATGTGACCGCATTAACGGGTGGATTCCTAACCACAGGACTACCAGGGAAGTCCTGGTTATCCACTTTAATATAGCAGTATGTTCATGTTGATCTCAAACTCCCTAACTATCCTTTCACCCTACCCTTCCCCTCTAGTAACCGTAACTTTGTTCTCTGTGTACACTGGAATGTTACTTGGCCACTAAAAAGAATGAAATAATGCCATTTGCAACAACATGGATGGGCCTAGAGATTGTCATACCAGATGAAATTAGTCAGAAAAAGAAGAATATCGTCTGATACTCCTCATGTGAGCAATCTAAAAAGAAACAATACTGATGAACTTATTTGCAAAACAGAAACGGTAGATCCTCGTTGGTTATCACAGCCTCAGAGGTTAAAGATTTGTTTTGAGAATCTAGTGAGGAGGCGTTCCTTAAAGTGATGGGCGCTGTGTCTCCACAGGTGGTGGGTGCTCCAATAAATGCCTTCAATTCCGATCAGAGGCCTGCAGGGAAGCAGTTGGAGAAGATTCTGCTTTGCCTGAGTGGAGCGGGCATTTCCATCGAAATAAATTGGCTTCTTTCCTTTGCATTCATGTTGCCTTCTTTGGCTGTTTCTGTGGCCTTAACTGAGAAAAAAATAAATAAACACGAGATGGGGTGAGAGGTTGGGGAAAGGATGTGGCAAAAGACAAAGAAAGGAAGAGAGAGGGAGATTGATTTCTGGGCAGAATTTATACCTTTTTGGCTTTTTCAAAGGTAAATGAATAGATTGTTGTTGTTTTTCTGCCTGCTGCTGGGAGTGTATGTGCCTCTCTGTTATGTATAGACCCTTTTAAAGGCTTCTGGAAGCAATCCCTAACATTTTCTATAGGTGCAGACAGATAATTGAATGCTTTCAAAGACCACGGTGAGGCAGGGAAAGTTCAATTTTGCTGTGTGCTGGTGCCTGCACTGACTGAGCGTGCCGCGTCTGTGTTTTCCTGGGGAAGTTGGATTTGCTTTTTGCTTTTCTTCCCACTGCTGCCCCCTCACCCCTGTCCCCCACGCCCCTATCTCTGATGAAGCACTTAGACAGAGGACAAGAAACAATATATAATCACCCCAAAGTCGCAGCGAATAAACACAGCCAAAGCTCCCAGCCACTTCTCTGGCTGCCAATGAAAAGCGCTGCCTCTTCGCTCCGGGGCCTGAAGGACGGGGGAGCCTCTCTGCTCAGCTATTATTAGAGCCGCCGTGGCAGAAGCCCAGGCAGCTCTGGGCGATGGGGGGTTCTTGTTTTAATTTGTTGCCTGTGCAGGCAAAACAAAGTGACATGGGGAGAAAGGATGTGGGGATTTCCTCCTGCTGCTGTTTCTCTCCATGACAGCCATTGGTGGACATGCGTGCTCACATGTGTGTGTGTGGGGTCAGGGGGAGGAGTGTGTGTGTGTGTGTGTGTGCCGCAATATGCCGGGGCTGAGGCCTGAGTGTGCCTGCTGAGCAGAACAAGAATATGCTGCATCCATCGGGACAGGAAAAGGTCCCCGTTAGGGTATAAAGGGGAGATGCATAGGGGTTTGGGGCTTTCCAGGTGGCCCTGGTGGTCAAGAGCCCTCCTGTCATGCAAGAGACATAAGAGATGCAGTTTCACTCCCTAGGTCTGGAAGATCCCCTGGAGGAGGGCATGGCGACCCACTCTGATATTCTTGCCTGGAGAATCTCATGGATGGAGGAGCCTGGTAGGCTGCAGTTCATGGGGTCACAAAGAGTCAGACACGACGGAGCGATTAAGCACGCATTCATGCATAGGGGTTTGAGGTTAGGCAGTAAAGAAAGCCCACCCCCCAGATTCATGGCAAACTCTATGAACACTGGCCATCAGTCTTTACAGAGGATGCCTAGTTTAGTTCTTAAAACTACCCTTTCAAATATACCCTTTCTCTCTTTACAGATAAACAGCAGCAACAACAAAACAACAAACTGAGGTTCAGAGCTGTTGAGTAAATTACCAAAAGTCTAGTTCAACTGACTCTCAGTTCAGCACATTTTCTACTGTATTGGTCCAGTCCCAAGTGGGGGCAGAGAAGAAAGAGACTTGTTAAGGTTTCAGATCCAGGGACTGAGGAAGATTCAGCAAGGTCATTCCTCCTGGTAGAAGAGGGCAGGGCAGCAGACCCATTGCCCTTCCTGGAAGTTTCAGAAAAGAATGTTCCAAACATTCCCATGGCATCCTTGTATGCCTCCAGTACTAATCACCCCTTAGGGACTGTGTGCCAGGCACTGGCCCAAGAGCCCTGTATATTTTTTTCCTGTTCTCATCATGTAAGTCAGAGAATATAACGCCACCTGCTCAAGGTCACCAACCACTGAGGGACGAGGCCAGGATTCAACCCAGGTCCCTCCCTCCCTTAAGCTCAGTGGTTCTGTCCTCTCCAGGGGTCTGGGCAGGGAAGCACCCATCCTGAGTTCCAGGCACACACACATGATGTCTTCAGATCAGATCAGATCAGTCGCTCCATCGTGTCCGACTCTGTGCGACCCCATGAATCGCAGCACGCCAGCCCTCCCTGTCCATCACCAACTCCCGGAGTTCACCCGGAGTCTTAGTTCCTGCCTAATCCCACGGGTACCCCTCCCAAATGGGACAAGGATGATACTCATTCCAAACTGCATTTACATCCTAAAGAGCCCATTAGAACGCTCAGTTAAAGCTGTTTCACTGGCTTTGCTGTGGTCTTCCCCCTTGGAAAGCAAACTCCCCCCAAACAAAATCCCAGGGACAAGACGTTTTAATTTGCATTTAACTCATGACCCAATCTAAGGGCTTCAGCAACCACGTAGAGTGAACTCATCATGCCCTATACACTGCAAGGACTCCACGTTGTTAAAATCCTCATGATAGACCCAGGAGCAAGGGATTACTGCTCCCACCATTTTGCAGATGGAGCACTTGAGCTCAGCAATGTTAAGTAACTTACCTGAGGTCAAACCCACAGTAACTATTTGAGCCCAATTTGAACTCAAAGCCCCACGCGCCACTTCCTGTTTTCTGCTTTGTGGTGTGTGTGGTTTAAGTGCCTTTCCTTTCTCCTTTCACCCTGCCTCCCACTGCTCCCCATCTCAACTCTGGGAGGCACTTGGTGCTACGCTGTCCTCCCACGGAGCCCTGGCCCTCACTGGCAGGATTTGTCCAATCTGCAAGGAGCCTCATCTATGTAAACTGTCTGGAGAGCTCTCAAGAGAACATCCCTTTGTCTGCTCCTTGTCAAAGGTGGTGGGAGCTTAGAGCTTGGGCTCTGGCACCAGAAGATCTGTGTTGGAATCCCAGATCTACCACTTATGAGGGTGTGACCTTGGGCAAGGTCATTAACGCTTCAAGACTTGATTTCCTTATCTGTAGAATGGGGCTAGTAATAATATGTGCCTCATATGGTTATTCAGATTAGCTATATATGTTGAATACTTAGAACAGTGCCTGAAACCTAGCAAACATAATAGCTAATATGTCTTTTAATGTTGCTGTTTTCTATAGAAGCATAGATTTTATCTCTAGAAGGAAACTTACAAGTCACTTGTTAAGTTTTGTTACTTTCGATAAAAGTAGATCTGAGCTTTCTATAAACTAAGTCAAAATATCCTCAGGGGTCTTCTTAAGGTTCTAGCATAAGATCTTGGTGGTGAGGAGTGAACAAATGGCCATGTGAACTTCACCCATATGAACTGCCTCTCATTTCTGGACTCTGCTTTGACACTTCACCTCGCCTCCCTCCCCACCTCCCACGCCCCCGCCACACACACACACACACACACATGGCTCCTCTCTTCTCTCAAACTGACTCCTCTGTTTGGGTGGTCAGCCGCCATGGATACCCAGTCACATTTGCATTCACAGGACACACACAGCTCAGTCTTCAGAGAACTGAGCTGAGATCAAGTAAGAGTTGCTCTAGCCCTTTGCTCTTCTTGGAAAGTCTTGCATATAGACATCTCACTAATTTCGTGATTCTTGGACACAAGCCCCCTTTGCTTCTGCTCTATGATGGTCCCCAGCCCCCACCTTTATGAGTTAGCAATCATCCTCTTTACCTCTTTATCTCACTCTAATGAGACATAGTCTTGGGAAGTAATGAATATCTTTTATGCTAAGAGGTAAATACATTTTAGTGCAGTAATTTTCACTCAGGGTATTAGGGAAGGGAGAGGATATGTTTAATGCTTCTGGTGGATGCCAACTATTATGTATAGAATGCATGAACAGCAAGGCCTACTGTATAGCACAGGAAACCGTATTCAATATCCTGTAATAAAGCATAATGGAAAGAATGTATGTATATGTGTAACTGAATCATTTTGCTGCACAGCAGAAATTAACATAACATTATAAACCAACTATGTGTGAAAGTATTAGTCGCTCAGTCATGTCCGACTCTTTGTGACCATATGGACTTTAGCTTACCAGGCTCCTCTGTCCATAGAATTCTCTAGGCAAGAGTACTGGAACGGGTAGCCATTTCTTTCTCCAGGGAATCTTCCCGACCCAGGGATTGAACCCGTGTCTCCTGCATTGCAGCCAGGTTCTTTACCGTCTGAGCCACAACGGAAACCTCTATAAATAACTATACCTCAGTAATAAATTTAAAAAATAAGAAAATAAAAATTTCTGGTGGGCATGTTTTTGCATAGTTAGAACATGTATATGCAATACATCAATTGTCTTCATAATATAAAACATGGAAAAAGTTTAGTGTGATAGTTTTACATGGTTTTGGACATGCAGAAGATAGAATGCACATACAATAAGGCACAGACTTTGATGCAAAAAGATTGGGTATCCTGCCACATTTTCTTCTTATTCTTTGAATAAGATTTAGCTTACAAGATCACACATAATAAGGGTACATCTGTAGTGAATGTTTTCCTGTGTCTACACCTATGTAACCAACCACTGCAAGATCAAGAACATTTCCAATACCCTAGAAGACTTCTTTGTATCCCCTCCCAGTCAATAGCCATCATGACCTCCCACCTCTCAAAGATAACCATTATTCTGACCTGTATTCTAATCAATGTATGCTGTTTTGTGTCTGTCTTCTTTTGTGTGAGATTCACCCATGTTGTTGTGTGACTAGGACCTCATTCTTTTTCATTGCTACATAGCACGGGAGTCACGGATCCTCGTGTAAATACACAACAATTTATTTGCCCATTTCACAGTGAATGGACATGTGGGTTGCCTTTAGTTTGGTCCTATTTGGAATAAGCTTCCATGAACAGTCCTGTGCGTGTCTTTGGGCAGACAGATGCACACTCATTCCTGTGGGATGCATGTCCAGTTGAGCCACAGAGCGTGTGTATGTTTGGCTTCAGTTGTTGTTTAGTTGCTAAATCATGTCTGACTCTTTGGCAACCCCACCAGGCTCCTCTGCCCATGGAATTCTCCAGGCAAGAATACTCGAGTGGGTTGACATTCCCTCCTCCAGGGGATCTTCTTGACCCAGGGATCAAACCTGTGTCTCTTGTGTCTCCTGCATTGGCAGGTGGATTCTTTACCACTGAGCCACCAGGGAAGCGCTTGGCTTTAGTAAATACTGCCAAATAGTTTTCCATAGAGAATGTAACCACTGCCCAATTTAGAACTTGAGTTCATCAAACAGTCTCTGAGCACCTATTATGGGCCAGCAGCCCCACTAGGCACTGGGAACACAGAGAGAGTGAGCACCATCCACGGCCAGAAGAGCTAACAGCCCAGGCACCACACCAACAGCTGACTTTCCTGTTATATAGTCAGTGCTGGGTCAGAAGTCTGCCTTGGGGCTCCAGGGTTGGCGACCTCAACGTCAGATGACCTAACAGAGGCTTAGGCGGGTAAGAAGAGGACAGAGGAGGCTCCTCCAGTCCCTGCCAGGGTAGACCCTGCGGGCCCCTCCAGCTGGGAGTCCCACAGATGGAGCAGCCAGGCTCAGGCCAGGCTGTCAGGAACGAACAAGCGGCTGCCAGCATGAGTAATGATTTAAAGGAGAAGGTTGAGACGTAGCTGAGATGAATACCACTGACTCTGCTGCCATCCTGGAAGCGATCCATCAGGGCGGCTTGGCAAAGAGGGGCATAAATCCCGAGCCAGCGAGGCCAAGTAGGGCTCTGGGAGGAGGAGTGGGATGTGATGGCAGCTTCCAGGGTTGCCTCCAGCTGGGCAGGAACCAGCAACGTGGAAGGTGTGGGGTTGGCGGAATCCCCAGAGGAGAGTTTTGTAGGGATGGTCCCTGCTTTCCTGAGATGTGCTTCCTCAAGGAGGATGCCTTCTGGTCACGGGCGATGCTTCTTGCCCCATCCTATGTCCCTGCAGGGGGCTTTTCTCAAATGAGGATCTGCTTTCCCTCCCTCTTTCCAGGCTGAATCTTGCCACATCTGGGGTTTGGCTCAAACGATATATTTTTCAAATGAAAAGGGGTAAGATTTAGAAGTGAGTATGAAATACACACGTACCCCTGTCTTCTGAATCTCCCTACCAGCAGCCGGGGGCCCAGGGGGATGGAGACCTGGGACGTGAACAGGAACAGAATGCGGAGTGGGAACGGCAAAGCGAGCGAGTGAATGGGAGATTTTTATGAGTGAAATTTGCTCCCGAGCTCCTTTAATAATGTTATTCATCTTTCTGTCAAAGTCGTCACATTAATGTAGCGGGGAGAGATTTAGAGGAGATGAATTAAGACTTAAATACACAAAATGACTTGGGGAATATTTAAATACAATACATTTTATTTTGGTGCTGCATCCTTCATTGTGGGTGTCGCTCATGACTCTTGCCAGCGCACACAGCCTGGGAATCAACAAGTCCCCCCCTTCCCCTGCCCCACATTCCCTCCCTCCCTCCCAAATCTTCAGTCACCCACTGTTTGCTGGGCACGCAGCACTGTGAATTAATACAGTCTAAATGGAGCACATGAAAAATTGTCTGGGGGTTGGGAGACCAGGGTGCCTGTTCTAGCTTAGACAAGCCACTTTCTTTTGGGGACCTGTTTCTTCACTGGGAAAATGAAAAGAGTTTCCCATGGAATTTCAAAATATGCAGAGAATCCCTAGGGACTGGTTTTAGAGCATGGAGGAGCCCAGGATGCAGAGGTTTGGACCCTCTCCTCTGCCTCCATAACAGTTCATGGCGTTGCTCTTACATATTGGCAGCTGCACACTATGTCATACAGAACAAAGGTACTTCGGCTTAAAAAAAAAAGAAGAGTATATTCAATCATGCATCCATTTGTTTATTCATTTATTCAATGACCACTAATCGAGCCCCTTCTCTGGGCTGGGCACTGTGTTAATTAAGCATTCAGCATGTATCAGTGAACAAGGCTGACATAGCTGCTGTCCTCCTGGTGCTCCCAGTTGGCCAGTCCAACTCTCACATTCCCTGGATAACTCAAAATACAGAGTTTGTCCAGCTGGGAGTAAGCAGAGAAGGCTTCCTGAAGAAGGCAGGCTTCAAAAGCCATCTTCCTCTCTGTTTACCATGGCTGCTGAGTTTCTGGGCACACAAAGCTAGATTTTCCCCCACGGATCAGGGAGGCTCAGCTCCGGCTGCAAAGAGGGTGAAGGGAGGACATCAGACATGAAGCCAAAATTAGAGCAAGGAGGACGGCCCAGACACTGGGCATCCACTTCATCTATTTCCCCACTGTCTGGCTGGGTCTGAGCCAGGAGCTGGGGAGACTGGGATCCTAGGAGCGGAAGACTATTCCTTTATCCCATCCCCCATTCCCAACCTATCCTCACCACCATCACCACCATCCTTATCTCACTGTCTCAACTCTCCCCTTCCTCTGCTCAGAGTGTTTGGAGAACAGGAAAGGGACCCCTTCTTAGGTCAGAGCTTTCCCCATCTCAACAGCCTTGCTCGTCCCTCTCTGAGCCCCTTCTCTCAAAGCATCTTCACCCAGAACCCTCCAACCCCCTAGGGTGCATCACCTCTAGAGGCAGGGCCAGAGATACATCTCAGCCTGACCCGGGTGAGCAAATTGATGGGCGGCCAAGGAACCTCTGGTCAATTGTTTTGTTCTGCCTTTTAAATTCAGGCCTCTCAAGTATGTGTTCTGTACAACTTGTATTCTTTTAGGTTCTATAAAAAGAAATAGAATCGGGTTATTGAGATTGTTGCAAGAACACAGGAAAGCAGTATTATGAAAAGACAAGCCTGGGGGCCCTTGAGGTGCCAACCTAGCCTTTGTGCCTGGGTCACTGGTCATGCCTGCAGGAGCAGGCATTCCACCCACCCAGCACCTTCTCTGCCCGCCCTGAGGGTGAGCTACTGCTGGTGTTTGTGGCTTTGGATCCTACCACCCCCACTTTAATCACCAGCCCATTCTCTGTACCTCTAACATTCAACTTCTGAAGCAGAATCTGCCAGATTCAGCCAGTCATCTGGAACCGGCCAGTTCTAAAGGTTTAAAAGCATACCCACTACCCAGGCTGATGGCAGGCTACAGTTGCCTGCCCTTGGGTCCAAGACCCACTCTTGTCTCTTAGCTGTGGTGAGAGGCATGGAGACTGTGTATAAGATGCCCTCCAAAGAGGGCTAGGGCTGTGGGAGGGCAGAGTTGAGACCACCTCCCTCCCCAGAAGGGGGCAGTCAACCAGGCAGCCACTGCCTTAATCCCCGGGACATGAGTAGACAAGAAGGTGGGCTAGGGGAGGAATCAGAATATAAGGCCTGGGGCCTTTGGAATCTGAGGCACTCAGAAACCGGGTCTTGTATGATTCCTCACTTGACCTCAAAGCAGCTTTCACAGAGAGGGAATCAGAATGTCTCAAAGAGCACCTCTTTTCCTCCAATATGGCAGTCTGGTCCAGGTTGCAGATGGCCAGATGTAGATGTCAGTAAGATGAGGTTAGGAGGTAAACACAGTCAGAATCTTGCCTTTCCCCAGGTGTAGAAAGGTGCAGAAAAGTCGAGGATAGGACTTGTAGCTTTGTACACAGCCAACAGAACTGTGATTTCTCCAGCCACACAGCATCACTCTAGGGAAGCACCCCAGATGCATAAAACTCTCTGGAAGAGCAAAATGGCCCACAGTGCCCCTCAAGTAGCCCTGGTCATTGCCAAGTTCATTCCCAAACCTTTGGGACCAAGGGACCTGGGGCCAGACTCAAGGAGAACTTGCACTCCTTGCAGGGGCATGTCCCTTCCATCTCATGGCTGTGTCTTGGCTCTTTAGTGGTAGACATGGATTTATGCTGAGCCATCCACATTCTCTTGCTGGTACTTCTTTGCTCCTAAGGAAATATATCTATGATTCAGATGCTGGGGAGAAAGTAGTGGATCCCACAAGCGCTGTTTCCTAGAGTGGAAATTGTGAGTATGTGTGTGTGTGTGTGTTAGTCTCTCAGTTGTGTCTGGCTCTTTGCAATCCCATGGACTGTAGCCCACCAGTCTCCTTTGTCCATGGAAATTCTTCAGGCAAGAACACTGAAGTGGTTAGCCACTCCCTTCTCTAGGGGATCTTCCTGACCCAGGGATCAAACCTGGGTCTCCCACATTGAAGGCAAATTCTTTACCATCCAAGCCATTAGGGAAGTGTTGTATGAAAGCCAAATAAAGGCAAACTGGAAACTCCTATCTTTTCTCTGCATCTCTCTATAAGAAGCCAAGGTCACTCAGCAAGTCTATAGTTCAGTCAGTTAAATGTACAAGGATAGGAAGGGGTCTTTTTCAATGGCTGCCAGGTTTCCCAGACCATCAAGTGTCTGTTCTTTCTGGAGGCAGAAAGGCAGGAGGTGACTGATGGAGCCCAGCCAGGCCTGGATACATGCACTATTGAGCCCCAGACAGATGGTAGCCAGCAGTGAAGACAGGGTCAATCCAAGTGGCTCTTGGAGGCCTTCTCAGACAGCAGATAGATAATTTATATGAAAGCATTGTGCAAAATACTTATTGACACTGAAGCTATTATTTAATTATTCAGATAATTATTGTTGTTTTGTTCACAATATGAGTCTTGCTACTCTCATAATTAACAGTAGGAACGTTCTTTGAAGACTGCAGCCCCCTTGGAAACCAACTTTCTTGCAGAGGTATCTATTTTTAATTCCACTAATGCATTCCTTCTAAGAGGACACAGAAGTACCTCCCCCAAAAGTTTGGAGACTCCTAGTTAGTTGAACTTTTCATTTTAGGAATATAATATGAATGAATTCATGTCTGGGAATAAAATAAATTGAAATAAAAATGTATCAAGTGTAAGAAGTCTTAGCTTCTGGCCCATCTCCTTACTACTAGCCCATGAACCTGTGTCTCTGAGCTCCTGGCAGATTATATCCTAGATGGTAACCTCATGCATTGGAGAAGGAAATGGCAACCCACTCCAGTATTCTTGCCTGGAGAATCCCAGGGACAGAGGAACCTAGTGGGCTGCCGTCTATGGGGTTGCACAGAGTCGGACACTACTGAGCGACTTAGCAGCAGCAGCAACCTCATATAGAACACGTACAATCCATGGATCTTGGGATAGTGAAGAGAGAGCGCTGGGTCAAGAAGGAAGAAACCTAAGTTAAAATCATTATTTGATTCTTACCAGTTTTGTGCCCCTGGAAAACCCTTTGGACTTTTGATTTTCTCAAAAAGTACATGACAATTATCTTAGTCAATTCTGACTACTCTAACAGAATATCATAGGCCACGTGGTTTATAAGCCACAGAAATTCATTTCTCAAAGTTTTGGAGGCTGAGAATTCCAAGGTCAAGCTGGACACTTGATTTGGTGTTTGGTAAGAGCCCACTTTCTGGTTCATAGAACCAGAAGCCCTCTTCTCACTGTATCCTTACATGAAGGAAGGGATGAGGGAGCTCTCTTGAAGTCTCTTTCATAAGGGCACTAATTCTGTTCATGAGGGCTCCACCCTATAACCTAAGTACCTCCCAAATGCCCCACCCTCTAAGACCATCACAGTGGGGGTTAGGTTTCAATATATGAATGTAGCAGGGCACATTCAGTCTATAGCAGCAATATTACCTATTGTTAAAGAATTGTTGGGAAGACCAAATGAAGTAATGAACGTACACTCCCAAGGCCTTAGGCATAGTAAGGGCTTGCTGCTGCTGCTGCTGCTGCTGTCGCTTCAGTCGTGTCCAACTTTGTGCGACCCCATAGACGGCAGCCCACTAGGCTCCCCTGTCCCTGGGGTTCTCCAGGCAAGAACACTGGAGTGGGTTGCCATTTCCTTCTCCAAGGCCTGAAAGTGAAAAGTGAAAGTGAAGTCTGAAAGTGAAAAGTGAAAGTGAAGTCGCTCAGTCATGTCCAACTCTCATCGACCCCATGGACTGCAGCCCACCAGGCTCCTCCATCCCTGGGATTTTCCAAGCAAGAGTACTGGAGTGGGGTGCCATTGCCTTCTCCGTAGTAAGGGCTTAGACAATACTTATTAAGTCACAGTTGAAGGACGGCTGTCCACATAAAGTTGGTAGGATTCTGGACAGGATTGGTGAATGTGCTCTCAGCAGTTCAGGGCAGAGAATGGACAACCACACACTCTGTTTAGACCTACTCAACCATGAATGAAGGGAAATTCAGTTAGAAGTCCAGCCACAGGACTTGTCAAATTATACTATGTGGATTCTGTAAATATCAACATTTTTCTATGGATTCATTAAAACAAACAACCCCTCTTATTTATCAATGCTATTCACCCCAAGTGAAGATGACAACAATCAATTAAATAAACAAATCAAGTTTAAAAAAGCTTAACTCAAGGCAGACATGATTAATTTCCTCATCATTGATTGACATCAACTATATTAGCCAGCTTTGCTATGGTAACAAACGCCCCTAAAATCTCAGTGGCTCAGAATCACAAGTATTTCTTTCTTGTTCACAGAGCATGTTGGCAGTTGCAGATATTCTCCATGTGTCTTCTCATTCCTGGACTTAAGCTGAACCTAATTTGGGACCTGCTGTTCTGACAGTATAAGGAATGAAGCAAGAGAACGCAAGAGAACCAGTGAAAGCACCCAACTTCTTAGAGCAACACTGTCCAACGTTCCATTGGCCCAAGTAAGTCACGTGATCAAGCCTGACAACGCAGGGTTGGGACTAAAATACATTCCCTCTTTTAAGGGCCTCAGTAAGTCACAGGTAAATAGGCAAGGGAGCATAATGGTCTTACGGGAAGTGGATGCGTAACTGAGATTAGACTACAGTCCTCCCTGGTGGACCCTCTCCACCCCCTCACCCACCATATTTCAATTTTGTAGCTATCTCATTTAGAAGATAATCTGTACTCTTTAATTTCATGCAGCTTGTGCATTTAGAGGCTGTGATATGGGTATGGGCCCTCTCTCTGGGGGACTTTGGTGCAGTTGGCAGTTCTTCCAGTCACGTAGTTTGCACGATCTCTCCTTCCTTCATTCCTGGCATCTGCCCTACCCATCAAGACCTCCCTCCCTCTCAGACTGGGGTAACTGACCTATCTGTTCCTGTGACTGGGCAGCGGACACAAGCTACTTCAATGACCTTGTGGGATCCAGCACCAAAGCTGACCCTCCTCTGCTCCCAAAACACCCAGGGGCCACTGGGCAGGCCATCCAGCTCTACTCCAGCCATCCCTCCAGACTGGTACCTGAAAGACAGAATTTCTGCTTCGGTTAATACAGCTGCTCCTCTCTGAATAATGCATGCCGTGCACCACACTGGACCAAGGACAAGCACTTGAGAAATTGGGGAGCTTTCATTTGATTTCATTATTTTGCTTTTAGACCCAAGCATTTGCTGCTGTCAGGCATTTCAAAGAGGACAAGACAACAAGGTGTTCCGAGACAAACAGGGAAGGTGAATCATTCCTGGGGCCTTAAAGGACTGCAGTGGAGAAGGCAGGGCAGGGGCAGCCCTCCCCTCAGGCGCAGGGCCCGACAGGGGCCACCACGAGGCCTCCAAGGGGATCTGGAGAGACTGAGAGTCTGAGGAAGCAGACTTTCTAGGAGATGCCTCCATGGAGGTAGGGAACTTCCACATGCCTGAAGAGCAGGGCACATGGGGAGCAGTGACCTGGTAACTAGGATTCGGACTCAGAGTCCAGAGCAAAAATCAGTAGAGCAAATGGACCGTGATGCCAGAAGTTTGACTCCTCAAACAAGTACTGTTCAAGGCAATGAATTAGTCCATCTAGAGTCAAACAGCAAAGCCAGGCTAACTACCCTCAGGACCCTTCCCAGCCAGCTCCTTCCTGGTGTAGGCTTCCCAAAGGGGCTGCCATATAAAACCCTACCCTGTATCATCATTCATCTGCCTAAAGAAGTGGCTTAAACCACCCCATGCTCCCTCGTCCACTTCAAACACATGGTCATCTCCAACCAGATGGGCTCTCTCCATGCCCTGCCCTGAGGAGCACAGGTGATATCTCACATCCACCACCCCACTTGGAGTCCCCACCCCACAGCCTCTGTCCCAGCCAGACACCTGCCATCCTTTAAGGATCAGTGCAAGTCCTACTGTTACTTGAACACTTAAGCCCATATTGATCTCTCCCTTCTCTTGATTCCTACAGTCACCTGTACTAATGGCCAGTTTGTACGATCATTAATAAAAACAATACAGTTTCAAACCATTATCTCACTGGCCTTCAAGTTACACTTCTCAGAGGTATAGTGCTCATGGGTGCCCCAGAAGCCACTCTGGGGGCAAGCAAAGACAGTGTAGGTGGTGAGCTCCACGCCCCTATCCCTCCCAAATCAACAGCTCAGCTTTCATCCACATTTTCACTAGAGTTTCATATATAATTTTTCTTTTGAAAAAGGATAGCACTATTGACTTGAAAACCACTGCATTTTTAATTTCCTCCTCATAAGAAGCTATGGGATGTACTGGACTAGTATCAGCAGAGGAAGTTGAAGTCTCAGAGCAGCCAGCTGTCTTGCCAAGGGAACACGGCAGGTCCTACCTTCTGTCTCCTGAGTTCGGAATCCAGGGTATTTACCTCCCACAACCGGGCGTGGCTTACCTCTGACTGCCTTGCTCACTTCTTTCAAAAGCAAAAATGGTATTTTAGCATTTATTTATTCTGTTTCCTTCCTATTCAGAGCATGGCTGTGGGCAGGTAGTAGGCATTTACCACTTACTTAGTCCAGGCTGTGATGCCCTTGGCTTCGCTGAAGATGCGAGGCCTGCCACCCTCTTGGTCCTCTCTCGGGTAGCACGTGCCTATGTGTGTGTGCTCAGTCCCTAGTCGTGTCTGACTCTTCGCGGCCCCATGGACTGTAGCACGCCAGGCTCCTCTGTCCTGGGATTTCCCAGGCAAGAGTGCTGGAATGGGTTGTAATTTCCTTCTCCAGGGAATCCTCCCAACCCAGGGATTGAACCTGCGTCTCTTGCATCTCCTGCACTGGCAGGCAAGTTCTTTACCACGGAGCCACCTGGGAAGGGCCTGGGAAGCGCGTACATGCCTAGGAGTTGAGTGATTTCTTCAGCTGCACCAGTACCTGGCGTGTTGTAATCAGAGGGATACTTCTTTGCTCCCCTTTTCTCACTGTTGACATGGTTGTGTGCTAAGTTGTTTCAGCTGTGTCTGACTGTGCGACCCTATGGACTGTAGCCCACCAGGTTCCTCTGTCCGTGGGATTCTCCAGGCAAGAATACTGGAGTGGGTTGCCCTGCCCTTCTCCAGGGGATCTTCCCAACTCAGAGATCAAACCTGGGTCTCCCGTGTCTCCTGTGTTGACAGGCGGGTTCTTTACCACTAGCACCAGCTGGGAAGCCCTGCTGTGGTCACCTAATCTTATTGTTAGCCCAGAGGATGGGGTAATACGGTGCAACCTCCATACTGACACTGCTTAAAGAGCAGCAGTCAGCTCCTGGAGAGTCATCTGTACACGGTAGCAATAACACCACCGCTGATCAGATGCACCCTCTGTTCTCTGCCCCCGTCACCAGCCTTCCTCCGTTCTGGGAATGAGGTGTTTTCCACCAGGAGGAAAGATGTGGTGTCCTCCAAAGAGTTAAAATGGTGCTGTAGGTCAATTACACCTCAAAAACAAACAAGCAAACTCATAGAAAAGGAGATCAGATATGTAGTTACCAGAGGTGAAGAGGGGTTGGGCGGAACTCAATGAAGGCAATCAAAAATTGCAAACTTCTAGTTATAAGATAGAAAACATCTAAGGGTATAAAGTACAACATGATTAATGTAATTAATACTGCTGTATGTTATATGAGAGATTTTAAGAGAGCAAACCCTCAGAGTTCTCATCACAAGGAAAAAATATTTATTTTATTTTTTATTTTGTATTTACATGATGGATGTTCACTAAACTTATTGTAGTAATTATTTCATGATGCATGTGAGTCAAATCATCATGTACATCTAAAAGGTATGTAGTACTGTATATTAAATCTCAAACTGGAAAAAAAACCCCACAACAACAAAAAGATGGGGTGTCCTCCTTGGTCTCCCACTGGCCACACTCTGGGGATACAGCATCATTCTTGTCCTCATGGCGACCCCAGGAGGGAGCATGGAGAGGACCGCCTCCAGGTAAGGGAAGGGACAGAAGCAGTGGGCTGACTCACAGATGAAAAAAGAAAAAAGATAGATCGAGGTAAAATTATTTCCAAATTGAATGTTTTTCACTATTTTCAGTGTGGTGTCTGCAGTGTTCTGAGATGATTCCCTCTCAGGGGCTTCAGAAAAGCTGTAAATAGAATGAATTGCTTTTAGGGACATACTCTGATAGTTCACTTCTCAAGGAAATATATGCTAATGCATGTAGACTATCATTATTGGGGAGACCTATGTACTGACTCTTTTTATGTCTATGAAGAGCGGATTTCTGATTGCTAGCATTTTGCCAAAGTCTTTGTCATGCGTGGGCTGAATATCTAGCAGGAAGAGGTGGATTGAGGCAGGACTACATGCTGGGTCTCTCCTAGGCCAGGGTTGGAGGGGGGGGTCTTCGTTTACCCAAGAAGTTTCTTATGAAACCAGAAACAGAGAAAGAACATCTTTGTCTAAGGACCTAAATAAAAAAACAAGCCAGTCTGATCTCATCTACAATTCTGGGATTTCAGGGTAGTTTAGAAGCAGAGGACCTCAAGGAGGGGGGAGGGGTACCCACGTGATCCAGCAGGTGTGATGCTACACCCAGCCAGAGGGTGGCAGCACCTTCCACACGCCCTGTGAGCATCTCTTCTGACCATTCCAGGGCGTTTTTATGGGACGGCCTTCCCTTGCTCACCCAGCCTCTTCTTTATTTTCTTCTGCTTTGTGAAAGTGGGTTAAACAGCACTCGGCTTTGTGAGGAACACGGCCAACAAATGAGATATCAAACGCAGCTTCCTGTGTAAGAGATCAGACTCCGCCGGGCACACACGCCGGGCTCTGCTGGAGCTCCTGGGCTCTGCAGCCAGCTTCATTTAGGATTCATAAATACTTTTGCGCGCTCCCGCACATACAGCCGCCGAAGGAATTTCATTCTGTATCATCTGCTTTCAAATGCAACAAGGTGAGAAAATGTGGCCATTTAAAAGAAGAAAAAGAAGGAGGAAGAGGGGCTGAAGAAAGTCTGAGGCTCTGAGTGGCAGGCATTTAATGGTTGATGACTTGATGAAGGATGCTTCCGTCTTTATGTTCCTACAGAGAATCTTTCCCCTGGATCCTGTTCACCTGGAGCCAGGTGGGTGAATGCAGCCTGGCTGGTGTAGGGCACTTTGGTCAATGACACTTTAAAAATGCTAAATTGGGTGCCTGTGAAGGTGGGCCTGAACTTTAGATATGAGTTGTCCCTAAGGTCCCTTCTTTGAGGCTTCTAGGGAGCTGGGACATTTTGAACTCCAACTTAGTTTTTAGGTATCAAATTCAAACATCTTTGGGAACCAGGCTGAGGAATCTAAATGTACCAAACTGGTCAGATGGTAACAGAGACACGGCTGCCCTTTCTGAAGAGGGCAACGGCTGTTTGGTTCCAGTGGATTATGGCCAAATGGGAATTGTTACCAACTCTCCTAATCTATATATATGAAAAAAGAAATCTATATTTTTTAAAAATATAAAATCTCCTGAATTTCAATGATATCAGCTAGTTTTAAAAATTAATTACTGTGCTGTCTGAAAAAGAAAATCCAGCAGGGTATACCCTATTTCAGTTCTATCCTAAACACCTTAGTCTATCAAATACTTTCCTTCTCTGATTGTTTGAAATCGTATGATCTGTGCCCCGTAAATTGCCAGGTTTGATTTTTCTGACTTGTTCTCTGGCTTTGCACTGTTTGCTCAGCAAGACTCTACACATTTCAAGGGCAAAGGCATGTCTTTTTTCCCCCAATAGTTCCCAGTCGACAGTAGATGCTCAGCAATTTTTCGTGAGTTATAACCTACTCCATTCCATGAAGGATTCGAAGAATCCTACATAAATAGATGTAGAAAAAGAAAACAAATAAATGAGAGCATCAGGCTAAATATTTAGACTTGACCTATTGACTGGATGCCTGTAAGGTATGGAGCTGTTAGTTTCCTCTGGATAGCACCCAAATGTCTTCTTTAGATTACATGCAGAACCCAGAGGGATGAGAGGGTGCCTGCCACATGTGGAAAGCTCATAGATTCCTGGTGGAGTGAACGAAGGACAAAGCAAGTGAAACGACCCTGGAGAAGGAGACCTGTGCACTGTGAGGCAGAGAGACCAGAATGTATGATCCAAGCTTGGCCTGGAGCTGGGAGCCTGAATAATGAATTGCAATTTCTTTATTGAACCTCTTTTGGTTGTAAGTGACAGAAATAACAAAAACTGACTTAGGCGAAAAAGAGGAATGTACTGGAAGGATATTGATGGAATATCCTTTCAAGCCATGAAGGAGAGGGGTTTCGTTTGGACCCACAGGAAAATCTGAACGAGATAGATCTCTGTCTGCATTTCATCTCTCCTTTGAGTTCTAGCTCTATTTTCTCCCTCAGCAGTCAGACTTCCTTCACGCATTAGGGAACAAAGCTACGACAATCTCCATGCCTCACATCCAATAGCTTCTACTCCCAAAGGAAACTGCTTCATAATCTTTCTCTTAGCAAGGCTAAAACCCATGGGGAGGGGCTCTCAGTGCCTCACTGGGGTTTCATGCTCCCCTCTAGGGCCATCCCAGTCAACCATGACAGCCACAGAGAGGGTTGCCATGACTGGCTGGGTCTGGGCAGATACCCACATAGAGTAACAACTTGGCAGATTTTTTCTTTTTTTTTTTTAATTTTTAAGCGTTTAATTTATTGGAATATAGTTGATTTACAATGTTGTGTTCATTTCAGGTATACAGCAAAGTGATTCAGTTTTACATATACATATATTTAATACTTTTTAGATTATTTTTCTCATATTGGTTATCACAGAATATTGAGTAGAATTCCTTTTGCTAAACAGTAGGTCCTTGTTGGTTATCTATCTGATATGTAGTATTGTGTTTGTTTCAAATCACAAGGCTTGTTTTGGGGAAGGAACATTTCCTAGAGATGGAAGATCTGTTCTTAGAAGAAGGGAACAGTCCTGGCATATCAAAGATTCCCTGGAGTTCATGCAGCACTTGGCTACAAGTGTCTCTTTTATGTATCATCTCGTTTACTTGTCCCTCTACACTCTGTTAGGAATGCAGAGTTTTTATAGTTGTTCTCATTTCACTGTTGGGAAAAAAATGAGGTTCAGAAAGATGAAGCAACTTAAGCGAGGATCACATAGCTTCTAAATGACCAGTCCAGGCCTCAGGTGTTTTTTTTCATTTTAATACCAGTGCTTATGCCCTTATAAGGGAGGTGAGATGGAAAGACTCTGAGCTTTCTAGAAAAGGAGTCTCTTATTACAAGATCATGACTTTCTAAAATATGTAAATCCTCAGCTTCTAGAACCCTGAATTGGTCGCTGTTCCTCAGCTTCTCCTGGAAGTTTGCTGGGATCCCCTGAGATACATGAATCTGACCTCAGTGGCCATTTCCACATGGTTCAGGAATTTTGTTGTCTACCCAAGATTCATATTCAAAGACCTCCAGCCCCTTCAGCCACTCAACTCTTAATTGTCTAATTTGGGATACTTGGAGGTATTTCTGCTTCATGGATTGTCTGGAGTCCTCTGGACCAGAAGCACTACTGCCCACAGGAAAAGAGGAACTGGAAAAGGGGAGAAAACCCACCTAGGAGATGCGGTGCTGACTGAGACAAAGTGGATCATTTCCATTTCTGAAGTTGGGAGCACCTCCAGCTCACACAGTGAGTACCAAGAACGTGGCAGCAGGGTATTTGGCATCTTCCACCCAAAGATGATGAAGAGAAAAGACCTCCTCAGCTTGTATTCACTTACTAGACTCCCAAGTCTCATGCCTTCTTGTGCTTTTAAGGCAAATTGTGAATATACATCTTTCCTCCTGCATGTCAATGCCCAGAGAAGTACTAGATCGAATTGATTTGAGTTGGATCAGCCAGACCCTGTGTCCAAGCTGCCTTGCCTGACTGTAGTCAGCACAGCCTAATAGAAAGAAGGAATTACTCTTGACACCAGGATTATATTGCTGCCAAAGGCATCAATAACCTATTAAAGATGTGGGATAATATAACACTAATTATCAATTGAGGGAAACCATCACGAGGAGAAGGCAAGTAAAGTTTCGATTTTCCTTTCTGCATGAACCCTGCCCCTCCATCCCACAATGATTTGCTGTTCCCTGGGTTTGCCCTCATGCATAATGCAGTGATCCGTGTGGCAGGAAAACATTTCGAAAACTTCTTTCTCCTTCTCCAGGAGGCTGGGGCAAAGGTGACTTATAGCTATTCAGTCATGTAAGCAAAGCTATCTCTGAGGCAGTCCGCTGGCTGGAAGAGATGGGACCATGGACCCTCTCATCCCCCTTTGGTTTCTTGCCTAAGGGTGACATAATGAATTGCTGTGACCTAGTCAGAGAAGAAAAATACAGATATTTTTATAGATACAGAGATAAATTGATGCCTTCTCTGGCTTTCTAGCACTCCTAGTGGTGAGGAACTCTTCCTGCCTTGGAGACTTCATTTTCTCAGAAGAAAATAGTAGTGTTTTATGTGGCTGCAGTCCCTGGGGCTGCTGGGAGTCGGACACGACTGAGTGACTTCACTTTTCACTTTCATGCATTGGAGAAGGAAATGGCAACCCACTCCAGTGTTTTTGCCTGGAGGATCCCAGGAACCGGGGAGCCTGGTGGGCTGCTGTCTATGGGGTCGCACAGAGTCAGGCACGACTGAAGTGACTTAGCAGCGTATGTTGCTGGTGAAGGCAAAGGAATGGAGTTCTCCATGGTGTTATGTGAGTGTGTGCTCAGTTGCTCAGTCATGTCTGACTCTTTGTGACCCCGTAAACTGTAGCCTACCAGGCTTCTCTGTCCATGGGATTCTCCAGGCAAGAATACTGGAGTGGGTCGCCACTTTGTTCTCCAGGGGATCTTCCCAACCCTGGGATGGAACTCGCACCTCCTATTTCTCCTGCATCAGTAGGTGGATTCTTTGCCACTGAGCCATCTGGGAAGCCCCTAGGGTGTTATAGGGAAAGATAAATGAATTAGATAATCCCCAGTTTTTTCCATCCTGAAAATTCTGGGCACTGTGCTTGGTCCTGGGCATACAATGAAAAACACTCTCTAAATGCTCAGGATGAGAGATACTGTTTCTAGAAAGATCTTGGTGTTCTTATTACTAGCTGCAAGTAATAAAACCTTCCTTCACCACCCTCACCCCCCGCCCCAAAGCACTCAGGATGTATTGCAAGGTATAAACACATATATGCTTTGCCTTTCTAATGCCTGAACTATTGAAACCATTTATTCCTTTTATTCATTCATCAGAGATATTTTGTGAGCACCAACCATGTGTCTGGCCCTTCACTAGATGTTGGGGAGACAACAGTAAACAAGTCAAAACAAGATTTCTAGTGGGTAAGCTGAGCTACAGACCAGTCCAAAAAATACACACACAAGGTAGTTATAGATTGATATAAGTGCTCTGAAGAAGAAGTTGATAATACAATAGAAGGTGGCTGGGGTGGGGGATAAGATCAGATAAGAAGATCTCTCTGAAGAGGTGATATCTGAGCTGAAATTTATGGATTAGAAGCAACCAGTTATGCCAAGAGATAAACAGGAAGCATGTTGGCATCAGTGGTGTGCTGGTAAGTGTTTTACAGCAGGCTCTCTGGGGGAAAAGAAAGCCCTGATTTGTAGTGTTTGCCAGTTTCCATGGTGTAAATACTTCCACACTGCCAATTTCAAGCTGCCAGCATGATATTGCTGAACACAGACCTGGGGCAAGATGTGTAAAATGGATCCTGCATGAACAGCCTCCAACACACTGCTGGTTCAGGGTTACCCAGCCACACAAGTAGGAAATGGGTCCTGGTCAATGTTAAGGGATCAGATAAGTAGACTGATGGGACTAGAGAGAATATTTATGGGGCAATAGGTTGAGGATTCTGGTTGCTACATTCAGATGCAACTACTAAATATTAGCACACTCCACAATTCAACGCAAGAGCCACTGTACCTGATCCCTCAGGATCCCACTTTAAAGCCAGATGTTCCCATATCACTGCCGCTGCTGCTGCTAAGTCGCTTCAGTCGTGTCCGACTCTGTGCGACCCCATAGACGGTAGCCCACCAGGCTCTGCCATCCCTGGGATTCTCCAGGCAAGAACACTGGAGTGGGTTGCCATTTCCTTCTCCAATGCATGAAAGTGAAAAGCGAAAGTGAAGTCGCTCAGTCGTGTCCGACTCTTAGCGACCCCATGGACTGTAGCCCACCAGGCTCCTCCATCCATGGGAGTTTCCAGGCAAGAGTGCTGGAGTCGGGTGCCATTGCCTTCTCCTCCCATATCACTAACCTAGATATTTTCTACTTAAAAACCATAGATGTTTTGATGATAGCCATTCTGACCCGTGTGAGGTGATACCTCATTGTAGTTTTGATGTGCATTCCTCTACTAATGAGGGATGTTCAGCATTTTTCCATGTGTTTGCTGGTCATCTGTATATCTTCTTTGGAGAAATGTCTGTTTAGATCTTCCACCCATTTACCATTTTTTTTGTTTGAGTTGTTTGTTTTTCTGATATTGAGCTGCATGAGCTGCTTGTTACTTATATACATTACCACGTGTAAAATATTAACAGATAGCTAGTGGGAAGTTGCTGGAGAAGACAATGGCACCCCACTCCAGTACTCTTGCCTGGAAGATCCCATGGACCGAGGAGTCTGGTGAGTCCACGGGGTCGCTAGGAGTCGGACACGACTGAGCGACTTCACTTTCACTTTTCACTTTCATGCATTGGAGAAGGAAATGGCAACCTACTCCAGTGTTCTTGCCTGGAGAATGCCAGGGACGGGGGAGCCTGGTGGGCTGCCGTCTATGGGGTCGCACAGAGTCGGATATGACTGAAGTGACTTAGCAGCAGCAGTAGCAGCAGTGGGAAGTTGCCGTATAACACAGGGACCTCAGCCTGGTGCTCTGTGACAGCCTGGAGGAGTTGGGTTGAGGACGGGGTGGGAGGGAGGCTCAAAAGGGAGGGGATATATGTATGCTTAGAGTTGATTCACAGTTGTGGTATGGCAGAAACCAACACAACATTGTAAAGCAATTATCCTCCAAGTAAACTTTTTTTAAAACCGTGAAAAATATCATGTGCCATTTAATATGTGTTTGTATGTGGATAGATAGGTGGACAGGCTTGGTGTGTGGGAACAGAAAATGAAAAACGCAGAGTCCTTGCTCTCATGGCACTTACAGACTGATAGCAAAAAGGGAAACAGGGACAGAAAACTAACATTTATTAAACACATACCATTAATAAAAATTAGCCAGGCTAGGAGGAGGGAAACATGGGAAAATTACACGCATTTTCTATAATATAAGAATAGATTTTTGCCCTTTGATGTGATTCAGAATTTTCCAGAAGGACAGAATATCTGAGCCAGATGGAGGAGTTAAGTGGTTTTCTTTGCTTCAGGCCAGGAAAATGTCATCTGATGATAACTGTGCTAATTGTTCTTCTAGTAAACACATTGTTTATCCATCAAGGAAACTTTGAGAAGGACCCAGGAGTTCAGTTTATAGAATTTGGCCACAGTCACCCTCAAGAATCTAGAACCTAGGACCCAGGGAGATGGGTAACATAAGGGAATTGTCAACCCATAAGATGCCTTGACAATTCAAAAGTTCTTTGGGAGCAGATATCTCCACCTAATGCTTCAATACAGATGCTATAATTTATAGCATGAAGTTTATGTAAAAGATATTGTTTTCTCTGATTGGCATTTTGGGGGTAGTCCCTGATGGTAAGTACAGTCTTTTGCAGGGCTGACGAATAATCATTCAGTGTCTGGCCTTTTCAGACTGCTTTGTCAGGAGAATCTACAAAGATGTATTGATTTACCTTGTATCAACAATGAAGTGTTGAAGAGTCTGGCAGGAAAACCAGATGGAGAAGCCCAGCAGAATTGCAAAGCTGGGACCAAGGCTTGGAACTGGTTACAGACCCAGAGGAGATAGTCAGACACTTAGGAAAGAAATTGTTCCTTTAATTCTAAGTGAAGGCATAACAGTAGAAAATGGAAAAACCTTAATAGGAATGATGCTGTTAGGGGCAGGAAGAGGGTTCAGAAAGGTAACTGGGTAACAGATATCAATTTCCTAGAAACAAATGAAAAAAAATCATGAAAATAAAGAGTTTCACAAAGGACACAGTCAGCCAATTTAAATGTAGCCAAGAAATTATGAGATTGAGACCCGAGGAAAGGCCACTGAAACAAGTGGTTGAGATGTCGTTAGCCATCTTTGTGACTGGTTTCGGTTGACACTAGCATTTTGCATAATGCTTTTCAGTGTGTGTGTGGCGGGGGTCTTCCTTATCTATTAGTTCATCTGATATTCATAAAACTACGATGAAGAAAGTGAGGCTCAGAGAGTAAATAGTTGATCCAGACTCTGAGCTCACATTTTCTGATTCCAGATCTCATCCTCATTCTGTTGCTTTGCACAGACAGCATTCCTCAAGAGAGCAGCTGGGAGCCAGAGCTAGGCCACAAGGAAGGAGTGAGCTGCAAGGAGAGGGTCAGCATTCAGGGCGGCAAGAGTAAAGCACCATCTTTGAAAGTCTGGGTGGTGAAGAGAAACAGAGTGGTCATCAGAGGGAATATGTGTTCCAGCATAAAAAACCATCTTAAGTGCTTTGGGCCAGACAAGGAAGAATTTGGTATAGAAAGAAATGGAACAGTCTCAAGATAATGGGAGAAGGGAAATGGGATCAAGAACATTTGTGGAGGGCACTCATGGCATATCTCTGGGAGAGTGAAAAGGCAGAGGAAATTCTGAGCTGAGGATCTCATTGGATGAAGACATCATGAGATCATCTTTAAGGCTGGGAAGGGACACCTGTGTAGTTGGGAGAGTGAGAAGAGGGGTCAGGGAGAAGGAAAGCTGCTGTGGGTGTTTTCTTGATGACACCCTGACACCCTCTCTTAGTCTCTTCCTGTCTCCCTAGGGCTAGGGAGGATCCGAGATTTCTTTTAACCTGGAGTTGCCACTAGTCTGGGGCCCTAGGAGCCCTTCTTTGTGGTGACTGAGGTTTAGGGCAAACAGCCCTGGGCGTGGACAGCCAACGCTGGCCTCAGGTTTTCCCTGGCTTTTTGTCCAGGAACTCCAGCTGCTGGACAATATACTTGCAGGCCACACTGTCTCCTCAAACTCACCGGGATGAAAACCTTTCTAAAATAACAGACTTTCAAGTGTTGGAAAGGTAACCTGGTCTAATCCTTGAGTTCCTTTTATGACAACTGCACCGAGCGTTCCACTTCATCATTTTGTATGATAAGGAACTCACCACTTCTCCAGGTGCCCTGTTCCTCTTTATGTTTGTCTCAGATCTGACTTCTAGGCAATACAGAACTCAGAAGTGAATTGGCCAATTCCTGCTCCCCTGGGAGTGGTCGTCAAGGATTTGAAGAGAACCATCATGTTGCTTACGTTTTCTATGCCTCAGAAAAGCAAATAAAATCCTTCCTGGTTTTTTTCTGGGATTCTGACAATCGTGCTCACTTTCTGGGTGCGCTCTGGGATGCTCATGGCTGTAGATGTGCCTCAACTGAGCCCACATTCTGCCTCTTTACCTTTTTGCCTGAGGCTCTGATCTCCTTGGATCTGACCACACACTCTCTGCCTCCAGTTTCTCTTCTCACAGGTTCATTCTGCACACTGCTGTCAGACTAACCATCCTAAAACATGTTTTTTTTTTTTACAGGTCACTTCCCTTGTCAGAGAAATTGCATCCATTCCCTGTTTACTATGAGATGAAGTTCAAATATGGCATCAAATACCCTCCCAAACAAGCACCTCAGTATTTCTCAAGTTCTTCTCTGTTCTGAATATTCTCCTCCAATGAGGGGTTGCTCATTTATCTTCCCACTTTTCATCTATTTATTCATTAAAGAAACAATTATTGAATGTCAACTGTATGCCAGGTGTTCTGACAGGTAATGGGAATACAAATTTGATAGAGACATGATCCTTGACACGAAGGAGTTCACAGTCTGGTGAGGAAGAAAACTACGTATGTACATAAACAACTTGTGTTATCAAATATGGTTTAAAAAAATAAACAAATAATCCCTAGCTCTCATAGCAACAGTGTGCAGTGCTAACAGGGAAGGAAGCGATCTTCTCTGCTCAGAATGGGTAAGAAAGGATTCAAGGAGATGGTACTGTTTAAGTTGAGACTGGAATGATAGGTAGAAGTGTGCATAATTAGTAAGGAAAGACAAAAAATGTTATAGGCAGAAGCAGCAGCATCTGAAAGACCATATTCTAGAAATTTCAAGTTGTCTGACAATTCAGTAGAGTATGGGTATGTGGAAAAAGTGGGAGAAAGCAGCAGTGAGCTCCTAAATTTTTAACAATAAGCCCTTTGGGGCTGGGGGATTTTTGTAGTATTTGCCTATTTCTATGATGTAAATGTTTCTGTCATGGCTGATTGCAAACTACTGATGTGACAACATTGAACACTGAGCTGAGAAAAATTGTGTTGAAATTGTTCTCACAAGCCAGTAGGAAGTAGAAAAATATATAATCAGGAAAGGATTTTACAGGTTAAGGAACTGGAATTTTTGTTCTATGGGGTTATGAGGACTCACTGAAGGACAGAAAGCTAGAGAATGATATGACTAGCTTTGCCTTAAGAGAGAAACCCACAAATTTGAAAAGATACATGTACCCCAATGTTCTTAGCAGTATTGTTTATAATTGCAAAGATATGGAAGTAACCAAGTGTACATCAACAGATGAATGGTTAAAAAAAAAGTGTGAATGTATATACAGTGAAATACAACTCATCTGTAAAAGAAAAGAATAAAATTTGCAATTTGTAACAACATAGATGGAGCTTGGGGGGCATTAAGCTAAGTGAAATAAGGCAGATAGAGAAAGACAGATACTGTATGGTATTATTATTATGTGGAATCTAAAAAATACAACCACCTAGTGAGCGCTGAAGAATTGATGCTTTTGAACTGTGGTATTGGAGAAGACTCTTGAGAGTCCCTTGGACTGCAAGGAGATCCAACCAGTCCTTTCTGAAGGAGATCAGCCCTGGGATTTCTTTGGAAGGAATGATGCTAAAGCTGAAACTCCAGTACTTTGGCCACCTGATGCGAAGAGTTGACTCATTGGAAAAGACTCTGATGCTGGGAGGGATTGGGGGCAGGAGGAGAAGGGGACGACAGAGGCTGAGATGGCTGGATGGCATCACTGACTCGATGGACGTGAGTCTGAGTGAACTCTGGGAGTTGGTGATGGACAGGGAGGCCTGGCATGCTGCGATTCATGGGGTCGCAGAGTTGGACACAACTGAGTGACTGAACTGAACTGAACTGAGTGAATAAAGAAACAGACTAAGAGATACAGAGAACAACTCAGTGGTGACCAGTGAAAAGAGGGAAGCAGGGAGGGGCGATACAGGGGCGGGGAAATAAGAGACACAAGCCATTAGGTATAAAATACCGTTCAAGCATATATCGCACAACATGAGGAATACAGCCAATATTTTATAATAGCTATAAATAAAATTATGACTTTTAAAATTGTGAATTACTATATTGTACACCTGTAGCATAAAATTGTACAACAAATTATACTTCAATTAAAAAATTTTAAATAATTTAAATTTTTTTGAAAAGGAAAACAAGTAAAAACTAGGCATGAGTATGAGAGCCTGGAGGAGGGCACGGCAACCCACTCCAGTATTCTTTCCTGGAGAATCCCTTGGACAGAGGAGCCTGGTGGGCTACAGTCCACAGAGTCACGGAGAGTCAGACACGACTGAGCGACTACGCACGCCTGCACGCATGGTGTGAGAGAAGTAAATGATGCAAATTAGGGGACTAGTTAAAAGATAGTGGTTCTAAACCCTACCTGTATGCTACACATTAGAATTGCCTGTGGAAATAAAAAATAATAACAATAATATTGTGACTTTAATCCCAAGATTCTAATCAAATCTATCTGGGGCTGTACCTCGGCTTCTGTATGTTTTAAATGCTTCCCAGGTGATAATAATACAGATCATGGATTGCAAAATGCTGGGTTAGGAGGCTATTGCTCTGAAATATGTTTTCTCTTTATCCAATCTCATGTTATGCCTGGACTGTTCCAGTGCCACCTCCATTCTTCATCTGGCTCATCTGTTCCCAGGAGCCAGTTCTTCCCTTCAGACCCAGTTCTTCCTATTTTTCTCTCTCGAGGTTTTCTGGACTTTTTTTTTTTTTGCTCCCCAACCTGGCCTCACTCAGAAATCGAATAACCAGTGGCCCCCAGTTTCATGCTTGGTTGCTATGAGCCAGTCCTGACTACTCTCACAGCAAACCCCAACACAGGATCCTAATCATTGAAAAAAAAAGAAGAGACAAAGGCCTTTGTAGGAGAAGATGAATAACTGAGCAGTGCTAAGGCTGTGGAGATGGTGAGGAATGAATGCTGTTGTAACAACGACAGTGGGTGAAGAGTTACTGGATGCTTACTGCAGGCTACTTTTTAGGTGCTTTCCATATATTTGTTTAAATCTCCCAACAGTTCTATGAAGTAGGTAATATTATTAGCCTTCCTCCTTTGATATGAGGAAATTGAAAAGACACAAAATAAGTAACTTCATCAGAGTCAACAGCTGGTAAGTGGTAAAACCAACTTTCAGACTCATGCCGTTTGGCTCAAAGACTCATGTTCCCAATCATCACCTGACTCAACCTCTTCTAAGTAATGCTTAGATCTACCTAAGAGAGGTAGACCTAAGGTTATTACTGATGTCTATGGAGGTTACTACTGATGTCTGTGGAGGGAGCCATAGGAGTTAAATTCCAGGTTGCTACCACAGGCTTTTGAGAAGACAGGGCTTCCACCAATCAAAAAAGAGCAACAGGAGGAAGAGACATTTTGCAAGATATGAGTCTGAACGTGTTGCTTTTGAAGTCCTGTGGGAGATCACCTGCAAATTGTTATGTTTGAGGATGTGGCGCTCAGGAAAGGAAGTTTGAGTTGGAAATATAGATTTTGGTAGTTGTCAGGATTGAGGTGGTAGTTAAAGCCATGGGAATGGGGACATCACTGCAGTCACCCAGGAAGAGTTTGCTGCCTGAGAAGGGAAGAGGGTCAAAGTCAAGAAGTAAGGATTCGGGTAGTTAATGAGACTCTGGGTGAGCACACTGAATGCAAAGAGTGAGAGGAGAGCAGAAGCATCAGGGAGCTTGACACAGAGGAAGCCAGGGCAGTGGATTCTTCCCTGAAGGAAGGGATTTAGAAGCAGAATTCAGTTCTGCAGGAACACGGGTTAAGGGCAGAAAGCAGTCACTGGACTTGAACATAGAAGGTCATTGGTAGGGACTTGGTGGAGGAGGCTGCGGAGGCGGTGGGGTTAAAAAAAAAAAAAAAAGAAGGTCATTGGTGCCCTTGCTAGAGTAGTTTTAGTGAAATAGTGAAAGCAGTGAGTTCCAGAAATATTTATATGTGTATATAATTATGTTTTTTTTTTTTAGGCATTTTTAAAACTTTTATTTTATATTGGATTCTAGTTGATTTACAATGTTATGTTAGTTTCAAGTATACAGCAAAGTGATTCAGTTATACATATAAATATATATGTATATATTCTTTTGTAGAATTTTTTCCCCATTTCGATCATTATAGAATATTGAGTAGAGTTCTCTGTGCTATGCAGTAGTTTAGACATTTCTTTTTATGATCTTAGAAGCAAAGGTCCATCTAGTCAAGGTTATGGTTTTTCCAGTGTTCATGTATGGATGTGAGATTTGGACTGTGAAGAAAGCTGAGCACTGAAGAATTGATGCTTTTGAACTGTGGTGTTGGAGAAGACTCTTGAGAGTCCCTTGGACTGCAAGGGGGTCCAACCAGTCCATCCTAAAGGAGATCAGTCCTGGGTGTTCATTGGAAGGACTGATGCTGAGGCTGAAACTCCAATACTTTGGCGGCCTCATGTGAAGAGCTGACTCACTGGAAAAGACCCTGATGCTGGGAGGTATTAGGGGCAGGAGGAGAAGGGGACAATAGAAGATGAGATGGCTGGATGACATCACTGACTCTATGCACATGGATTTGGGTGAACTCCGGGAGTTGGTGATGGACAGGGAGGCCTGGTGTGCTGTGATTCATGGGGTCGCAAAGAGTCGGACATGACTGAGCAACTGAACTGAACTGAACTGAAAGGGGGAGAGCAATAATAATGATAAGCCTTGAACAGAAAAATGACATGATTATACAGATTACCAAGTATTCCTCTTGTGGATTTAAACATAGGCAGAGTTCAGTCATACCTAATGACCTTCATATTTTTTATGAAGTAGAAAGTAAGTGCATAGGACAGTGTGCTTGAGCCCAGATCAGTTGGGAATGCCTTCTAAGGAAATATTGGGCATGAGTTGTCTAAGAACCCAAAGGAAAGTGCTAAACAGAATTGAAGATTTGATTCCTTTTGGAAATCCCAAATTTCTAATGATGTCAGCCTGCATGGCTATATAATTTTCTTCAGCCCTACAGTCTAGGGGCAGAGAATACAGATGGTAGGATGTTTTAGAAAGGGCTGTTGTTGTTCAGTCATTAAGTCACATCTTGAGTCTTTTGCAATCCTATGGACTAGAACCCACCAGGCTCCTCTGCCCTCCCAGGCAAGAATACTGGAGTGGATTTCCTTTTCCTTCTCCAGGGGATCTTCCTGGCCCAGTGATTGAACCCATGTCTCCTGCATTAGGAGGCATATTCTTTACCATTGAGCCACCAGGGAAGCCTCCTTAGAAAGGGTTCTATGCAAGAAAATGAGAACAAAAGTTTACAAGTGAATGACTCAAGGAATCAACTGTGGTTTTTATGGATGACAAGAATGAAATTAAAAAGCGGTTAATAGATGATAGGAAAATGGAGGATTCAAGGGCCTTAGAGACATCAGCAGGATTGAAGGGCAAGTGCAGTGAGAATTAGAAAGTAAAAGAGCTGGAATCAAGGCTTTGGCAGAGCAGAAGACATCACATTTGAGGTGTTCACACTAAGGGAAGAACTCAGTGATAGAATGTAGGTAGAGTGCAACTACATAGGATTGGAAGCAATGTTAGCTGGGATTGAGAAGGTCAAATAACTTATAAACTATTGTGCTGAGTCAGCTCTTCAAGAATGCTGAAATATCCCAGAGGGCAGGA
Organism: Bos indicus x Bos taurus; assembly: GCF_003369695.1. Classification (NCBI taxonomy): domain Eukaryota; kingdom Metazoa; phylum Chordata; class Mammalia; order Artiodactyla; family Bovidae; genus Bos; species Bos indicus x Bos taurus. The sequence goes on along the minus strand of NC_040090.1, from coordinate 57,697,565 downwards.
TGCAAGGAAGTACTAAGTGCTGATGGAAAATGGGTAAGTTAGGGCATCTCAGGAGTCTGTGTAGAATTATAGCCTCTTTCAGGCTTCACCCAGCACACCTCTTCTTTCCCACACCAAGATTACACTCTGCTTCCCTTGCTTCTTTACCTCAGGCCACACCCATTTTTGTGGAAGCTACCATACAACTGCACTCATTTCACATACTAGCAATGTAATTCTCCAAATCCTTCAAGCTAGGCTTGAACACTATGTGAACTGAGAACTTCCAGATGTACAAGCTGGATTTAGAAAAGGCAGAGGAACCAGAGATCAAATTGCCAACATCCATTGGATCAGAAAAAGCAAGGGAATTTCAAGAAATATCTACTTCATTGACTACATGAAAGCCCTTGTGTGGGTCACAATAAACTATGGAAAATTCTTAAAGAGATGGGAATACCAGACCAACTTACCTGTTTCCTGAGAAACCTGTATGTGGATCAAGAAGCAGCCATTAGAACCAGACACGGAATAAATGACTGGTTCAAAATTGGGAAAGGAGTACCTCAAGGCTGTATATTGTCACCCTTCTTACTTAATTTATATACAGAGTACATCATGCAAAATGCCAGGCTGGTTGACTCACAAGCTGGAATCAAGGTTGATGGGAGAAATATCAACAACCTCAGATATGCAGATGATACCACCCTAATGGCAGAAAGCGAAGAAAACTAAAAAGACTCTTGATGAGGGTGAAAGATCAGAGTGAAAAAACTGGTTTGAAACTCAACATTCAAAAAACTAAGATCATGGCATCCAGTCCCATTACTTCATGGCAAACAGATGGAGAAAAAGTGGAAACAGTGACAGATTTTCTTCTCTTGGGCTTCAAAATCAGTGTGGACAGTGACTGCAACCATGAAATTAAAAGACACTTGATCCTTGAAAGAAAAAGCTACAACAAATCTAGACACCATATTAAAAAGCAGAGACATCACTTTGCCAACAAAGGTCCATACAAAGCTATGGTTTTCCAGCAGTCATGTATGGATGTGAGAGTTGGACCATAAAGAAGGCTGAGCACTGAAGAATTTATGCTTTCAAATTATGGTGTTGGAGAAGACTCTTGAGAGTCCCATGGACTGCAAGGTGATCAAACCAATTAATCATAAAGGAATTAAACCCTGAATATTCACTGGAAGAACTGATGTTGAAGCTGAAGCTCCAGTCCTTTGGCCACCTGATGCAAAGAGCTGATTCACTGGAAAAGACCCTGATGCTGAGAAAGATTGAAGACAGGAGGAGAAGAATATGACAGAGGACAAGATGGTTGGACTTGTTTGGACTCAATGGACATGAATTTGAGCAAACTCCAGGAGAAAGTGAAGGCAAGGGAAACCTGGTGTGCTACAGTCCATGGGGTCTCAAAGAGTCAGACATGACTTAGAGACTGAAAAACAACTTCAACAACACCCATTCTATTACTTAAGACTTCTCCCCAAATCTGGGTACAAGATAAACCTCAGTCTTCCCATTTCTCACTCCCTGGTTCCCCTAAAAACAAGCCTATAGGTCCTTTTGGTTTTGAGAAATTCAGCTCCTGTTCAAGACTGCAAATTGCTGTCAGGAACTGAAGTAGAAGTGACAGATACCAAATATAGGAATCTGAACAGCTTCCAGAATCTTACACGATTCTCTCAGGCATGGTCTCTGGGGTGTAGTTTCTCACTCCTCTTTAGGAGACACAATAGAAGCCTCAAGAAACTTGCTTTTCCTATATTCCTAAGAGTGGGGCTCAACAAACGAAATCCCTTTGCTGAGGGCAGGCCAATCCCTCCCTGCTTATGTAATATAAGATAAAAATGAGAAATTTTCAAAATATAATAAACATTAATGTTCCCACAACTGAAATTAAACATAAATTAACACATTGCCATATTTGCTTCCAATGTTTACTTTTTAAAGAAATAAAACACTATGCGTACAGGCGATGCTTCATCTGCATCCTTGCCCATCTCTCTATATCAGATTATCCGCTAATCTGAAGTTGGTGTAACTTCCATTCATGTTTTGTGCTTTGACTATGTATTTGTCTATAAATAAAACACATCTTTTGGTAACTCATTTTTTCATCACTTTTATGTTTTAGAGACTTGTGGATTTGGTTATATATGAATCAGGTGCATTCACTGAAATTTTTTATTGTACAGGATTTCACTGTGTGAATAAATCAGTTTATTAGTCCCCTGGTGAGGGGTGGTTTGTTTCTATTTATTCACTTTTACAAGCAGTGCTGCAGTGAGAATCCTTGCACATTGCCTTGTGCTTATTTGTTAGACATGCCAATCTAGCCGGTCTATAGGATACATGCAAGAAAGGATATTGCTGTTTCTTATGTATGGTACATGCACACATGCTCAGCTGTGTCCGACTCTTGGCTCATGGAAAAGAGGATGATTTCTTTTCTTCCTTCCCACAAGTTTAGGTAAAACTGTTACCTCCAGAACCATGGACAGAATCCACCCTGCGTTGTTTGTTGTGTAGTCTCTCAATCGTGTCTGATTCTTTGCAATCCTGTGGACTGTAGTCTGCCAGTCTCCTCTGTCCATGTGATTTCCCAGGCAAGAATACTGGAGTGGGTTGCCATGCCCTTGTCCAGGGAATCTTCCTAACCCAGGGATCAAATCTGCAACTCCTGAGGCTTCTGTATTTGCAGGCAGATTCTTTACCACTGAGCCAACTGGGAAACCCATACATTACTAACACACAAAAAAATAAAATTGATTTCTGTATATATTTTGTATGCTTCAATATTTCCAGACTCACTAATGAGTTCTAGTAGCTTTTTTAGTAGATGCCGTCAGAGTCTCTACATAGGTGATAACATCATATATAAATATAGACAATCTTGTTTCTTCTTTCCAACTTGGATGTCTTTTTTTTTCTCTCTCTCTCTTGCTGTATCCTGGCTAGGACTTCTAGTTAAATAGAGGTAAAGAGAGTAAGCATCCTTGTGTTGTTCCCATTCTTAGAAGAAAAATGTCTAGTCTTTTGCCATTAAACACCATGCTAGCTGGGCTTCCCTGGAGGCTCAGCTAGTAAAGAATCTGCCTGCAGTGTAGGAGACCCAGGTTTGATCCCTAGGTTGGTAAGATCCCCTGGAGAAGAGAATGGCTACCCACTCCAGTATTCTTGCTTGAAGAATCCCATGTAGCCTAGCAGGCTACAGTCCGTAAAGACTCGCAAAGTGTCGGACATGACTGAGCACATGTACCATGTTAGCATGAGTTTTTCATGGATATTTTATGTCAAGTTGACTAATTTTCCTTCTGTTTCCGTATGTTTTTTTGGATTCTTACCAGAGGTGAACATTGTTGTTGTTCAGTCACTCAGTTTTGTCCAACTCTTTGCAACCCCATGGACTGCAGCACACCAGGCGTCCCTGTCTCAGTATTGGGACTTCGTCAAATGCTTTTAGTGTATCTTTTGAGATGATCATATGGTTTTTTTTAGTTTGTTAACATAAATGTATACTGATTGATTTTCAAATCTTAATTTCACCTGGCATGCATGAGATAAAACTTACTTGGTTATAATATGCTTTGCTTTTTACAAATTATTGGGCTTAACTTGCTAAAGTATAAAGAATTTTTTACTTCATGTTCATAAAGCTGATACCAATATGTAGCTTTATTTCTTTGGATTATCTTTATACAGTTTTGGTATCATGTTAATGCTGACCTTGCAGAATGAATTGAGAAACATTCCCTTCTCTTCCACTTTTAAAAATATTTTATGTAGAACAGGTATTTTTAAGTGTTTGATAGAAGGAAGCCAATGCAGTCACCTAGGACTGAAGTTTTCTTTGTGGGAAGGTTTTTAATTGAATGACTTTAATAAGTACAGAGCTAGTCACATTTTCTATTTCATCTTGAGTGAGCATTGATAGTTCTCATCTTTAATTATTTTTTTCATTTCATCTAAGTCATAGAATGTATTAGCATCGTTATTAATAATATCTCCTTATTATCTTTTTAATATCTGAAATATATTTTATTCCTAATATTGCTAAATTTGAGTCTACTCCCATTTTTGTCTATTCAGGCTGCTTCATTGATTTCTGTTCTGATCTTTATTATTTGCTTTTCTTTCTGTTGTATGAGTTTAATTTGCTGTTATTGTTTCTAGTTTCTTAAGGTGAAAGATGAGATCACTGGTTTGATGCCTTCTCCTTTTCTAACATAGGCATTTAGTGCTATAAATTTCCCTATAGGCACTGCTTTAGCAGCATCCTACAAATTCCAGCTCTCGTGTTTTCGTTTTTATTCATTTCAAGATATTTTCTAATTCTTCTTTTAATTTCCTCTTTGACCCATGGGTTATTTAGAAGTAACCAAATATCTGGTGATTTTTTTCCAGATACATTTCTGTTGATGTCTACTGTAATGTTACTTTGAACAGAGAGTATATTTTGTATATGGTGAATTCTTTTACATTTTTGTGCTTTTATGGCCTAGAATATGGTCTATCTTGTGAATTACCCCTTGGACACTTCAAAAGAATCTGTGTTTTGTTGTTTGAGGGCAATGTGTCCTGTAATTGTCAATCAGGTCAATTGGATTGATAGAGTTATTCTGGTCTTTCATGTTTTTACTGAGTTTCTGTCTATTTGACCTATTAATTATTGAGAGAGTGGCATGAAAAACTTTTGAGTGTTCTCTGTGTAGATGTCTCCTCTTTAATGCTCTTTCTTGCTAACTCTAGTCCCTCTGGCCTCAAATTCTCAGCTCCATCTTCTCAGGGAGTACCCTCTCCTTGCCTGGATACTCAAAGCAGTAAGCTAGTGCAACATGTGACCACTGGGCTCAGGTCGTTTCTTTCCTGTTTCTTTGAGATCGCTGTGATTTGTTGCCTGATGCCCAGTGTTTAGAAAATGGATGTTTCAGATATTTTGTCAGTTTTTTGACTGTTTCAGGTGGGAGAGTGAATGCAGTTTCTAGTATTCCACCTTGACAAAATGCAGACAACCTATATGTATGCCATTCCTTTGTTTCTGCTTGCCTTATTGCAGTGGCTGAGACATTCAGTATAACATAAAATAGAGGTGGCAACTGTGGTTATGTTTAATTCATCCGCAGCTGAAGGGGAGAAGTATTCAGTATTTCACCATTAAGAAACATGTTAGCTATGAAATTTTCGCAGATGACTTTTGGAGGTTAAGGAAGATTTCCTCTGTTTTTAGTATGCAGAGAGTTATTAATTTTTCATAAATGGCTGCTGAATTTTATCAGATGCATTTTCCTGCATGTATTGAGGTGATTTTTTCTCAATCTGTTATTTTAGTGAATTACCTTCATTAATTATCAAATGATAAACCAATTCTGTATTCATGATGTATTATTCCTGTTATCTGTTGCTAGGTTCAATTTGCTAATATTTTATTAATGACTCCTATTGGTCTGTAGGGTATTTTTCTCTTGAAGTCTTGACTGGTTTTCTGTATCAGGATTATTCTGCCTTATAAAATGAATTGGGAAGTTTTCCCTCTTATAAGTTTTCCCTCTTATTCTGAGTCTTAGAATATTGGCATTACTTTTTCCTTGAATATTTGTTTAAATTCACCTGTGAAATGTCTGGACTTGAGAGTATTATTTGTGGGAAAGCTTTTAATTACAAGTTTAATTTCTTTAGTAAATAGCTATTATTAAATATAATTAATTTATTTAAACATAACAGATTTTCTATTCCATATTGGGTCAATCTGGTAATTTTTAATCTTTTAAATTTTTTTTCATTCATCTAAGTATTCAGTTAATTAATAATTTTTCTTTCAGCATCTGTAAGACCTGTACTGTTGTCCTTTCTTTCACACCTAATGTTGTTAATTTGTGTATTTTCTTATTTTCTCAATTTGTCTAGCTAAAGATTTGTCAATTGCATTGGTTTTTTAAAAGAACCACTGTTCTGTTTCTTGGATTTTTATCTTTTGTTTATCCATTTCCTATTTCATTGATTTCTACTCTTATTTTTAGTATTTCCTTTCTTCTCCCCTCTGTAGGGCTAATTTGGTCACTTTCTCCCTTGATTCTTTCAGCTAGAAGCTGAAATAATTTATTTCAGACTTTCCTTCTTTACTAATTTAAGTATTTAAAGATATATATTTCCCTCAAAGGACACTTAAGCAGTATTCCACAGTTTGTAAATGTTATTTTATTGAGGTCTCATTTATACACCACAAAATCGATACTTTATTGGTATACAGTTGTATGAATTTAAAAAATTTGTATGGTCATGTAACATCACCTGATCAATATATAGAATGTTTCAGTCACCTCAGAAATTTCCCTTGTGCTTATTTATAGTTAATCTTCCTCCTCTACCTTCAGCCCCTGAAAATCACTGATCTGTTTTCTGTCTCTGTAATTTTTGTTCTTTTCCAGAATATCTTAAAAAATTATAGAGCATGCATTTTTTTGAGGTTACCCTCTTTCACCTAGCATAATGCCCGAGAAATTCTCCCATATTAACATGTGTGTCAGTACTTGATTTTTACTTTAAGAAGTGCTGTATGATAGGACTATACCACAATTTATTTATGCATTGACCAGTTGGACACTTGTGTTGCTTCTGGGTTTTGTTGATTATTAATAAAGCTGCTGCAAACATTTAGATACAAGTTTTTATATGAACTATACTTTTTAATGTATTTGGGTAATACTTAGCAGTGAAATTACTGGCTTGTACGCTATGTGTCGTTGTTTTTCAGTGACCCAGTCATGGCTGACTCTTTGCAACCCCATGGACTGCAGCACGCCAGGCCTCTCTGTCCTTCACCATCTCCTGAAGTTTGCCCAAGTTCGAGTCCATTGCATCGGTGATGTCATCCAGCCATCTCATCTTCTGATGCCCTCTTCTCCTTCAGCCCTCAATCTTTCCCAGCATCAAGGACTTTCCCAATGAGTCAGCTGTTTGCATCAGATGACAAAAATACTGGAGTTTCAACTTCAGCATCAGTCCTTCCAGTGAGTATTCAGGGTTGATTTCCCTGAAGATGGACTGACCTGATCTCCTTGCTATCCAATGGACTCTCAGGAGCCTTCTCCAGCACCATTGTTCAAAAGCATCAATTTTTGGATGCTCCGCCTTCTTTACGATCCAGCTCTCACAACTGTACATGACCACTGGGAAGACCATAGCCTTGACTATATGGACCTTTGTTGGCAGAGTAATGTCTCTGCTTTTCAACACACTGTCTGGGTTTGTCATAGCTTTCCTGCCAAGAAGCAAATGTCTTCCAATTTCATGGCTGCAGTCATCATCTGCAGTGATTTTAGAACCCAAGAAGAGGAACTCTATCACTACTTCCACATTTTCCCCCTCTATTTGCCATGAAGTAATGGTAAGTGAATGTTTAACTTAGTACCAAAATGCGAACTATTTTCCAAAGTTGCAATACCATTTTGCCTTCCTAACCAATGGATGAGAGATCCAGTTGCTCCATATCCTCCTCAATAGCACTTGGTATTGTCGATTTCATTCCTTTCTAAATGAAAGCCATTTTAATAGGTAGTGGTATCTCTGTGGTTTTAAATTGCCTTCCTGTTATGTCGACAGAGAAGGCGATGGCACCTCACTCCAGTACTCTTGCCTGGAAAATCCTATGGACAGAGGAGCCTAGTGGGCTACAATCCATGGGGTTGCGAAAAGTTGGACATGACTGAGCGACTTCACTTTGACTTTTCACTTACATGCATTGGAGAAGGAAATGGCAACCCACTCCAGTGTTCTTGTCTGGAGAATCCCAGGGATGGGGGAGCCTACTGGGCTGCCGTCTATGGGGTCGCACAGAGTGGGACACGACTGAAGAGACTTAGCAGAAGTTATGTAGAGCATATTCAGGTTCTTTTTTTTTTTTTTTTTTTGCCATCTGTGGGCTTCACTGGGCTCAGTGGCTCAATGGTAAAGAACCCACCTTCCAGTGCAGGAGATGCAGGTTTGATCCCCTGGTTGGGAAGATCCCCTGGAGAAGGAAATGGCAACCCACTCCAGTATTCTTGCCTGGTAAATCCCAGGGACAGAGGAGCCTGGAAGGCTATAGTCCACGGGGTCGCAGAAGAGTCAGACATGACTGAGTGACTAAACAACAACATTTGCCGTCTGTATCTCATCTTTGGCGTTGTTGTTGTTAAGTCACTAAATCATGTCAGACTCTTGTGACCCCATGGGCCAAGGTGTAGATTGAGATGTTTCTGGTTTTGTTTTTCATGTGGATATTCAATTGTTCCAGTAACATTTATTGAGAATACTAACTTTGTTTCTTTAAATGGCATTGAAACTTTGTCAAAATCTGTTGGCCATAAATTTTGAGTCTATTTCTGGACTCCCCAACCTGATTCATTGATCTGTATTTCTATATTTTTTACTTATATAGATCAAGACTGCATGATCTTGATTACTTAGTGCTTTATAGTAAGCCTTATAAAAGTCTTTTGTAAGTCCTGCAATTTTGTTCTTTCTCAAAATTGTTTTTATTACTCTAAGGATATTACTTGTTTATGACTGCATAACAGTTAACCCAAAATGTAAAAGTTTTAAAAAGTAAACATTTATTATCTCACAATTTCTGTGAGTCAGAAATTCAGAGAAGCTTAGCTGGATTTTTCCAGATAAGGTTCTCTCATAGGTTGCAGTCAAGATGTTACCCAGAGCTACAATCATCTGAAGGCCTGGCTGGATTAGAAGGGTCATTTCCAAGTTCAGTTACGTGGCTGTTGGTTAGAGACTCCAGTGAGGGCCTCACCACAAGGGATTCTCCTTAAGTTTGTTCACACATGGCTGCTGACTTTCCCCAAGGTCAATGGAGAGAAAGGGAATGTGTGAGGGAGAAAATAAAGAAAGTGACATGATGCCTTCTGTGACCTACTCTCAGAAGTAACATACAATTATTTCTGCCACATTCTATTGGTCACACAGACTACTCTGAATACCAGAATTATTGGAGGCCATTTGGGAGGCTAGTTACCACACCAGGTCCTTTGCCTATATATACCAACTTGCTGATATCTCAGTTCAGTTCAGTTGCTCAGTCGTGTCCAACTCTTTGTGACTCCATGGACTGCAGCATGCCAGGCTTCCCTGTCCATCACCAATTCCCAGAGCTTGCTCAAACTCATGTCCATTGAGTCAGTGATGCCATTAACAAACAAACAAAAACAAAACCCCTTAGTAGTTTTGATTGAAATTCCATTGAATCTGTAGATTGATTTTGGAAGAACTCACTTCTTCTCAATGTTAACAATATTGAATTCTTCCAAAGTATGAACATATCTCTCCATTTATTTAGGTCTCCCTTGATTCTTCTCATCATTGTCATGATGTAAAGCAACATTGTTTTACAGTTTTCAGCATAGAAATCTTACATACATATAATAAGATTTTACTTTTGTGTTGTTAGTATGTATGAAATTCCTTTTATAAGTTTAAACTTCCACTGGTGCATTGCTAGGATGTAGAATACAACTGATTTTTTTAAAATTATGCTGCAAACTTATAGAATTCACTTATTAATTCTAATAGATTGTAGATTTTATAGATTTCTTTAGGATTTTCTACATAATCATGTTATCTGCAAAGTACAAGATTTTTACTTCTTTCCTTCTAATCTGTATGCCTTTTGTTTCTTTTTCTTGCTTTATCACACTGATGAAGACCTCCAGCACAATGTTTAGTAGGAGAAATATCCTGTAATATTCTATTTTGTCAAATATATTATCATTTGAGCACATGATGCTGTGATCACTCACCTAGAGCCAGACATCCTGGAATGTGAAGTCAAATGGGCCTTAGGAAGCACTGCTCCCAATAAAGCTAGTGGAGGTGATGGAATTCCAGCAGAGCTATTTCAAATCCTGAAAGATGATGCTCTGAGAGTGCTGCACTCAATATGCCAGCAGATTTGGAAAACACAGCAGTGGCTACAGGACTGGAAAAGGTCAATCTTCATCCCAATTCCCAAGAAGGGCAGTACTAAAGAACGTTTAAACTACTGGACAACTGCCCTCACTTCCCATGCTAGTAAGGTTATGCTCAAAAGCCTTCAAGCTAGACTTCAGCAGTACTTGAATTGAGAACTTCCAGATGTAAAAGCAAAGGAACCAGAGATCAAATTGCCAACATTTGTTGGATCATAGAGAAAGCAAGGGAATTTCAGAAAAACATCTAATTCTGTTTCATTGACTATGCTCTAGCCTTTGACTGTGTGGATGTGATCCAACCATCTCGTCCTCTGTCATCCCCTTCTCCTCCTGCCTTCAATCTTTCCCAGAATCAAGATCTATTCTAATGAATCAGATCTTCACATCAGGTGGCCAAAGTATTGGAGCTTCAGCTTCAGCATCTGTCCTTCCAATGAATATTGAGGGTTGATTTCCTTTAGGATTGACTGGTTTGATCTCCTTGCAGTCCAAGGAACTCTCAAAAGTCTTTTCCAACACCACAGTTCAAAAGCATCATTTCTTCGGTGCTCAACCTTCTTAATGGTCCAATTCTCATATCTGTAGTTGACTACTTGAAAAACCATAGCTTTGACTAGACGGACTTTTGTTGGCCAAGTAATGTCTCTGCTTTTTAATATGCTGTCTAGGTTTGTCATAACTTTTCTTCCAAGGAGCAGGAGTGTTTAATTTCATGGTTGCAGTCACCATCTGCAGAGATTTTGGAACCTAAGAAAATAGTCTGTCGCTGTTGCCATTGTTTCCCAATCTATTTGCCATGAAGTGATGGGACTGGATGCCATGATCTTCATCTTTTGAATGTTGGGTTTCAAAAATGTTAGTCAGTCCTAAAGGAAATCAACCCTGAATATTCATTGGAATGACTGATGCTGAAGCTGGAGCTACAATACTTTGGCCACCTGATGCAAAGAGCCGACTCCTTGGAAAAGATCCTGATGCTGGGAAAGATTGAGGGAAGAAGAAGGTATCAGTGGATGAGATGGTTGGATGGCACCACCGATTCAATGGACATGAACTTGGGCAAACTCTGAGAAATGGTTAGGGACAGGGAGGTCTGGCATGTTGCAATCCATGGGGTTGCAAAGAGTTGGACATGACGGCGACTGAACAGCAACAAAAAATTATCATTTTTATATATTGCTGAATCAATGCTAGTATTTTATTAAGGGGCTTTATATCCATGTTCATGAGGAGTATTAATCTGTAGGTTATTTTTTCTTTTTTAGTTTTTCTTTGTTTGGTTTCTTTTTTTTGTTCTTTGGTTTCAGTATCAGGGAACTGCTGACCTCATAAAATTATTTGTAAAGTGTTCTCTCCTTTCATCTTCTGGAGGAGTTTTTGCAGAATTTGTATTTTTTTCCCCTTCAATGTTTAGTTCGAATTAATCAGTAAAATCATCTGAGTCTAGAGTTTTCTTTTTGGGGAGTTTTATAAACAAATTCTACTTCTTTAATAAATATAGAGCTATTCAAGTTATCTGTTTTTTCTTGAGTGAACTTTGCTAATCATGGAATGTGTCGATTTCTTTTATGTTTCCGAGTTTATTTTCGTAACAGTTCAAACCTTCCTTTATTATCAGTTTAAGGTCTGTAGGACCTGCATGACGTTTCCTCTTTCATTTATGATATTGTTCTTTTGTATCTTTCTTTTGTCTTTGATCAAGTTTGGCTAGAATTTTTCAATCTTATTGATTTTTACAAAGAACCATCTTTTGCATCTTTTGATTTCATTGTTTTTTTTTCCCCTCTATTGCTTTCTGTTTTAAATTTTATTTATTCCTGGTCTCATGATTATTGTTTTCTTTATCCTTTTTGCTTTGTTTAATTTTATATTCTAATTTGGTTTCTTAAAGTGAACACTAGGGTAATTTAGTTGAGATTTTTATTATTTAATACAAACATTTAATGCTATAAATTTCCCTCTAAGCATTTGCTTTATCTGCAAGTTACATTTTAATTTTTATTAAATAAAAAAATGTTTACTAATTTCCCTTGTGGCTTTCTTTTGATGCAACTAAATATCCAATATATTTGAAAGTATATTGTTTAAAATTTTATTATGTGGGGGTTTTCCAGATATCATTCTATTATTGAATTCTGTTTTAATTTCATTATGGACAGAGAACATACTTCTCATGATTTTACTTCTTTTATATTATTTGCTTTTATCACTTTTGTGGTCTATTTTAATGAACATTCCAGGTACACTTGTAAAACACATGTATTCTGTTGTTGGGAAGGATGCATAAATGCCAAGTTAATAATTAGATAATTAAAATAGATTGTGCTAGTTAATAATGCTGTTCAGAGCACCTATTCTTGCTAATTTTTTTTGACTATTCATTCTATTAATAATGACAGAAAAAGGTTTTTTAGTATAATTTTTGACTTCTCTCTTTCTCCTTTCAGTTCTATCAGTTTTGCTTTATGTATTTTGAAACATATTCTTAGACAAATAACATTTAGAACTATTATGTCCTCTTGATAAATTGATCTCTTCATTATTATTTAATGTCTCTATTCCCTGTAATATTCTATGTTTTGAAGTCTCTTTGGTATCAGTATAGCCACTTAACCTTTAAATAATTATTTTCATAATACCACATTTTTCGTTGTTAAATTTCAACTTGTTGTTGTTGTTTTGGTTGCTAAATTGTGTCTGATTCTTTTGCAACTCCATGTACTGTAGCCCACCAGGTCTCTCTTCATGGGATTTCCCAGACAAGAATACTGGAATGGATTGCCATTTCCTTCTCCAGGGAATTTTCCTGACCCAGGGATCAAACTAGCATCTTCTGCATTGGCAGGCAGATTTTTTACCACTGAGTCATCTGGGAAACCCAAATTTTAACTGTTCTATATCTTTGTACTTAAATTGGATTTCTTATAAAGAGCATACCACTTAATCATCCATTTTTTAATCCAGTTTCAGAATCTCTGCCTTTCAGTTGGAGAGTTTACTCTTAATGTATTTGGTTGAGTTTAGATTTACATGGTGGCTCAGACGGTAAAGCATGTGCCTGCATTGTGGATGACCTGGGTTCAATCCCTGGGTTGGGAAGATCCTCTGGAGAAGAAAATGGCACCCCACTCCAGTACTCTTGTCTGGAGAATCCCATGGATGGAGGAGCATGGTAGGCTACAGTCCACGGGGTCACTAAGAGTCGGACACGACTGAGCGACTTCACTTACTGTGTTGCTCTTTGTTATCTAGTTGTTCTATCCATTCTTTGTTATTTCTTCCACTATATGGACCTTTTAAAAATTTTAACTTTTTATTAATTGAGTACTTTTTATGTTTTCATCTTATCTCCTGTTGTGGAGAATTGGTTATATTTTTATATTTTTTAATGATTGCATCATGGTTTGCAGCATACATTCTTATTAATAGCTTATCACAATCTATCTACTGTCATATCATATTATGTCACATATAAATAAGAATCTTGAATCATTAACCACATATAAGTAAGAATTCCATTTTTCTCCTCCATTCTTTATGTTTTTGTTGCTACATATTTTAATCAGAGACATTACTTTGTCAACAAAGGTCCATCTAGTCAAGGCTATGGTTTTTCCAGTGGTCATGTATGGATGTGAGAGTTGGACTGTAAGGAAAGCTGAGCACTGAGGAATTGATGCTTTTGAACTGTGGTGTTGGAGAAGACTCTTGAGAGTCCCTTGGGCTGAAAGGAGAGCCAACCAGTCCATCCTAAAGGAGATCAGTCCTGGGTGTTCATTGGAAGGACTGATGTTGATGCTGAAACTCCAATACTTTGGCCACCTGATGGGAAGAGATGACTCATTTGAAAAGACCCTGATGCTGGCAAAGATTGAAGGCAGGAGGAGAAGGGGATGACAGAGGATGAGATGGTTGGATGGCATCACTGACTCAATGGAGATGAGTTTGAGTAAACTCCAGAAGTTGGTGATGGACAGGGAGGCCTTATGTGCTGCAATTCATGGGGTCGCAAAGAGTCAGACACGACTGAGCAACTGAACTGATAACTGATTTTAATCTTTCATGTTACAAATCCCAAAATAAAGCATTATGTTTCCTTATACAATCAATGATAGTTAGAACAAATTAAGTGAATAAAAATATTACATTTAACTCCATAATTGCTATGTCCAGCACTCTACATTCCTTTATGTAAATCTGTTTCATTAACTGTCATTTTTCTTTTCAGCCCATTTCTGTTGACTCATTTTTCTTCTTCCATTTATGGGCCACATTTTCATGATTCCTCACATGTCTACTAGTTTTTAATTCAATGTTGGAAATGGTGAATCTTATATTGTTCAGTTCTGGGTTTTGTTGTATTTCTGTAAAATTATGGGATTTTATTTGACAATTAAGTTACTTGTGAATCAGTTTGATCTCTTTAAAGCTTGTTTAGGAAATTTTTTAAAAGACAGAGAAATGTTAGTGAGAGGTAAAGAAACTCTTAAACAGTCTTAGGAGGGTAGAGATTGAAAGTAAGTGGGCAATACACATTGTAAACTGAAATGTGAAAACACTTTAGACTGAGAAAATACCTGTACATTTAATTTATGCCCCTAGTGAACCATGACCCTTTTGGTGTCCCTCCTAAGTTTTCTGTGTAAGCAACAAAGTCCCTCCATTCTGGCCAGCGGGAACTCAGATGATTCCTGGACTTGTGTGAACTCTGTAAACTGTTCTTGGCTTGTAACTGTCCCCCGCTCCCCACCCCCCAGAAGCTGATCTTTGTCCAGTCTTCAGGAGTTTCATGTTGTACCTGTGAGGAATGGTTTTCAGTCAACAATTCGAGGGAATTCCTATGCTGATTCATGGGGTTCTTTGTCTGTGTATCTTCCCCTCTCCAATATTCTGCCTCAGGAACTCTCGCCACTTCAGTTTTGCTGGATTCTGACATCTGACTTCTCAACTTATTGGGACCATCAGGTCATTTTGGTCTCCATTCCCTGCAATATCTAGAAATTGCTTCAAGGCAGAAAGGATGGTGGGGTTCACTTGTTTGGCTTCCTTCTTTCAGGGATTACAGCACAGCATGCCTCTTGTTCAAGATCAGAAAAACGTTGTTTCACTTATCTGTCCAGTTTTCTATTTGTTCACCTTAGGAAGCCAAGTCTGGACACTCATACTCCTTTAAAGCCAGAGTGGTTATTGCTTGATTATATGTTCACATTTCACTTTACAATGTGTATTGCCCATTTACTTTCAATCTGTACCCTCCTAGGAATGTTTAAGGGTTTCTTTACCCCCGACTAACATTTATCTTTGTAAATCAAATAGATTTCAAGTTACATCTGATTTTTAAAGTTTGTATTTTATGATTACTAGTGAGGATAAGCACCTTTGCTTCATATGATTTTTTAAATATAAATTTTCCCTGTTTATATGCTTTGGCCGTGCTGACCATGGACTCTTGCTTATCTGACACAGTCCTAGTGTATATGTAAGATGCATAAACAGCATTCGACATAGAATATTATTGTGCTTATTGATTTCTGGATTGAATTGTACTTTTCATTGTTCTATTCCTAGATTCATTTTCCTGCTTTCTCTTGCTTTGATTTGATTGATTACATTTCTTTTAATTTTACTTCTTTTATGCAGTATTTTTCTCCGTGTGTGTGTGTGTGTGTATGTTTAGCTTTAAATTTTTAACATGCTTGCTGACTTGGAAAATGTAAACTTAATCAATATTTCTATCCTCTTCCTGAACAAAACAAGAATGTTTGAACATTTCAGCTTCAAACTATTATGCTCTGTTTTACTTGATATTATTGTCCACTATTATTTTCCACCTTGTTTTTCAAATCCCAAGTCAGATATTTTCATTATATTCATTTTATACAGTCAAGTTTTGCTTTATGTCACCCACAGGTTCACCAGTTTCTTTATTCACCATTACATTTTCCGTCTTACTCTTTCTTTATGGGCTCCATTCCTTTCTACGATTTTTCTCTCAGTGGGATCCCATGAGTTATAAACTCTCTTAATCTTTGAGTTTTTTAAAGTTATCTTTATTTTTCCTTCACTTTATTTTTCCTTCACTTGGATCAGGATGGAAGCTGGGGTTGGGAGTTATTTTTCCTCAGCATTTTGAAGACTTGTTCCATTATCCTTTGGGTTAAATATTGCCATTGAGAAGTCTGCTGCCCAAGTAATTATTGTTTGTCTACACAAAACCATGTTCTCTGTTTTGTTTTTGACTTTTGTGTTCAGCAGTTTCACTATGATATGTTTAGTTATAGATTTTTAAATTTATTCTACCTGCACAGTATGCCTTTTTAAAAACACAATTAATCAAGTTTGTCCAGTTCTGGACAGCTTTCCTCTTATGCATGCTCAATTATTTTCTTCTAAAAATTCTATTAGGCATTTATGGTGGCTCTAATTCCATTCTTTATTTTGACACTTTTCATATTTTCCATCATTTTCTCACATCATATTCTACTTTGGTTAAAGTCTCCTGATCCAACTTCTAATTCATCTTTTCTCTTGTTTCCAAAATGCTTCCATTGAGCCTTTAGTGCCAAAGGCTGTATTTTTAAAACTTTTATTTGGTTCATTTTAATACTTTTTCTGTCTTCATAGTGACTTATGCATGTATTAGAATCTACATTACTTTTTAAAAGTCTTCATTCATTTTAAACATACTTGTTTTGTATTATCTTTCAGACTGCTATCCTGTCAACTTTCTGATGCTCAAATATTCCTGCTGTTGGTGTTTGTAGATTTTCATTCATGGTAGACCATTTCCATGTGTCTTCCTCTGATTTCCCTAGGTCTTGGTTTCTTCTTTCATTTATTCCTTTTCTTTTCTTAAGATTTTAAGTTGTGCTTTACAAGATTGTTTTTACATAAATATCAAACATTTATAGCTACTTTTAGTGGTGTAAGACTTTCAGGTTGTGATAATTTACCATCTTGCCAGAAACATAATCTCAGCTCTTCTTTCTTATTGACCATGCTTTCTATCATATTGGTAATCAAATGAAATAAAAGGTGTCACCTTGTCTTAACTGGGTCATTTCTATCTTTGCAAACTTCAAAACGAGATGGCAGCCATTTCCATTGACATCTGATTTTACTTTTAGCAATGTTGTTTTGATTGTGGACATCAAAAACAAGCAAAAAATGGAAACAAAAGCTATGAAGTTTGGCAGGGTGCGGGGATTATTCCAAAGACACAGGGGCATCTTCGACCCTGGGGAGAAGGAGGAGCTGAGCCTCAGGATGGACTAGAAAGTTGTCCAGTGCTTAAGCAGGCTTTGTGCTGGATGTCTGGCCTCATTTCTCTCTGTGCATCTACCTTAGCCTTCTCTACTTTCTTTCAGATTGGCTTTTCCTGCCTCACATGTACATAGCCAAATGTGGCTATCAGCTTCTTGACAACCCAGCTCACCAGTTTACTACTCTTTGTTCAAAGGACTAGCTTGGGCTGAAACTAGTCTTTTGGTCTTCTTTCTCAACTCCTGGAGAGAGAAGACTGGATTAGCCCTGCTGGATCATGAGTCTATGCTGGTTCTCTCAAGTACGGACAATGAATGAGGACCATGTAATACAAACATAGCTTCTGGACCACACTCCTGTGTCAGGCAGTAACCAAAGAATTGGGTGACCATGAATTGGTAAGACACCCCCCAGAAGATACTTACTACATCCCTAAACAGAACTGTTCTCCTTTGCATCATTTCTCACAAACTGACCTGGAGGCTCATAGATAATAACAATGAAGAGAAGTAGAAAGGGGTCTTAGCAGATGCTGTGAGCCTCAAGTTGTCATGGGGCTTTTCCACATGAGAGGAAGAATAATGATCTAGCAACAGAAATGGGGAAGTAGCTGAAAGTCGACTCTTTCAATCTCTACATTTTCTAGATGCTATAGAGTGAGTGGAGGATAAAAATCTCCCGTTAAGAGGACTCTGGAGGAAGCCATGACCTCTGGGGTATCTGGGTTTTTATTAGAGCCAGAAGACAGAGAGTATTGGTGATGAATTTGAGCACACAAGATTCTTTTTTTTTTTTTTTTTTTTACAATACAATAGGACTGAATGGGTTACAGAGGAAAAGACTGAAGGAACAGTAAACAGTGAGAGATCAACTGGCAGGTGGGGTGGGAGGCACAGAGCAGTGCAGGAAGAATTGTCAGGGGCACATGAGCCGATGCTAAGCAAGGAAGCAGGGATGAGCGTGAGTGCAACTGACAAGAGTTTGCCACCTGTTGAAGCTGGGGCTCAGGGGTCACTGGATTTCACTGTCTTTGAATGTATCTTGTATGTTCTTCCCCTTTCCTTTTAACGGTTCTGTTCATTAAGTTTTCATCAGCTTTCAGATGCAGCCCAGTTCCACGTCCTTTGGCAGGCCTTCCTGGGGGCTCTTTAACCTCTCCTACCTCCTATGTTCCTTCTGGTCACACCATCCATATGTTGACTCCCTGTGGACCACCTTGTGCTATTGTCCCAAGCTGCCACCTAT
The DNA here is from genome assembly GCF_003369695.1 of Bos indicus x Bos taurus. Classification (NCBI taxonomy): domain Eukaryota; kingdom Metazoa; phylum Chordata; class Mammalia; order Artiodactyla; family Bovidae; genus Bos; species Bos indicus x Bos taurus. The sequence goes on along the minus strand of NC_040090.1, from coordinate 57,679,104 downwards.
TCCTATGTTATCATTTAACTAGCCATGGTTTCTGGTGTTTGGATTTACCAGTGAGCCTGGAAGAGCCGTGAGGGGGGAGCCTGTCTCGCCGTTCTTTGTACCTGCTGCAGCATGGCAGGTAGTGACCGTAACAAAGAAGATGAGCAGATGTTTAAGATGTATTTATACTAACTCTCTGGGTTCTTGTTTATGACCTTTGGCACATCACTCTGTGATGTTCAGTTTACTTAACTGTAAAGCAGAGATAATAATCTCCTCTTTCCATTCTTTTGCCTCTCAGTTGGTATTTCTTGAGCACCTACTCTGCATGAGGGTGAATGTGTGGAGTGAAAGCTTATTAACAAGACCACTAGAAGCATCAGATAAGATATTGGACATGAAAAATGCCATGAAAAGCAAGAAGCACTTACAAAGGAAAGGCATGATTTAAACATTCACTTTTAGACATTGGAACATTAACTAAATAATTTTCTAAGCTCCCTCCTGAGTTTCTTTAGCACTCTGAGTCTACAGTACCTGTATGATAGTACTTATTGCATTGTGTGATAGTTATTTGTATATATTTCCATCTCTGCCCCAGACTGTGAGCTTCAACATTGAATCCCCAGTACTTAGCACAGTGTCTGCCACATAATAGGTCTCAATAAATATTTTAAATAAATTAATGAGTGAAAGAAAATCAGCCTGAAAGCATGCTCAGCCTATAAAAATGCATTCAGACAGTAAGCATACTGACAAGAAGTCTGTCCTGAGAATCTTGTGGAGAGGTTTACAAAGAAAAAGAAGAAGTATAGATTTTGCCCTGGAGGAGCTTATAAATGGAATAGAGAAGCAGAGAACATGCATCTGAAAATGCCTTAGATGATTTATCAAATTACCTAAAAGTAGTTGTATTTTTCAACTAGGACACAGACAATGATGGATTTCAGAATAAAAGGCAAGAGGGGTTAATCAGGAGGAGCTTTTGTGAGAAACAGGGAATTATATAGGGAGGCACTGACAATATAAACAAAATTTACAGTCTACTACTTCATGGATGGAGGGATTACGTGGACCACTGGTGATTTGCAAGGGTATTTAAGAGCTCTAGAGTCATAGTGTTTGTGGGAGATGCTCTGTCCCTCTGTTGGACACACATACATGCACACACACACACACACACACATGCATCTCTGTGGCTATAGTGGTGTGGTGATGGGCTTGAAGTGCTTCCTTTCTCTGGGGGGAAATCCTCTGCCCTCAAGTGCTTCTTTCTTTGCTTTCCCGTCGGCCCTTTGAAGGTAGCAGCTTTGCAGTTCTCAAGAGCTCTCTCAGGACAGGGCCTGCTCTGCAAGTGCCACCACTTCCAGGATGGAACACAGAACTCATTGGTGATGAGTCTTTGTTTCAATGCCTTTGATCATCTTAGGAACAGGTAATTTGAGTAAGTCAGCAAAGGGCAGAGCCGGTTGCAATATTTGAGCCACAAGCTTGACAATAATGAGGAACAGGACTTCTTCTCTGGTGGTACAGTGGATAAGAATCCAGCCGCCAATGCAGGGGACATGGCTTTGGCCCCGGGTCTGGGAAGGTCCCACATGCCTTGGGAAAATTAAGCCCATGCACCGCAACTACTGAACCCAAACTCTAGAGCCTGGGCTCCATAACAAGAGAAATCACTGCAATGAGAAGCCCGAGCACTGCAACAAAGAGTAGTGCTTGCTGCAACTAGACAGAGAGCCTGCAAGCAGCAGTGAAGACCCAGCACAGCCAGAAACAATAAATAAATACTTTTTTAAAAAAGAATAATGATGAACCAGCCGTACAGAGAACTAAGGCAAGGCCATTCCAGGCAAAGAAGTGTGAAGTGTAGGTGCAGAAGCTTCTGCGGAGCTTGAAGGTGTGTACATGTGCTCACTCACACACCTGAGCACACACGCATATGTGTGCACATGCACACACACAAACACACACGGGAATTAGAGCTTTTAAGGAATCAAGATAGAAGACAGTGAAGGCCAGATCATGCAGGCTCAGTGCCCCATAGTGATGCACTGGGATTTTATTCCAGGGGCAATAGGAAGCTGGGAGTGATGTGACCCCATAAGAAAGACTTAGTACCTAGCCTGTGTCATGGGAGATGGCAGCTTTTGTGCTATGCCAAAGCCTTTGACTGTGTGGATCACAATAAACTGTGGAAAATTCTGAAAGACATGGGAATACCAGACCACCTGATCTGCCTCTTGAGAAATTTGTATGCAGGTCAGGAAGCAACAGTTAGAACTGGACATGGAACAACAGACTAGTTCTAAATAGGAAAAGGAGTACGTCAAGGCTGTATATTGTCACCCTGTTTATTTAACTTATATGCAGAGTACATCATGAGAAACGCTGGACTGGAAAAAGCACAAGCTGGAATCAAGATTGCCGGGAGAAATATCAATAACCTCAGATATGCAGATGACACCACCCTTATGGTAGAAATTGAAGAGGAACTAAAAAGCCTCTGGATGAAAGTGAAAGTGGAGAGTGAAAAAGTTGGCTTAAAGCTCAACATTCAGAAAACGAAGATCATGTCATCCGGTCCCATCACTTCATGGGAAATAGATGGGGAAACAGTGGAAACAGTGTCAGACTTTATTTTTGGGGGCTCCAAAATCACTACAGATGGTGACTGCAGCCATGAAATTAAAAGACGCTTACTCCTTGGAAGGAAAGTTATGACCAACCTAGATAGCATATTCAAAAGCAGACACATTACTTTGCCAACAAAGGTCCGTCTAGTCAAGGCTATGGTTTTTCCTGTGGTCATGTATGGATGTGAGAGTTGGACTGTGAAGAAGGCTGAGAGCTGAAGAATTGATGCTTTTGAACTGTGGTGTTGGAGAAGACTCTTGAGAGTCCCTTGGACTGCAAGGAGATCCAACCAGTCCATTCTGAAGGAGATCAGGCCTGGGATTTCTTTGGAAGGAATGATGCTAAAGCTGAAACTCCAGTACTTTGGCCATCTCATGCAAAGAGTTGACTCATTGGAAAAGACTCTGATGCTGGGAGGGATTGGGGGCAAGAGGAGAAGGGGACGACAGAGGATGAGATGGCTGGATGGCATCACTGACTCGATGGACGTGAGTCTCAGTGACTCCGGGAATTGATGATGGACAGGGAGGCCTGGTGTGCTGCGATTCATGGGGTCGCAAAGAGTTGGACATGACTGAGCGACTGATCTGATCTTATCTGTTCAAGGTCTTAGTCGTGGTACAACTTCCCATACAACCCCAGCCTTTCATCTCTCCCAAACCATGGAAATTGCCATGTGGAGAGATGGTCCATGATCCTCAAAGGCTGCCTTAAGATACGTCAAACTGCAAAGCCCAGAAATTTGAAACTACTTCTCTCTTTTGGGGACCTTAAAAAAAGCCAGTGAGTGGATGGAAGATGGATCAAAACTCTTTGTCTCGCCAGGGATCACCAAAAATCATTGAAGTCACCTTGGAATTATTTCAGACATACCAGCGCCCCTTCTCCATTGAAATATTCCTGAGAAGCATCTTGTTTGTTGGCATATTCCATTATTTTCCTCTCTGGGAACTTTCTATTATCCCATACTCTTTCCCTGATGACTTAGCCTAACTCTTTCCTCACAAACAAGAATGTCTGATCAAGAACACATCTTAGAGAATATCTCATCCAATCCATTTGGTTTGTAAATGGGAAAGCGGAGAGTCAGAGAAGGCGAGTGACTTGATAAAAACCATAAAATCCACGTCTTTAGGGTTTAGTCTTTTCCCCTTCAGTATACTTGGCTAGCATGAAAGAAGACACCTTGATTCAGAAAAAGAGCCCGCCCCGCCCCCCCCCCCCCCCCCATTTCAGTTTGCCAGCACAGAGAGTCTGGGAAGTGAGAACAGAATAGCCGTGATTCACCCATTATCTCCTTAAGCTCCAGATTCTATAACTCAGAACTTCCAAAATAAGCAGGAAGAGTGATCCTGGGGGCTGAAAATCTCATCAGTCTTTTCATATCTTCAGGAGGTTGAGGTTTTAGGTAAAGGATCTTGGTGGTGGTAGGGGTAGGGGTTGTTGACAGCAAGTGCATGCTCTTAATTCATGGGTGCCAAGTGGCCTACCTTGGGAACTGGGAAGCCAGGCTGCAGGGCAGGGGAGGGCCAGCTCTGTTTGAGGGGTGAAGGGGATGGGCCCTGGTAATCCAATATCCTTTTGGAGCCACTCAGTGCTCCAATCCAAATCCATCACTGCAAATGAACCTGGTGACAGGATTAAATATCCCCTAATTGCAGTCCCCCAGGGAGGGGCTGTGCCAGCTGTCTCTTCCACATGCCTAGCCCAGCAGATGGGAGATCAGATATCAAAGGGTCACTTCTGATGGCCCACGAGGGAGCCTGGGTCCTGGCCACCTGGGCCGAGTGGAAGGAGAAGAGGAGGGCAGATTGGGTGCTGTAATGGGTCTGAAAACCAGAATATTTAGTACCATCTGCCCCTCGGCATCTATATAGCAAGGTCTGCACTACTCCGTGGCTGCTGCTGCTTTGCCCTCTTCATTCACCAGGACAAGATTTGAGCCACTGCACCCTCTCCTCCTGCCCTCTGAAATTCACTGCAAGAAATGGATTTCTGCCTCAGAAAGCCTGATACACCCAAGGGCATGAGGAAGTCTACCTGCCTGGCCCCTGTTCCCAACTTGCTTCTCACTGCCTCAGAGGCAAAGATTTCTCATCATTCCTTCCAGACCTCTTGGAAAAGAGATTCTATAGGGTTGCCAAGTTATGTGTTTTTGCATCCTGGGTTTCAGTGAAGGGCAGGTTGTCCAAATTCCCTGAGGACCAGGAGAGAAGAAGAGGGACTTACTTTTGGGCTCAAGAAATGCACTTGAGCAGCAAGCAAAGTTCCAGGCCACAGGAGGCTTTCTTGGTGCAGTTGACCAGACAGAAAACCTAGAGCAGAGGAAGAGCAGTGTGACTTCTGACAGGCTCTAGACTCTTCTTCTGAGACCTTCCCACTTGGGAGGCTCTGCTGTTGTCTCTCCTCCAGACGGTTCTCACCCAAATCAGCTCCCACCTAAGGGTGCTGGCAGTTCTGTATGAATAAGATGCATTTTCATTGAGCTGAAATCATGATATTGTAAAATCAGCAGGAGCCAGGTACAAGCCAAGAACAGCTCTCCATCCAGGGATGGAGAGACCACAGGCAGAAAGAAGGCTTGTGTTCTGGGGCTCCAGCAAAAGCTAGAAACAGACATCGAAAGTAGTTCTTGGCCCACGATGAGAGGGCTGCAGAAGACGCCAGTGACCTTTGAAACAATGTGATTGTTGAGAAAGACAAGACCTCCACAGATGGGTCAGGACTCAAGTTGGTTTTCTCTAGGGCAGTGGGAGACCTCTGGGTATTCAGTCCCTGGACTTAGAAAAGGGTCTGATGCTGATCTAGCTCTAACTGTCATTTTTTTTTAAGGATAGTCTTTTATAGTCTTAGAAATATGCTAAGAGCAAAGGTGACTAAGATAAATACTGTCTTCAACCCCAAGGATCATGCACCTGTTTGACTTAAGAAAGTTACGACATTGCTCCGAACTTCAACTTCATCATCCACCAAATGGAAGTTATCATATCTACCCTAGGTCCTTCTAAGTGTTGCTGAGAAGCTCACATGAGATGACCGAGGGAAAACTGCTCTGGAAAAGCTCTTTGGCAGGTGCTATAAAACTAAGCAGTATTTGGGAGTCATGCTTCAGCTCAGAGAACAATGTAGCTTTGTTGCCAGGGATCTGAGGCCTCCTTCCCTTTCTCCCCAGCTTACCCCTCCCCTTACTCTAAACAGAGACGTAGCCCAAAGAGAACAATCCCATGCTTGATGATAAAAGGCACAATGGGATTTCTGAGTGGTCCTCTGGGCTCACACACAGGATCCCTGCAGTCCAGGATGCCAAACAAACCAGGTGACTTTGGAGGGAGGCGGCAGCTGAGCTATAGGCTAAGAACAAAAGACTTGGCCCATTTCCGCGTCTCTGCAGTGGTCACACACCAGCTGAGCATGTCAGTGTCTACTTGTGTCCCAGTTTTAGGAAAACCAGAAACGTGGAGTCTCGACAGAACTCTCCACCCGCTAAAAATGATAGAGAAGGATGATTCCTGATACTGATGTTTGGGGACTAGTAGTGTGTGCTCATATAGGCCAGTGGGCCCTAATGCTGGAATTACCTGGGAAATTAGTTGACATACAGATATCCAAATTCTACCATGAGAGATTCTGATTTTGAAAGTTTTGTTGATATAACCTCAGAAAGGATTCTGATCCACCGGAAAGCTTGAGAACCTCACATATAGACAATCTACCCACATCTTGTCTGCTTTTATTATATGCTCAGGATAGACCACAGAATAGATCCTTAATAAATGTTTGTTTACTAAGTAAATAAATTCATTAAAATATATCCAAATACACTCAAGTAAAAAGCAACGCATGGCAAAAAACCAAATTTTTTTTAATGGTTCAGAAATCTTCTAGGACCCACCTGTATCTGACTTTCTGACTCTCAGTTCTCAGGATACAAAACTGAGAAAACTTCATTTAACTTTTTTGTGCTTTCTATTAAGTTTGTTCTGAATAAATGGAACTTTGCTCCCATTGGCGTAAGATAGAGCTTGATGTAAGAATGGTTTATCCTGTTCCTTCTTTCAAAATATTTTATTATTTTATTAATTCGTTATCAGTAATAATAACAATGTTGTTGCTATTCAGCCGCCCACTTGTGTCCGACTCTTTGCAATGCCATGGACCATAACACTGCAGGCCTCCCTGTCCCTCACCATCTCCTGGAGTTTGCCTAAGTTCATGTCCATTGCATTGGTGATGCCATTCAGCCATCTCATCCTTTGATGCCCTTTTCTCCTTCTGCCCTCAATCTTTCCCAGCATCAGGGACTTTTCCAATGACCCGGCTGTTCACATTAGGTGACCAAAATACTGGAGCTTCAGCTTCAGCATTAGTCCTTCCAATGAGTATTCAGAGTTAATTTCCTTTAAGATTGACTGGTTTGATCTCCTCGCTATCCAAGGAACTCTCAGGAGTCTTCTCCAGCATCACAGTTCGAAGGCATCAATTACTTAGTTCTCTGCCTTCTTTATGGTCCAACTCTCACAATAGTACATGACCGCTGGGAAGACCATAGCCTTGACTATACAGACCTTTGTCAGCAGAGTGATGTCTCAGCTTTTCAACACACTATAGTAAATGCTTTACTTCCATCATCTCATTTCCTCATTAGAGATCTTATGAAAGACATAGGGAATTATTATCCCCACTTAACGAGTGAAAAAGCTAATGCATTAAGAGGCCATATAGCTCATCTCTGCACTCACCCAGTTGGAAAACAGCAGGATCAGACTCTTGACTCGAAATCTGATATTCTTCATGCTCTAACAAGCTTTCCCCAAAACACTGCAGATCTGAATTCAGTGACCTCCCACGTATGTCACTCCAAATGTGCAAACCAGGATGACTGTAAGCATCCCCAAAGAACCAGGATAAGTTCCCTTACCAAAGAATTCCTTTCAACAAAACTCTTCATTTTATGTAGGATCATTAAGAGGTTAAGACAGATAATGTAAAGAATCACTCACTGCTAATTGAAATGCAAGCAAATCATCTCTGTAATGATAATGTAAGTTAATAGGAAAGGGGAACTCATTCTTTTAAACATATCTGGCTTATATGTGACCTTTTAAGAGTATACCTGTCACAGGGAAGACAGGTGAATGCACACACTCATATAACAGACTTGCATAGGAAATCCAGTCCTGAACTGAAAATAAATTGACAAATAAGCTGCTTTTCCTTTTTTTCTCCTAGAGCTAGGTTCTAATGCCTCAGAAGGTTCTAGCACCCCAGCCACTGCAATCAGTCAGATCAGAGGCTCATGTATTTTCTTCTGGGCAGCTTGGGCTGAAAGAAGCTTTTGATGGAGTCCAACAAAATCATCAGAGCCTTAGGCTGCATCCAGACAAAGCCCAAAGAATGAAAATGATGGCGATTTTCTGAATACTCTAGAATTCTGGATTTTGAAAATGTCATTTGTTTCAGATACAAAGATAATGACTGAATATTTAATCTGACCCATTATCCTAAATACTTTAAGCAATGCCTACTAAATCCATGACTTTCTTTAACTCCTGGCTTTGGCCATTTTGAGCAGAACTGATCCATTAATTTATCCTAAAGTCAATTTGATTAAATAGTCAATCAATTCAGTTTAACATCTGGCTATTCCAATGAATGGGCTAACTGACAAAATAGAACAATAACCTTGACAATGGATCTTGGAGCCTGTAAGACGTAGGAAGTCACCAGCTTCTCAATATGAGGCCACTTGCTATAAAGCAAGGGCCGAAGCAGACATGACTGGAATAAAGATGCTCTTTATCCTCTATAGATGTCTCTGGGACCCAGAAAGATATAGTTATTCCTCTGGAGAATCCTGGTTGCCATATGGAATAGCCTGGCTCCCCACCAGCTCTCCCATCCATGCCACCCACCCCTGCCTGCCACCTCCAACCAGCTCACAGGCATCTGGGTCCTCTAACAGAGGGTGGGGATTGGTCAGGCCATTCATTGGTTCTGAAGTTTCTTCTACTTAAACCAATTTGTTAGGTGCTTCGTGATTTACGGCCACAGTGGAAAATGGGGCTGGGTATTGATTCTTGGCCTTTTCTATTGCAAATGGGTGTAATGTTTTATAGTATGTCAGAATAATAGCAGTGGGCACTCTATCAATGTCAAATGTTAAAAATGATCAGCTATTGTGATGTAGGAGATTAAATATGAAAGCTTGATGGGTATATAAAAGTGAAATGGCAATAATAAAGGGATTTTTATGTTCAGCTCATTGCTCTCTGGAATCCACCTGGGGAGCTATTAGAAGCAATTGTGCTGATCAGTGACATATCACCATGGGTTAAAGGACGAGACAGGTGTGCCACTCCCCAGGTGATGTTGAGCCTGGCACAGTGGAATGGGAGGACCCAAGTGGAGAGAAAAGAGTTCACTGGGCCCTTTCAGGTCCCTGGAAAGATGGCAATCCCATTCGGTGCAACCATGGAAAGTTACAACTGGAATAACTCTCATAGGTCACTTTGTAGAGTCAATCTTCCCTATTAAAATCCAGGGAATTGAGGCCCAGAGAAAGAAAACTATGCCCAAGTTCACACAGGGCTTCCCAAGAGGCCCTAGTGGTAAAGAACCCACCTGCCAATGCAGGAGACATTAAGAGACGTGGGTTCGATCCCTGGGTCAGGAAGATCCCCTGGAGAAGGAAATTGCAACCCACTCCAGTGTTCTTGCCTGGAGAATCCCATTGACAGAGGAGTCTAATGGGCTACAGTCCATGGGGTTACAAAGAGTTGGACATGACTGAGCGACTTAGCACACACACAAGGTCACGAAGGTAGTAAGTGACAGAGTCAGATCAAACCCAGGTCCAGGCTGGAAATCTCCCCAATGTCTGTTCTCGTCTGCCACAGGCATCTGATGCCCTTGTGTCCTCCAGATCAGCACTACCCAACAGAAATATGATGAAGACTCTATACACGCCTTAAAATATTCTAGTAGCCACATGAGAAAAAGGGAAAAGAAATAGGTGAGATTTAATCTTAAGGCATTTTATTTAACCTAACGTAGTCAAAATATTATCCTTTCAACGTGTAATCCATGTAAAAATTATTGAGGGGACGTCTCTGGTGGTCCGGTGGCTAAAAATCCGCCTGCCAATGCAGGGGACTCGAATTTGATCCCTGGTTCAGGAAGACGCCACTTGCCACGGGGCAACTACTGAGCCCATGCCCTAGGGCCCATGCGCTGCAAAAAGCAGCCCCAGCTTGCTGCAGCTAGAGGAAGCCTGCACACAGCAACAAAGATCCAGCGCAGCCAAAGATAAATAAAAAATTTTTTAAATATGTTGAGATATTTTACACTCATTTTTTCATACTAAGTACCTGGATGTATTTTACGAGTTGGGCACATGTCACTTTGACTAGCACATCCAGTGCTCCATAGCCATATGGGCTAGTGGCCTCAGCTGCAAACTGAGATGCACGGAGCCCCGGGGAACATACCCCTATCCCCTAGGGTGGTACAGAGGGCTTAGAGGAAGGCATATGTACTTTGAAAAAGAAAATAAATACTATTAGTATAATACATTTGGAATTTTTTTAACAAAAATTTCTTTTATAAGCACAGACAGTAAACCTTGACAAAATCAAGCACATTAAAGACAGACCATCAGTCACATATGAGACTTTTCAAGAGGGTTGGAAAGTATATTAGAATTTCCGGGCGTTGTAAGGGACCTGGGAAATTTTTATATATATGCCAAAAAAGAATACGAATTTACAAAGACTAAGAAACTGACTAACCTTTGGAGCAGAGCAATTTCCCAGGTGATGTTGTCATCATAAGTTACTAAACTCATTTTCCGAGAGAAGAACCAGGTTGGAGAGCTGTAGAGTCTCATGTGGAGGTTGCATTAAGTATTTGACTTTGTGTCAGAGACCAGGGAAACTTTGAGGATTTGCCTGAGTCACCAATGCCCTTTTCTCAAACACGCAGTGGAATGGCAACCTTGCAAGGATGCCATTTACCGATAGGTCCATCCACGCCCTGGAACATCCACTGGGTACCCCTAGGGTGGGGGAAGAAGTCATAGTCCTCAGCTCCAACCTGGAGATCAGCCCACAGCCAGAGGGTGGGGAAGCAGGAGCTGGGGCAGAGTGGCCATCAGGGTACCACACAGCCACCTCTGTGTTACCATTCCTGAGAGCAAGCCAGCCAAGTAATGCACACAGAGCCAGCCTGAGAACTAACCCCGGGTCCCTTTCAGCCAGAGACAGGTTGTCATTCTGACAGCTATCAAGCCAATCAGAAGGGTAAATTAAGGTGTCCTTCTCTTTTTTTTTGGAGGGTAAGGGGTGGTTAAAATGCTGATCTCCCAGTGACAGGTTTCTGAGCTGAGAGTGAGCTGCCACTGCTGCCATCCTCACTCTGGAGCTTCTCAGGAAGAGCATGTCAGGGAAACCAGCAGGTTCCTTACAGACCCGCTTGCTCCCTAAGGGCATCCAGGCACAAGTCACGCTGTCTGATCTGTCCCTGGGGACCCAGGGGACGAGAGTGCCAGCCTCCACCCATTTCAAAGGCACTGGGAGCCAGGGATCAACTTTCCACTTTTGGGGGAGAAACGCCTTTTTCTCGCCTTAATTGCTGCATTAATAATTAAGTGGGTGCTTTAACAATGCGGGCATCTTGGGCAGTGCAGGGTGACATTTGGAAACCCACACACACAAATGCACGCACCTTTGTATACTTATGTGAATTCTGGAAGCCAGTCATCAAATCACTTAAAAAATTATCGTAAGCAAAAATTTTAAATAAAAAACAAGGGATGGATGTGTGCTTAATTACAAGAGGACTTTATTAGCTGGTGCTAATTAAAGCGTGTTATGAAGTCTGACAAATGTCTAAAATTACTCACTTTGGTAAATAGTTTTGACTCAAGTAATTTGTTTACAACTAGAACTTGGTGGAAAAGTTCAAGTAATTTTCTTTTTGCTTGGGTAGCACATTATGTGATGTCTAGGGGGGTAATTAACGATTAGTGGTTTAATGACAGAGGCACATTCATTATCCTGTTTTCTGATTCCCGCCAGGACTTCCGTGCTGAGCAATCAAGCCATGCCCTTTCCACCTGCCTGCAAATTGACCTCCTGCTGATGAGCCCATTTCACAGATGGGATTTCCTGAGGCCAAATGAGACACAAGCTCTCAGATGTGTTTAACATGGACACTTCCCACTCTTTACAGAAGAGGGAATCTTCTAGTTGACATGTTCCTTATATGCCCTTCATTATGTGGGTGCCTCTGGGCTGTGGGCAGTCACTACTATGAATCTGCTGCTTTGACTGTCTTCTAGGAGCTCTAGACTGACCCGGAAAATAGCAATTCCATTCTCCGTTCCCAAGCTAGAAAGGCCTTCACTGGCCCCCTCAACGGTTCTTGCCCGTTGGCCACCTTGTCTGTTCTTCCTTCTCCTCACCCCACCAGGGCAAGGGTAGAACTATGTCATTATCCACACACACCGCACTGCCTACATATACAATCCAAAAAGCCTCAAATCATCTTTTTTAATTTTTTTTTTAAGTTGAAGTATGGTTTTGGGCTTCCCAGGTGGCACTCGTGGTAAAGTACCCGCCTGCCAATGCAGGAAACATGAGTCTCAGCTTCGATCCCCAGGTTGGGAAGATCCCCTGGAGGAGGACATGGCAATCCACTCCAGTATTCTTGTCTGGAGAATCCTATGGACAGAGGAGCTTGGCAAGCTACTCTCCGTGGGGTCACAAAGACTCAGACACGACTGAAGTGATCTAGCACTCAGATAGTCAATTCACAGTGTGTCAGATATAGTGCAAAGTTAGTTTCAGGTGTTAGTTTCAGGTGTAGCACAAAGTATTCCTTTTCAGATACTTTTCCACAATAGCTTATTACAAGATATTGAATATAGTTCTCTGGGCTATATAGTAGGCCCTATACAGTAGTACACATATAATGATATGTATCTGTTAATCTCATACTCCTAATTTATCCCTCTCCCCAACCCCAAATCATTTTAATTGTCTGTGTGACCAGGAATATATGCTCCTAATACTGCTCTTTGCCTTGGTTTTTGTGTCTGCCTTAGAATGGTTTAATGCCCTGCTCTAAGCAATGTGATTGGGGGACAGGGGAACGGACTAATTGACCTCCTGGGGCTCCATCTAGTCTGTAAATCTGAGACCACGAAAGGTCACTTCTTAGTCTACTCTGAGGCTTGCCTCCCACTGTTTGTAACCTAGGCATACTTCCTGGAGGCAAGAAGACAGACTTGGAAGAAGATAGCACTCAAGAACATTCTCTACTTCGTCATACAGACCCTCAGAGGATTCCCCCTCCTTCTCCTTTTTTTTTTTTTTTTCTTTTTCTTAAACCAAAGTTTGAAGCTAAATCCACTGTGGGCTCAAGGAGGCACTTTAAACTTCACTCACTTCGAAGTTTAAATGGGAAGACTTGACAGGTATGCTAATGCTCTTCTATTAAGTCTGCAGAAAATGACATTAAAGGTATTGGTTAAAGACACGGCTCAGTGTTTGAGCAATTTAATGAAGTGTTACACACAAGCTGACCTTGTAGAGGGAGAAGCTCGCAGCTCTCTCTGCGTTTCGGGAGGCCCTGGCCACTCTGTTTGACATCTGAGCTTAACACCAACCCCAGACTCATTACTGTCTGCGAGGTTCCAGGAACTGCCAAAGGGGAGACCAGCCTTTGCTTGTAAAGTCCAGTGACAGCAAGGAGAGGTAAAAATAGTGACTCCTGATCCTCGGCGGCGTAAAGCCAGAGGTGCCGATTTGAATGACATGTTCGCTTTTCATAAACATGGGCTGTGGTCCCCTGGGGGAGCCAGAACAGGAGGGGCTCCTAGGGCGGGCAAGGTGGACAGGGTCAGCCAAGTGTGAAGGCCAGAGCCTCCTGCTGGCGTCTGAGCGCCAGGTGAGCTGGTGGAGCTCACAGGGGGGTCTCTGCCAGTAGAGTGGGCAGCCCCACAGAGTCCAGGATGGGGGTCCCTCGAGACTGCAGCAGCACGGGAAAGATGTGAACCCCTAGAAAAGGATGGGATCCCAAGACCCCAACAGAAGCCTCATTCCTTCACCAGCTCGTTCATTCACTCACCATGTGTGTTTGAGCCCCTGTTGTGTATCACTTCTCTCTCCAATGCCCCCGATTCACTGTACTGCAGCATACTATGGTCTGCAGGTTCCTAGAACATTCAAAGGCTCCTCCCTACCACAGGGCCTTTGCACATCCTTTCCCCTTTGCCTGCAGTTCTCTTCTGAGATTGTTTTAAAGATAGCCATTTTAAGCTTTCTGATACCAGCTTACACATACTCTTACCAGAGGGGCAGATGGGCAAGCATTACAGAAGTTTAAGGTCCACAGGTCTTGCTTGGGACATAACAATAATTGTTATTATATTTAAATATAATTGTTATTATATTTATTGAGAATCCTTTGGACAGCAAGGAGATCAAATCAGTCAATCCTAAAGGAAACCAGCCCCAAATATTCATTGGAAGGACTGATGCTGAAGCTGAAGCTAAAGCTCTCATACTTTGGCCACCTGATGCAAAAAGACTCTGATGCTGAGAAAGATTGAAAGCAAAAGAAAAGAAGGGGGTGGCAGAGGATGAGATGGTTAGATAGCATCACTGATTCAATGGACATGAATTTGAGCAAACTCTTCGAGATAGTGGAGGACAGAGGAGCCTGGCATGCTGCAGTCCTTGGGGCTGCAGAGCGGGACATGACTTGGCGACTGAACAACAACAAAAAATTACATATATTAGGCGTATGATCCTTTCCCTTTGCCTCCAAGTGGCTCCTTATACCTTCCAAAATTCCCTCGTATGTTATCCCATTTGGGGTTTCCAGTAGCCTCCTACGGAGAAGGCAATGGCACCCCACTCCAGTACTTTTGCCTGGAAAATCCCGTGGATGGAGGAGCCTGGTGGGCTGCAGTCCATGGGGTCGCTGAGAGTCAGACATGACTGAGCGACTTCACTTTCACTTTTCACTTTCATGCACTGGAGAAGGAAATGGCAACCCACTCCAGTGTTCTTGCCTGGAGAATCCCAGGGATGGGGGAGCCTGGTGGGCTGCCGTCCATGGGGTCACACAGAGTCGGACACGACTGAAGTGACTTAGCAGCAGCAGTAGCAGCAGTAGCAGTAGCCTCCTAAGGCAGGCAGGGGATTTGCTAGCTGTTCTTCTGTTGAGACAAGTAGCCTGAGGGCAGCAGAAGCAGTGAGGATCCGAGGAGACCCGCTGGACTCACATCAGGATCCAAGATACCCGAATCCCAAAGCAGAGCCATGTCCATCACTGCAAATATTCCCCATAGCCCTCTGTCAATGAAGGGGATACACACTTGAGGCCTGGAAAGCAGCTCTCGGAGCCCCTCCTCGTGCGGAGATGTGACAGGTGAATGGGCAGCCGCGTTACCAAGAGCTGGGATTCCTGGGTCAGGCACCATGCTGGCAGGGCAGACACAGATGGCAGCCTTGCCCTCTGGAAGCCTGTGCCCGCAGTCTGAGGGGCAACGAGAGGAGCCTTTGACACATGTCTTTTTGTCCTCTCCCTTCTTCCCTTCTCCTGCCTCCTTAGCTTGTGCTCAGAGCTGGCCCTGCTATAGTCATGCTGGCTTGTTCAAGCAGAATGCCTTGGAGGAGGAGCCCCGTCCAGGCTTTCTAGGGGAGAAATTCATCCATCAGTGGCCATCTGTCGAGCATGACCTCTGTGTCCTCCCCTCTGTTCAGACTCTAAAAATAATGCCTGATGTTATTTGAGCGCCTGCCCAATACTTAGTCACTGAAACATACTACCTCCCTCCACCCTCCCCTCACAGCAACCCTAGGAAAGGGGGGTCCCCGCTGTCCCCATCTTGCAGGTGAGAAAACTGGGATTAGAGAGGTAAATAAGATGTCTAAGATCACAGGGTGATAACAGCCTGGCTGTGAACTCAGGGTTGTTTGACTCAGAATCACCCAGAGTCACGGCCCAGAGGACTCTGCGCAGTTGTAGTTGGTGAGAGTGGCGCCCCCTTGGAGGCGTCGGCGTCCAAGCTGGGCAGCTGCACAGAGGTGCTGGACCAACCACACCAGAGACCGAGGGCTTAACCACCACAAGAGTCTGTCCCCTTCTGGAGGCCCCGCCCCTTAGGAATCCCTTACAAAACCGCCAGGGGACAATATGAGGGGATACGTTTTCTCTATGGCTGGGCTGTGTGACACCCTCAAACAAGAGAAATCTTTGGGGTTGGAGCTGTCTCAGAGGGCTTCACGGAGAAAGCAGAGTTGGAGATGCCAGATCTCAGATGGATAGGACTCACCCTGAACTTCACAGTGGCCTAGTTGTAAAGTAATTCCTGTCATTACCATGGATAATTTAGTGCCACGCCCTATTGTAGATATGTTACATTTTTATCTCATTTAATGTTTTAACAGACAGCACTGTATAAGTTTAAAGAGTACAACATAATGATTTGACTTTCATCCATCATGAAATGATTACCACAATAGGTTTGGTGAACTTCCACCATCTCATATAGATACAACATTAAAGAAATAGAAAAGTGTATCTGTTTTCTCCTTGTGAAGAACACTCTTTGTTACTCTCTTAACTTTCGTGTATAATATACAGCAGTTTCTTAATTATATTTATCATGTTGTGCATTATATCTCTAAGACTTATTTATCTTACAACTAGAAGTTTTTATGTTTTGACTGCCTTTATCCAATTCCCCCTCTCCCAAACCCCCACCTCTGGTAACCACAAATCTGATCTCTTTTTCTGTTAATTTGTTTGTATATCTGTTTGTTGTTGAAGCACAATTAACCTACACCACTATTTAGGTCCTGGTATACAACATAGTGATTCGATATTTCTATACATTTCAAAATGATCACCATGATAATCTGGTTACCATCTGCCACCATACATAGATATTACATAATTATGGTCTATATTCTCCACACTCCCACAACTCATTTATTTTGTTCATAATGACCCTGCGAGGTAGGTGAGTGAAGACTTGAGACTCTGATCTTCCCTCTGATGTTCTGACCCCCGTCCACTGTGATCTGGTGGAAATAATAAGGATTTGGGGTCTTGCAGAGCGACATTTGAAGCCTGAGGGATGCTCAGCTGTGCAATTCTAGGGAGGGTGTGGAGGAAGGTGGTTATAAGAAGAACCAGTATAAGCATGGTCAGCACACACACACACACACATAGGGCTAATGAACGGTCTTAGAGTTGGACTATTGAACAAAATAAAATGTCAACTCAGTTGTTCTGGCTGATGACCCTCAGTACCTGGTGAGGCTTTTGAGGACTTTGTGTAGTGGTCAAAACAAGAAGGTTTCAGTCCCAGATGCCAGTTCAAATCCTGGTTTGAAGCCGCATGACCATGGGCAAGTTCAAGTTCAACCCCGGTAGCTCAGTAGGCTCATCTCTGAAATGAGGATGACATAGCATCTCCTCCTGGGGTTGTTGTGAGGATTAGCAGTAATACCATCAAAGGCTACGGAACACTGCCTGTCTTCCCATGGCTCAGGCCATGTTGGGGCACTTAGCAATTCCGCAAGTCTTCCTGTTGAACACCCAGCCTGCACCAAACCCTGTGGGAAATACAAAAAGGAAGTAGACCTAGCCTTCACCTTGGCTGTGTATCCAAATAACTAACTCAGCCCAGAAGGGGATCAGACGCCATTTCTGAAGTATGAGTAAAGCATTTCTAGGAAGACATCAGTCCTTACTGGGCAAGAGGAAAAATGGTGAACTGGAGCTTGAGGAACTGGCAGGGTTTTAATAGAGGGGGCTCCGGGATAGGAGGGCAGCAGGCAGGTTGCTGTTTTCACCACGTCTGTCAGGCATCAGCTGCTGGGATGTCTGCTGCACCCAAGTAACACCTGCTATAAAGAAAAAGAAGTCAGTCAAACTAGCATTGCCTGGAACGTGGCATCACTCCCCATCCCAGTCCAGTAAAGATCTCTCCAGTGGGTTCATGAACACAAGCCCGTCTCTGTTTACTTTTCATCTTTGGAGTCACTGTGCAGACTCAGCCTTACTTCCCTCCACCCAGACCCTTCTGCGCAGGGACGGGCTAAACGAACACTGAAGGGCACCCATGCCCTTGATGTTGAGTCTACAGCTCAGGCGTGATTAGAATGGGACTGAAGGGGACAGGTGCCTGGAAAGCAAGCGTGAGCTGAAACCCTGGGGCCCAGCCACGATTCCCGCATTGCTCCTTAGACTAGGACACTCTTTCCCTTTCCTCCTCACCCGTTCTTTTTTTTATTGAAGTATAGTTGATTTACAATGCTGTGTTAGTCTCAGGTGTATAGCAAAGTGATTCACTTATATATGCATTTATATATAAATTTTTTAGGTTCTTTTCATTATAGATTATTACTAGATACTGAATATCGTTCCCTGTGTTGTTTAGTAGGTCCTTGTTATTTATCTATTTTTTATATAGTAGTGTATATCTATTAATCCCAGATCCCTAATTTATCCCTCCCTGATCTGGCCCCTTTGGTAAGCGTAAGTTTGTTTTCTACGTCTGTAAGTCTATTTCTGTTTTGTAAACAAGTTCATTTGTATCATCTTTTCAGATTCCACATAGAAGTGATATCATATGGTATTTGTCTTTCTCTGTCTAATTGACTTTACTTATGATCATCTCAGGGCCCATCCATGTTGCTACAAATGGCATTACTTCATTCCCCCGCCAACCATTCTTTTCTTTTTCTTCTTGTTTTCTTGTCTTCTTCCTTCCTTTGCTTTCCTTCCCTCCTTCCATCCCTCTCTCTCTTCTCCCCTTCCTTCTTTCTGACTGAGGGCTATTTTTGGAATTTCATTAAGAACCCCTTTGGTCTCCTACAAATATACACTCCAGCCTCTCTGTCCTCAACCCACATCACAAGGCTGAGACTAGGCTTCGCTTTTGCCTGGAAAGCAGACAGGTGATTCAACTCAGGGCAGAGAAGAGAGAGAAGCAGCAGCAGAAATAATTCTCCGGCCATGAGACAGGCTTGTCTCCTAAGAAGGAAAATAAAGCCAGGAAAGAATTCACTCACAAACAAACCTTTTGAAGGGACATGGAGGAAAGTGGAGAGATTTTCCCCCCCTTCTCTTTCAGGAAAAAAGCTTTTAAAATAAGTAGCTGACAGCGTCTCTTATTTGAGTAATTCTTCTCTGGTTATAAATGTGCCACTCTAGAGTGCTTTATTTAGAAGTTTAAAAAAAAAATGTATTCTCCAGGAGAGAGCTCAGTATCACCCAGGAGAGCAAGGCTCACCCTCCCCTGCCCCTCTTGATGCCCAGCTTCAGACATTCATATATTTGCCTATAATCAGATCTAGTTTATACATTAAAAAAAAAAAAAAAAAAACAGGAGAGACAGCTGGTTCTCCCACACACATCTGACATTTTCCTTTATGCCTGGTTTAACTTTTTTATGACAGCCTGGGTTCACTCCATTGGAGAATTTCTCTCTTCAAATGAGCTTTGTGTTTTATGTTTGAAATTTTTTCTGTAGACAAACCTGGTAATTTTTCAAGCGAAAATGTGTACACTTGAAGCACTTAGGAAGTTTCAGGATCCATCTGATCGGCACAGAAATCTGAGGTTATTCAAGCTAAAGTCTCCATATCTAACTGCACTCTTAAAAAAATAATCAAAAGTGAGTGACATATTTTAACTTGTTTTTAAGCAAAAACTTCCAGACTGTCAATTGCCTATGTAACTGATGGGTATCTCTGCACACTCCCAATTTTTCCCCTGTGACATGCAGGTATGGAGCCGCACTTGGTGCTTACCAGGTACTCATCTGGAAATGGGAAAGGAAGACAGGCCAACTTGGTGTCCTGTCTCTTCCCAGTGGGGAGATAAATTTTTCCTCTGGTGGCTGGTGTCTGCTGCTTCCCAAGCTGGAGGCTCCTTGCTGGGCCCATGTCCAGACCTCACTGGGTGTCCTAGAAACACGTAGACTTTGGGAGTCCAGCACCCGACTCTGAACCTGATTTGCCCATAACTGACTAAATCACCTTAGGATGCCTGCTTGACCTCTCTGTGCCTCTGTTTCTAACATCTATAGAAAGGAGTTAGCCAAAAGCATTCCACTACACGTTGTACCAAGTGAGGTCACATATGTGCTTGGTAAACAAGCCATCCCTGTGTGATTTTATTTGTTGGTTTAAATTGGAGGGAAACCAGAGTGCTTAACAGTCCATCCCCTTTAGATTCTTAAGTGGTCCGGCCAGAGGTAGAATGTAAAGTTCAACCCTTCGTTCCTACCTCATCATACCCTAATTCCAGGGTTAAAGTAAACATGCAGCGATAACAAAGACCCCCCCCTCTTCATGCTTGACTCTGCTCCAAACCCACCTGCTCTGAGATTCAGGTGCATCTTATGATCCATAGTACTGTGTCCTCACTCCAACTATACCTTTCGATTTGGGCACGGTAGTACCATAAAAGGAAACTGATCATCATTTTGGTATGGGTCCTCTTATCTTTTGGTTGTGCTCAGAGCATGGTCTCTAGAACAGCAACACTGGCATCACCTGGGAGC
Source organism: Bos indicus x Bos taurus (assembly GCF_003369695.1). Taxonomy (NCBI): domain Eukaryota; kingdom Metazoa; phylum Chordata; class Mammalia; order Artiodactyla; family Bovidae; genus Bos; species Bos indicus x Bos taurus. The sequence continues at coordinate 57,658,901 of NC_040090.1, read as the reverse complement.
TTGTTAGAGGTACAGGATCTCAGACTCCACCCCAGACCTCCTGAATGATAATTTGCATATTAACAAAACCCCAGGGAATTTGCATGCACTTCAGAGTTTGAGGAACATGGCCCTGGATCACAGTACTATTGCAGGAGCCCAAGCTTCAGCCAAGGAAGGACCTTTCCATCCCTTGTGTCCCCCTGCTGGGGATTTGGAGCACCTAACCCATAAATGTTGTCAGACAGACACCAGCTCCTATAGTGGTTGTCTGGTCATTGGAGACTCTTCAGCCTCTTTTCCTCTAACACTTGCTATCACAAGGCACAAGGTTTGGGTAGAATCAGATATCCAAGGCCTGAGACTAAAGATGGGGAAGTTCAGCTGAGTTCCGAACTGAGAGTCTAAGAGTACTGCTATGATCCCTTCCATCTCTACTGCACTTAACGGTTTGCATATATGACATCATTTGAGCCTCTGAATACCAGGATGGGGAAGGGGGCAGGTAGGTCTTCAGAGAAAGGAAAAAATCTGCTCAGTCCCACTCGTGAGTCAATGATAGGATAGGGGCTAGAGATCTGGTCTGCGTAGTGATTTATAAATTTGTGTCCCTTAGATGAAGCCTGGATAGAATTTGAAGGGTTTCTGCAACCAAGGAATTTGTGGATTCTAGAGATATCAGACAGAGGTTTACAGCCCAATCAGTACTAAATCAATTAATTTAGCCTTCCAAATAGCCCTGTCCACTCACCCAGGACTAGAGACTCAACTCCTGGTGTGGAGTCAAAATGGCATGCCACTCACCAATCAGCCAGCAGCATTGATAGAACACCCACTGTGGGCAGCACCTCCTGCCAGTACCGTGGTGGAGGGGGAAGGTGCACAGCCAAGAAATGTGTTTTGGGAGCCTCGAAGGAGGCTGGGGTCCAAAATGCTATTCAGTGTTCTGTAGAGAGAGACATGTCCAGTAAACATTTACTCGAGTTTTATGCCAGCAAAAATAAATTCTCTCCACAGTTGAGTTTGCATGCTTTCTTTTGTTAGAAAAAAAAAAAAAAAACACTCTCAACTCAATGAATATCCCTCTTTTGCCTCAGCTGCCAGAAAACCCAGAGTAATTCTGCCCAAGTCATGTAATTGGCTCATTTCAGAAGCCTGTGAGCACCTACCACTTCTACATCCCTTCCACAGTCTCGCTTCCTTTTTGTTTTGTGCTTTGGTGTGAAAATCACTTTGAAACATTTTCTGATAATAGATAGGGTACAAACACTTACACACAACTTTGAGGAATTTTCCACATCCTTTCAGGGGATGGGGGACAGGTGGCTGATGTGGGGGCTGGATGCCTGACTTAGAATTAAGAGTCTGAGGTCTCAGATCTCTTGTGATTGGAAGGCTGATGTTGCACAAATCATTTTACCCCTCTGGGCCACAATTTGCTCATTCACAAAATGGGGAGGTGAGAATGATTCCAAAATTCTGCCAAGAAATAAAGGGAAACTACAAAAGAACAGGTACAAGTTAGTAAAAATGCAGAGAATAAGTGACATGCGTGTCGCTGAGTGCTGTGTTCCAGAAGGAAGCTCTGCTAAAGCTTCGAGCCAGGTGCAGAAGTCAAACATGGATGTGTGTGTCTCTACGGGGGCTAGGGGGTTGAGGGGACAGAGGCAACAGGCTATTCTGATAGAAGGAAAAATGGCCACAAATTCCTCTCCTCTGCTTCATGTACAAAAGTGAACTCAGGAGTCTATTTCTCTACTCCTTGACCTGAGCAAGCCCTATGATTTTCTTTGTTCAATGGGACATTAGTAAATATGACCCAAACAGGACCAGATCTGTGCTTTTTTGGTGTTGCCTTCTTGGGGCTTTGGGAACCTGGCTACTGAGCTAGCTGCTAGATTATAAGAAGCACCTGGTCTTTACCCTCATAACCAGACATCAGAGGTGTGTTTGGGGCCACCAAGCCAGTCCCCAGCCAACCCATCTGCACGTCAGTGAACCCAGCTGTGATCAGCCAAGACCAACCCAGATTAGAATTATCCAGAAGAATCGTGATCTTAAAAACTGATGATTGCTTCAAGTGGCTAACTCTTGTGGTGGTTTCTTTATTATACAGCAAAGGTTAACTAGTAACACCAAATGAGAGGGCAGGTCTATGTGAAGACATTAGACCTGGGACCAGTAACTCCCAGTTGGGGAGCCTGCTGAGAATAGAGGGTAGCTGGGGCCTTTTTCTCCACATTTGCAAAGCTGGAAGGAAGACTTCACACCCTCCCCACCCTTATATCCTTGTCACCACTCTGCTTTACTCTCTTTATCCATCATGCTTCCAGCAGAGGCAGGAAGCAGGCGTTCTCATTCTTGGCTCCGCACACCTGCTAAAGGGAGAGAGGATTAGCTGTGGTAGACCAGACAGGGGAGCAGGATGCCTGATAATTAACCCATCCTCCTACATATCCTGGCTTCCAACAAAAGAGCTGTACAAATCGACCCAACAAAATTATCGGTGCTAATCTCCCGGCCCCTCCTTAATGCTGTCCCTCTCTTGGCCAGCACCTGGCAGGGCCTGTTAAGCCATCACATTCTCCCCCCTCCACCTCCAGCTCTGTCCCCACTCTCCTTTTCTCTCTTTCTCAAGTTGTTACCGCACAAGCATCACGAAAGGAATCAAACAGGGACAGGTCCTATTGTTCAGCAAAGAGGCAAGAAAAAAAAATAATCAAAAAAGCAGGGGACTTAAAAAAAGACCAGAATTATTTCTCAAATAGAATGGGAAAATCTAACATGCCTTATCACTGTGGAGAACAAGCACTGTGCAAACACCCAGGCCTCTGACTGGCATGCCGGTTGTTTTGAATAGACGCATGACATTGTCAAAGAACCTGCCATTGTGTTGTTGAAAGGCACTTGCAACATTGCATAAAAATCAGGCATTCGTGTCACCCTCAGACTACTCAAAGCTGCTGTTTTTTCTTTCTTTCTTTCTTTTTGAAAGAAGAAAGAGGGAAAATAAGAAATGTCCCTAGAATAAGACCTTCAAAGCCAGATAAACGTTATTTCTGAAAGACATCGGAAACTGGGCACCCAAGCAAAGCCATCAACTAAAGAGGTATTCTATTTGGAAAAGATGCCTGTAGGGCGACAAGGAAGCTGGTATGGGGCTACAGTCAAAGATTTTCTCAGAGATTGAATTCCTTAAGATTGACTTGCTGTCCAGTCCTTCTGGAACTGGCCAATCCTCTTGCTGACATCTCTGCTCTCTGTTACGTCCTCTGTGAGCTGTTATGTAATTTACACGTGTTGTTTTCCAAGACCTCTACACTATCTTTCTCATCTCTTTCCCTTCTCAGTGAGGACATGAAATTTCAGATCCTTAGAATTCCAAAGGGATCTGAATTCACCTCCAGGGACTATGCTTATCTCCAGCCACTCTTAGACCTCACTGGGAAACCTAGAGAGAGCTGACCAGGGGTCTTCTCAGATTCAATTCTTTATGGCAAATAGCCTTCAGCTTTCACAGTTTGCCTGGAGCAATCAACGATGACCATAGGTAAAGGGTCTGATGTTCTCTGGGTAAAATAGATAAATTCTCTTCCACAGACTAGAGATACTGGAACTTGGAAAAGTTAGCAGAGAGGGCCATGGTCATTGCATTGAGAGACAACTTTTCCAGTTTCCTTCCTACAGGAGAAGGCAAGATTCAGGAGTCTATGGAGAAGATAAGACATTTGTACATGCACATAAAGCCCGTACTGTGTTTTACTCGATTGCTGTCCCTTACGGTTCCACAGATTCAACCTTTAAGAAGAGGGAAGAATTGAACTCTAATATTGATTTGACTTCCTTTGCACCCATGGGAAAGGGGAAGTCTGGGAAACTAGCTCTGGGTGGACATCTGGCTCATGGATGCTCCCTAATTGCAGGCTTTGATTTGTTCAACTGCTTCAGATTTCTACGTGCTAACAAATGGCCCTTAGCCTGTGCCTGCTTCTTCATACCCAAGGACTGCCCCTACAGGCTGCTGGCTTCCTCTCATGAAGGGCTGGTGCAGGGAAAGAAGCTGGGACTGGAAGGGCAGTTCTCAGGTGTACCCCTGGCATAACCCATGCTCTCAGGTTGGCCACTTATCCACTTGGAGTCTCAGCCTTTTCATAGGTAAAATTTACTTTATTTTATTTATTTATTAGTGGCCCACTTGTTCCAGAACAGATTTAAGGTGGCTTATCTGTAAAATGAAGGGATTAGACTAGATGATCCCTTCTAAGTTACCCTCCCAGCTCTTAGGAGGCTCTGACAGTCTTGCTTGCCACTTGACTTTGCAGACTCTGTAGTTCAATTCCAAGTCACAGGGATGCCAGAAGCCCCTCAAGTGTGAGTGGTTCATAGTTACAGAGGGGCTGTGGGACTGATTGGAGAGATATGTGCTTTGTGCTATGATCATACTTTAAAATTAACACTTTCACACCAGCAAACTAAATTCTAGGTACTAACAAAATTCATATTCACACACCTTTAATAGCAAAGCATTTCTATACTGAATTCATCTCCTAACAGTTCCCTACAAAGGGTAATTCATTTTTAGATACTCAGCACAGTAATCCAGACCCTGACCAATTCTCAGTTCTGTGGCATCTTTTCATAACATCTTACAACTCTGCCTCATTCACAATCCACAGGCATTTGAAGCCTGAAGAGTCTATTTGGGGCACTTCACTCTAAGAGAGACCCTGTCAAATGGGAGTTTGTGCTGAGGAGTATGATCAGGGAAATACCAATAGGGATGTCTGGGTTTCCTAGGTGGCACAGCAGTAAAGAATCCACCTGCCAGTGCAGGAGATGCCAGTTCAATCCCTGTTTTGGGAATATCCCCTGGAGAAGAAAATGGTAACCCACTCCAGTATTCTTGCTTGGAAAACGCCATGGACAGAGGAGCCTGATGTGCTACAGTCCACAGGGTTGCAAAGAGTTGGACATGACTGAATGACTGAGCATGCACACACACAAAATAGGGATGTTTAGCTCAGAAAAGAGAGGACTTCCCAAGTTTTCAGAGTTGCCATGATGAAGAGGGGCCCATGGAGCTGCCCATAAGTGGGATGAGGAGTCTCGGTGGTTGGTGAGCTTGCACCACAGCAAGTGTCAACCAGAGGCTGAATCAGGGTGCCATGGAGGAGTGGATGCCTCATTTGGTCCAATTTAGCAAATGCTTGCTGAGTGTTTACTAAGAAGCAAGCTCTGAAATGAGATAGGTACAGTGAGACATACAAAAGCGAAAAACCCTTCACTATTAATTAGAATTCTCCTGGCTATAAGCAGCACAAACCAACTGGAAATCTTAGTTAAAAACAGACATTTATTATAAAGATGCAGACTTGACCTTTATACAAAGATACAGAGGTGTTGCTAAAGCCAGAGTCGGGTCCTCAAACACCAGCGAGATTCCTCTTTCCTCCTTTCTGCAGGTCTTTTCACTCTTTTCTCTCCTTCTCTGAGGAACCAGCTTTGTCTGCTTCTCCTGTTCTTGATATCAAAAATATGGCAGTTGACAGGTCCCAGGTCTAACTTCCTGTCTCTCCCAGGTCCTCATTTTTGACAAAAGTACACTAATTGGTCCAACTCGGGTCAGCTGCCCAGGCACTCACTATTGACAGGTACGGTTCCTGGAGGGCACTGCTGACACGTATGGGTTGGACTCAAGTCAGAGAGTTGCCAGAAAGGAGGAAAGATTAGAAAAGAAAGTAAAGACTGTCCACTCTAATGGCACAGTTCTTGGACTTAAGGAGATTGTAGTCCAGAAGGGAAAGCAGACACATTGAGAGTGAACTCTAGTCTAACATCGACTGTGGCACATGCTGGAACAGAGATGTCTGTCCCAGATAGTGCTCAGGAGGGAAGAATCTGACAGACGAACCAGAAGGCTTCATGGCAGAGAGAGCTTTCCCAGAAGGCTAATGGTCTTCTTGTGTTGCTATTGGTGGTAATTAATTTTTTTCTTGAGTAGTAAATAAATACATTCTTCTTATTTAAAAAACTTTACCGTTTCCTCATGGTTAATCATGAGATATGTCCTTTTAAATTATATCCATAAATTTACATTGATGTAGACATCATGTATAAAAATATATGATTTACATATGTTTTACATATGTAAATAAAATACCATGCATATTATGTTATGACTCCAATTTTTCACTCAGTAATGCTTCTTGAAGAAGTACCCATAATAATACCTACTAGAATGTATTCTATTCTTTTAAAATAATTCATATTCTTCTATCATATGACTGTAATAACGTATTTGACTATAACGTGATTTTTTTCTTTTTAAAATAATTCATATTCTTCTATCATATGACTGTAATAACGTATTTGACTATAACGTGATTTTTTTCTTTTTACTTTAAAAAAAGTTTTTTAAACTTTTAATTTTAAATTGGCATATAGCTGATAAACAATGTTGTGATAATTTCAGGCGAACAGTAAAGGGACTCAGCCCTCATATACATGTATCCATTCTCCCCAAAACTCCCCTCCCATCCAGGCTGCCGCATAACACTGAGTAGAGCTCCCTGTGCTATATAGTAAGTCCTTGTTGATTAGCCACTTTAAATTTAACAGCATGTACATGTTCATTCCTAACTGTCCCTTCCATTCATTCTTCCCTGCTTGGCAACCCAGAGTTTATTCTCTAAGTTTATGAGTCTGTTTCTACTTTGTAAATAAGTTCATTTGTATCATTTCATTTTAGATTCCACATTTAAGTGACTATGATCTATCCAGAAAAAAACGTGGTCCAAAAGAATACATGCACCCCATTGTTCAGCCCTGTTTACAACAGCCAAGACATGGCAGCAACCTAAGTGTCCATTGACAGAGGAATGGATAAAGAAGATATGGTACATATATACAATAAAATATTACTCAACCATTAAAAAAGGTCAAACCTAAATTAAATCGCTTACAATTATACAGTGGAAGTGGCAAATAGTTTCAAGGGATTAGATCTGATAGAGTGCCTGAAGAACTATGGATGGAGGTTCATGACATTGTACAGGAGGCAATGATCAAGACCATCCCCAAGAAAAACAAAGGCAAAATGGATGTCTGAGGAGGCCTTACAAATAGCTGAGAAAAGAAGAGAAGTGAAAGGTAAAGGGGAAAAGGAAAGATATACCCATCTGAATGCAGAGTTCCAAAGAATAGCAAGGAGAGATAAGAAAGCCTTTTTCAGTGATCAATGCAAAGAAATCAAGGAAAACAACAGAATGAGAAAGACTAGAGATCTCTTTAAGAAAACTAGAGATACCAAAAGAACATTTCATGAAAAGATGGGCACAATAATGGACAGAAACTAGTACAGACCTAACAAAAGCAGAAGATATTAAGAAAAGGTGGCAAGAACACACAGAAGACCTGTATAAAAAAGATCTTAATGACCCAGATAACCACGATGGTGTGATCACTCTCCTACAGCCAGACATCCTGGAATGTGAAGTCAAGTGGGCCTTAGGAATGTCACTACAAACAAAGCTAGTGGAGGTGATGGAATTCCAGCTGAGCTATTTCAACTCCTTAAAGATGATGCTATGGAAGTGCTGCACTCAATATGCCAGCAAATTTGGAAAACTCATCAGTGGCCACAGAACTGGAAAAGGTCAGTTTTCACTCCAATCCCAAAGAAAAGCAATGACAAAGAATGTTCAAACTACCGCACAATTTCACTCATCTCACACACTAGCAAAGAAATGCTCAAAATTCTCCAAGCAAGGCTTCAATAGTACATAAACCAAAAACTTCCAGATGTTCAAGCTGGATTTAGAAAAGGCAGAGGAACCAGAGATCAAATTGCCAACATCCACCGGATCATGGAAAAAGCAAGAGAGTTCCAGAAAAACATCTATTTCTGCTTTATTGACTATGCCAAAGCCTTTGATTGTATGGATCACAATAAACTGTGGGAAATTCTGAAAGAGATGGGAATACCAGACCACCTGACCTGCCTCCTAAGAAATCTGTGTGCAGGTCAATAAGCAACAGTTAGAACCAGACATGGAACAATAGACTGATTCCAAATTGGGAAAGGAGTATGTCAAGGCTGTATATTGGCACCCTGCTTATTTAACTTAAATGCAGAGTACATCATGCTAAATGCCAGGCTGGATGAAACACAAGCTGGAATCAAGATTGCCAGGAGAAATATCAATAACCTCAGATATGCAGATGACAACACCCTTATGGCAGAAAACAAAGAGGAACTGAAGAGCCTCTTGATGAAAGTGAAAGAGAAGAGTGAAAGCCAGTGAAAAAACTGGCTTGAAACTCAACATTCAGAAAACTGAAACCATGGCATCCGGTCCTATCACTTCATGGCAAATAGATGGCGAAACAATGGAAACAGTGACAGACTTTATTTTCTTGGGCTCCAAAATCACTGCAGATGGTGACTGCAGGCATGAAATTAAAAGAAGCTTGCTCCTTGGAAGCAAACCTATGACAAACCTAGACAGCATATTAAAAAGCAGAGACATCACTTTGCCAACAAAGGTCCATCTAGTCAAAGCTATGGTTTTTCCAGGAGTCATGTATGGATGTGAGAGTTGGACCATAAAGAAAGCTGAGCACTGAAGAATTGATGCTTTTGAACTGTAATGTTGGAGAAGACTCTTGAGAGTCCCTGGGACTGCAAGGAGATCAAAGCAGTTCATCCTAAAGGAAATCAGTTCTGAATACTCATTGGAAGGACAGATGCTAAAGCTGAAGCTCCAATACTTTGGCCACCTGATGAGAAGAGCTGACTCATTGGAAAAGACCCTGATGCTGGGAAAGACTAAAGGAGAAGGGGTCAACAGAGGACGAGATGGTTGGATGGCATCACTGACTGAATGGACATGAGTTTGAGTAAGCTCCAGGAGTAGGTGATGGACAGAGAAGCCTGGCATGATGTCCATGCCAGAGAAGCCTGTCCATGGGTCACAAAGAGTCGGATATGACTGAGTGACTGAACTGATTAAAAAAGAATGAAATAATGCCATTTGCAGTAACATGAATAGACCTAGAGATTGTCATACTGAGTTAAGTAAGTTAGACAGGGTATAATACAATTTATGTATTTCTCAACCTATAGGAATCTGGGATTTTTTTCATTTCTCACTCAAAAAATGCTGTAATGGGCATCTTTGTACATACCTCTTTATCTAATAGCACAAGTGTGTCCCTAGATACAGAGAGATAAAATTGCTGGGACACAGTATATGCACACTGAAAATTGAATGGTGATTGAAAAATTAGTTCCAAAGTCTCTGTCCTACTTTATTCTCCGTCATCTGTATATAGGAGTATGTTTCACAACACCACACTTTACGAGTATGTACCCCTCTTGTGGGTGACAATGTTTTGATATTCAACTCCTTGATTTCTGGTGTGCTGAATGTCTTCAGTTTGCCTTCCAGGTCCACTCTCCACATTTCTCCACCCTTTTCTCTAGGAAGTTGGCTTGTAAGAACTGTATCAACAAGCTCCTTGCCGATAGAAGATCCAGAGGACTATACGAGAATGAAGTTGGGGAACTTATTTACTCCCTCTCCCTCCCCGCCAGTTCCCAATGGGACAGTGCACCCCCATGCCCAAAGTCACAGTTCCTGTCACCAACCCTCTCCATATAATTCTCCCAGGCTTCTATCCTTTCTCTTGTACCTTCAGATACAAGCTGTGATCATAGTTTGCTATTTATCCAACCATCTGTATCTTTGGTGTTATTTTGCTACTTGTTCTATCACAATTGCTAAGGAAAACTTGTTAAAACCTCTTCTTGTGGATTTTTCTATTTCCCCCTTTAGATTTGTCAGCTTTTCCTTTCTGTATCTGAAACTCTGTTATTAGGTACAAAGACATTTAAGTTTATTAAGTTTTTTTGTTGTTGGTGGTATATTGACCCATTATTTAATTTTTTTTACTTCCAGTAATATTTTAGTTTTAGAATCTATTTTTTCTGATAGAAAATGTAGCGGCACCAGATTTTTTATGCTTATTCTTAGCAGTTTACAACTTTTATTTTTAATTTCTCTCTAGAAAGCTGAGCACCGAAGAATTGATGCTTTTGAACTGTGGTGTTGGAGAAGACTCTTGAGAGTCCCTTGGACTGCAAGGAGATCCAACCAGTCCATTCTGAAGGAGATCAGTCCTGGGTGTTCTTTGGAAGGAAGTTGCTAAAGCTGAAACTCCAGTACTTTGGCCACCTCATGCGAAGAGCTGACTCATTGGAAAAGACTCTGATGCCAGGAGGGATTGGGGGCAGAAGGAAAAGGGGATGACAGAGGATGAGATGGCTGGATGGTATCACCGACTCGATGGACATGAGTTTGAGTGAACTCCGGGAGCTGGTGATGGACAGGGAGGCCTGGCGTGCTGTGATTCATGGGGTCGAAAAGAGTTGGACATGACTGAGTGACTGAACTGAACTGAACTGATGCCTTTATAGTGAATATTTCAAAATACCATATAGTTGATTTTTTAATGCCTTTTTGGAGAGGAAGGATATACATACTATTTATTGTGGTAAATATACATATATAATGCATAATCTAATAATGTAAAATTACTAGCCCATCCCTTGAGCCAGTACCATCCCTTGTTTGTTTATTAAAGGGCAGGTCACGCTTTGTGAATAGTCCCTTCATTAAACTTTCCTCAAATTGCCTAGCTTTATCCTCTGTTTCTTGCTGGATCCTTGATCCTTGAGTGATAAAAATCAGTGAGACTGAGCATCTCCCTAGGCCTCTTTTAGCCATATCAGTATCTTTTTTTTATTTTTTTTATTTTTAAACTTTACAATATTGTATTAGTTTTGCCAAATATCAATATGAATCTGACACAGGTATATTTTTTGTGAATTTTCTGCTCATATTTTCTGCCCTTTGTCTTTGTTATTAGAGTGAACAGTCTTCATATTAATATTACCTCAATACTAATAATCTATGGTCTGTTAACATAAGTTGAAAACATTTTTAAGTCTGTATTTTGCCTTTCAAACTTTGTTCTTGGCATTTTTATAACCAATAAGTTTCCATTTTTGATATAGTTATATTCAGCAATATTTTCACTCTGTGTCAATGGTCAGCCATTTCTGTAAACGGGCAGATAGTAAATGTTTTCATTTTTGCAAATGATGTGATCTCTGTACTCGACACCATCACTGTAGCACCAACGTAGCCAGAGACATACATAAACAATGTGTCCCAATAAATTTTTTGTTTATAAAAATAGGTGGTGAGCCAACCCCTGTTCTATATCCTTTGCATATTTTCATTTATTTAAGAAGACTCTTCCTACCCTAAGGTCATAAACAAATTATTCTATAGTCTCTTCTAAATATTAAGGATATTTTTATGTTAAGATTTTTAAGCTATTTTGAATTGACTTTTGTGACTGGCAGAATCTAGCTCTATTTTTTTTTTCTCAATGAATAGTCAATTTTCCCAGTCCAACTGATGTGAAATGCCACCTTTGTTTATTTCCTCAACAACTATTTATTGAGTGTCTACTATGTGCCAGCAAATACATGTGTTCATTTCTGGAGTTGGTATTCTAGTCTGTCAACCTGTTTGTCTATTTATGAGTCAATAGCACAGAATTTTACTCTTTTAAAGACCATACATTTATAATATGTTTTGATGTCTAAGAGAACAAATCCCTTTTTCTTTTTTTTAATTATCTTGTTTTTCTTGATATTAATATTTCAATCTGGATTTCAAGATTAGCTTGTCAACCTCTATGAAAAATCTTGTTGGAGTCTTGATTGGGAGTGCATTAAATATTTATAGAACCATTTGGGCAGAGTTGACATCTTTGTGATATTGAATCTCATCAGGAATGTGGTAAATGTCTCCACTTTCCAGGTTTCCTTTTAAGGCACTAATGCCTAAAATATTCTTAATATTCTTAGGAGGAAGACTGGATTCTCTGTTTTGTCTGCCCACTGTGTGTCAGAGTGACCCCAGACTGACAGGTGGACTTTGCGCCATCTTAGACTTCCTTTCCCTTTTTCTAGGGCCCTCTAGGAAGTTAGTGTGAAGTTTATTGATGTGTCAGGAGAGACTTCCTTATTCTAGGATTATTCTGCATCTCGAAGAAACAAAGGTTCCAATGGTAATTTTACAACTCCAGGCCAGTTGGTCAAATATTTCTTTATATATTCAGCATCAGGAATCATGCAAAATCTTGGAAGTTAGTTATTCAGGAAGATATGCCTATATATTTATGTCATCAGCTAAACACAGTGATTTAAAGACCTTTAATGAATAGTTAATGAGTGATAACCATGAGCCAGGAAATGTGTTAGCTGTTAGGGCAGGGTGAAAATGATGTATTTTCTATGTAACGAATTTCCATTCCAGGTCTGGAGGGCAGAGCTTGAAGCCTAAGATGTGTGAACAAGTAATTGTCCTCAGGAGTGTACCCAGGGGGCTGTGGATAACAGAACAGGAGACTTAGCCTACCTGAGATTCAGCAAAAGCTTTCCGGAGACAACAATGCCTAGACTGAGTCTTAACGAAAAATTAAGCTGAAGTCTAGCAAAGAAGAGTGGGGAGGGCACTTCAGGGAGAAGGAGAAGCTTACATGAAAGCACTGAGATGGGAAATCTCTTGGTACTTGCATTAGAGGAGTTATGAGCAGTTTAGCATAACTATGCAATATGCAACGGGAAGAGTAGGATCTAGAGCTCAGGAGATAAGCAGGGTCACAGAAGACCAGTGATTCATAGAGAGTGTTGCTGTTGTTGTTGCTGTTTTTCTTGTGGGTAGTTCGGAATTATTGAGTTTTCCTTGGAGCCTGGGAATGGCTTTGTCAGAGATGTTTATTAAGTCACTCGCTGGCTGAGTGTAAAGGACAGATTTAATGGACATAAGCCCCAAATCAAGGAGACCATTAAGGAGGGAGTTCAACAGTCCATTTCAAAGATGAGGTTGATCTGAACTAGGAGAGAAGAAAAGAAGGGACCATATTCCTGGCTGACCTTGGGGCAGAGTGCTTCACAACACAGGCTCTACAGTTAGGGATCCTGGGTTCTAGTCCTTGCTGGAAGTAGACACTTGGAGGGAGGTGGGTTTTGCTCCATTAAGCCCCCAAATAGAAAAATTACTTTCTATTCCCTAAAATAGAAATATTAATAGCCATTTCAGTCATTTATTGTAAGGACCAAATGAGGTACAAATTCCTGGCCCATAACAGGCACTTACTATACATTCATTGTGGGGCTGCTGATGAGGGTGACAGAAGTTACTGCCATATTTCCTGAGTAGGAATAAGAAATGAATCTCTTTGGCTTTATTTTAAAGTAAGGGCCAGGAAAATGAAAGTGGTTTTGTTGGTCCTACAGGGAATAGGTTTGGTAAACCAATGAAAAAAATAAACTCTTGAGAGTATCCAAAATAATCTTGGTTTGCTGGTAGTTAAGAGTTTTGAAACAGTGGCTTTGGTTTATGGTAAAGGACAGAATGGGCTTCCCTCAGATTCTCAGACGGTAGAATCTGCCTGTCAATGCAAGAGACATGGGCTTGATCCCTGGGTTGGGAAAACCCCCTGGAGAAGGAAATGGCAACCTACTCCCGTATTCTTGCCTGGAGAATCCCATGGGCTACAGTCCATGGGGTCACAAAGAGACACGACTTAGTGACTAAGCAACAAATACAGGGTGGATTCCGCCCATGGTTCTGGAGATAATGCTTCTGCCTAAATTTGTGGGAGGGAGAAAAAGGAATCATCCTCTTTCCCATGAGCCATAGGAAACCTGAAGACCCAAGCCCATGTGGTAGTTAGGGTGGGCAGGAAATGGGAGTCAGGTCAGGTTGCAAAGAAAACATGTAATTTGTCTCAGAAAACCTGGATCTTGGTTCTGCCACGATTATCTGTTCCGTTGTCCTGAGTATATCTTATAATCGTCATGTACCTCAGTCTTCTCATTTGTAAAAAGGGAATGATATGTAATGATCTATAGCAGCTTAATGATAAACACTAGTAGTATACAATTGCTTACTCCACCTAGTTGTAAAATTCAAAGGAAATGGGGGTGGTAGAGGCACCATTAACGGGAAAGTGGGGTTTAAACATTAGCTATCATCTTGCTAAGTGAAGGTGGGGCCTGGGGGCAAGGTTGAGTGTCTGGAAACCGCTCCACACCACAGCCCAGCAAGCTTCCAGTCCAGGAAAGAATTCAATTATTGCAGCGTGTAATTTTCTGTTTGCAAAGCTCATATTGTGTATGTAATTGAATCAGGATAAAGAGATCCAAAGGCTGCGGGCTCGGGATAAGGCTTTCAAGCTGGACTCCAGTGAAGCCAGGCTGGAGGGGGATCAGCTGCAGGGTGGGTGGGGGGACCTCGGGGAACACGGCTAACAGAGGGTCCAGCAGGCCTGGGAGCAGGGGCGCTGCTCCTTCTTTGGCTTGGTGCCCCTCAGCCTCCTTTTCCCCTACGGACACAGAGCCCCTTTGGCTGGGAAGGCATCTCTAAGTGCAACCCCCCTTGGCTGGACGGCTCTTTTCTCGTTTGCTGGATTAGAAGGCCACGCTGTTTCAGTCTGAAGGCTCTTGTCTTTCTCACCTCAACCCACCCTCTCGCATCCTCCTCACTGCCCACTGCCTGTTTCAACAGGGTGCATCTAAAGCCAGGAAGGCACCTCTTAAGAAAGGGACTCGGGAAGTCAGGTCAGGAGTCGTGGGGTGATTTGGGTGGCATGACTCAGGGTCCCAATTTGCACAGGACTGTCCCATGTTAGCCTCAATCCCAGGCATATTGGGTGTTCAGTCCTCCTAATCTGGGGAGAAGATGGATTTCAGAGCAATGAGCTGAGATTCAGAGAACCAGGTAGGGAATCAAACAGCCTCCTCTTGGGTGCAGCGGTCCAGCGTCCTCCCTGAGGCCTGGGAACAGCACCAGACCCTGTGCAGGCTGTGGAAGAGGAGGCTGTGCCTTTTCTGAAGTCGGTGCTGCCGGAAGGACAGAAGCGGGGAAGCACAGAGGGAGGGAGGAAGCTCTGCCCTTGTTCTCTGTGCACGTGTCCATCCCAGGCCTGGCCCTTTGTCCCAGCTGGCTCTGACCACTCTCAATGCGCCTGCGGCAGCCAGCACCCCAATACCTCCTTCCCCATTCTAGCCTCTCACCCTCTCTGTCTATCTCCTCGGCCAGCCTGCTCTAGCCCTTCCATTCCTCTCCATCCCTGGGGGAAGTGATTGGGATTTGGCAGTTGGACCAAGCCAGGGAGACTAAGAGATTGAATTCCAGCAAAGAGCCAAGAGCAGGTCGGAGTCCAGCTGCCTAATGACATTTTCTGAGCGCTAACAAATCTGACTCCAAGACAAACAGCCTGGAGCACCTAGGAGAGAAGGAGGCTGGTGGCCAGCGGAGGGGGAGGCAGGGGAGAGAGGAGGAAATGGGGACTGGGAGAAAGACAAAGTGAGGGGGAAAAAAATGGAGCACACCCAACCCAATGGCTCCAAATCTCTCCCACATCTGCAGAATCAGAAACACTTATTAATAGCCAGCGAAAGGCAAAGAGGAAGTGTCTCATTGTCTGCCGCTGTCATCCCTCACTCTGACGAGCACTTAAAATGTCAAGACCCCTTTCAGCAGCTATGCACAAGCAATCAGGCCCTCTCATCGGTCACTGCGATTTCGCAGCCGCTGCATCTCAGTCCTTACGACTTATTTCCACGCTACGTTTGGAGACAAGGCGAGTGTGAGCACATAAACAAGCACTGTCTTGTGGAAGGACAGCTGGTGGGGCGGGGGCTGGGGAGGCTGGAGAGGGAGGAGGAGACCAGATCCTGTCTAGCCGGCTCTGGGAGGTGGGAGAAAAGGTCATCACACACGGACATTTGGAGGATTGAGTCTGGACAGGGGGCGGGCACTGAGCACAGAAGGTTTACCTTGTTTCAGAGAGTGAGAGCCCTCAGCTGTTGCAGCTGGAAAGGAGATTCCACGCGTAACTTTTAGGCAACAAAGGATTGTTTTCGGGAGGTGGGGGCTCTGGTTACTCAGTGCATCTTCTGGGAGGGAGATAAGACAAGGGGGCTGCAGCAGGTGGGATTTAGGTGGGATAGAAGGAAGGACCTCATGACCCATAGCATCAGTTGTAAAGACAAACGGGCCTGGACAAATCACTTTCCCTGAGGATATTGCCCTGCTCTTTCAGGCCACCCACCTGACATACTTATCTGGAGGCCTGGGGTGGGGCTGGGGGTGTAGAGGAGGGAATGGGAGATGCAAGGCTTTCTCCAGCAGCTGTATCTCCTGCTGTGTAAGTTTGCAAGGGCTGCTGTAACCACAGGCTGGGTGGCCTAACAACAGAAATGGATTGTCTCCCAGTTTTGGAGGCTGGATGTCCAAGATCAAGGTATCAGCCGGGTCGGTGTTGAGAATATGTTCCACGTCTCTGCCCTAGCTTTTGATAGTTGCTGGCCATCTCTGGGGGTCCTCGGCTTGCAGAAGCATCATTCCAAGTCTGCCTTCATCTTCTCACGATGTTCCCCTTCTGAGAGTGTCTGTGTTTAAGTTTCTCTCTTTTATAAAGATATTAGCCTTCTGGGATCAGTGGTCCATCCTACTTCAGAATGGCCTCCCCCTAACTAATTACAAACCCTATTTCCAAAAAGGTCGTATTCCAAGATCCTGGGGTGAAGACCTCAACATATGCATTTTAAGGTGACACATTTAATCTGTAACTCTTAACAGTTAGCAATAAAAGATTATCAAGAGGGTCGGTGGGCTCCCCTAGTGGGGGAGGGGATAAGAATCTGCCTGCCAATGCAGGAGACATGGGTTCTATCCCTGGTCCAGAGAGATCCCACATGCTGCAGAGCGACTAAGCCCATGTGCCACGACTACTGAGCGCTCTAGAGCCCATTCTCCACAGTAAGAGAAGCCACTGCAATGAGAAGCCAGCACCTCCATGCTGCAATGAGAGAAAGCCCATGCAAGGCAACAAAGACAATAAATTTTAAAAAATTAAAAAAAAGAGGGTGGGTGACCCAAGAAGTCAGAAGTTGGAGAAAGAATTCCAGCCTCTATAGCCTTTGGCTCCACAAAGGCTCCTCCATGTTATTTCTGTTGGAGGAGCGTGGATCTGCTTCTCAAACTCAGATCTTTTCTTTTCCTTGACTTTTACTCCCCAAAGCAGCAGACGGTCCTGACATTACAAATAAAGGGAGCTCTCGTGGGCTCCTTAGCTTAAAGGGCCGGCTGGTGTCCAAAGTATCCTAACCACAAGAAACTCATAACAGCACAGGCAGCAAACCTCCCAGCTGCCTTCCCACAGGTTTCAGAACAGATTCGATGAACCTGCTCACTTTGGAAAGAGAAGGTAAAATTATTTCACATCTGGCTTTATGCTGACCTGACAATGACACCGCCCAGGGATCCAGTTAATGTTCAAAGAAAAATGACCTGTTGTTCAACATTCTCTATACTGTCCATCCAATTCAATTAGCTAATAGAATCATGAAATGTCAGTGCTGGAAGTGTAGAGATAATTCAATCTAAGCTCCTCGTTTTTTAGTTGAAGAAAGCAACGCTGAGACAACGCAAAACATTGTCTGCATTATCGTTAGGGTCCTTTGTGGGGACACTCAGGTTTGAGGGCTCCCAGGCCAGTTCAGTGTGCATTTCCTGAGCACCTGCTTAACCAGAGTCCAGTGTGGGGCTTTGTCCTGGGGGAGACAGGGATGGGTATAGACTGAAAGTACACAGCAGCTGTCCCCCAGGCCTGGTCTGATGCAGAAGCCAGGGGCATGCTCTTCCCCTCTGGTGGAGGTGACCAGCATATGCCCTTCGCTTGTTGGCATTACTTATGCCCCTCCCACCTAAAGGCTGCAGCTGCAGGTTCAGAGAGAGGCTTGGGATACCTGAAGTTGACTAGCTGATGGACAAAGGGACCCGTGGCTTGGACCTCACTGACCCTGCCTTTAAAGAAAAGAACTAACACAACAGAACACCTGAGCAGATGCCAGCACCCACAGCCGGGCCCGTCTTTCTGCTCTCTCTTGGCAGTTCCCAGGTCCTCCAGCCTGCCCCTCACTCACTCACAATCTGGGCAAGGGGTCAAGAGTGCTGTTTGAGGCAGCATGAAGGCTTCTGCCCGACGCAGCCGGGGACCACAGTCTGTTGTCTCCAGAGCTTTCCAGCCTGGGCTGGTGGGGCAGTTCTTGGGAATCTGCAATTTCCACTCCTGGCCTTATCCTTAGCCTCCCCCTCCCAGACCCTGGCAGCCAGTTAATCAGAGGCTGAGCCAGAAGATTAGACAAGGAGACAAGCAGGAGGTCGTGCATCTTCCCTGGGTGCTCTGGTTTCCCGCTGGGGTCCTGAGCCACTCTCAAACATACCTGGAATTTAGGGAGGCTGATTTCCTCCTACATTCTGACTGTAGACTGGGAAGGAAACAGACTCTCATCCCCTGATCTAAAGGGAAGGAAGTGCCAAGGGAATGGGATTTGAGTTTCAGAAGGGAATGTCGCAGAGATGGAGACTTAAAAACAAACAGAGGTACCAGCAGCAGCATTTTAGTGATAGTCATGGTAACGGACACCACCGGAATTGTAGCCGGCATGGGGCCTGCTCCTGAGGCTCCAAACTGGATGCAGTGTTTGCTGTTTTCCATTCCTCTTTGTCATTATTGGTGCTGTTTTAAATTCTTGGGGTTGTGAACACAGCAAGCCCCAATGCACGATGGCACCACACACAAGCACCCTGAAATTTTCACACGCATACACAGATCCTTCTTTTCCTGGGTTCCCGATAGATATGTGCTCCTGGAGCCCCAGGCACACTCAGGAACATACAAATGTGTGCCAGACACAAAGATACACCCTGGGGTGCTCACGCAGAGACACAAGTGTCCTTTGCACACTCCTACTGCGCTAAGTCGCTTCAGTCGTGTCCGACTCTGTGTGACCCCATGGACGGCAGCCCACCAAGCTCCCCCGTCCCTGGGATTCTTCAGGCAAGAACACTGGAGTGGGTTGCCATTTCCTTCTCCAATGCGTGAAAGTGAAAAGTGAAAGTGAAGTCGTTCATTCGTGTCCGACTCTTCGCGATCCCATGGACTGCAGCCTACCAGGCTCCTCCATCCATGGGATTTTCCAGGCAAGAGTACTGGAGTGGGGTGCCATTGCACACTCCTATATCTGCTTAAAAATATGGGACTACTATAGTCAGAGGTCAGCTGGGGACTTGAACGTGGGTCTCCTGCTGCCTTATTTGTGCCCCATAGCGTGTTAACACTCTTACAGTTTACCTGACATGTGCACGTGTGTATCCTTTCTCACTGGCAAGAATATGGTCCATGGAGGTCCTCATACCCAACATCTCGCCCAGGTGTGCCACACTCCTGGATGCCAAGTACATATAACTGACATATGGCTCCTTACTTGACATGCTTGAGCACTCATGTAATTGTGTTCAGCATCTGCTTCCATAAATGTACGTTCTTGACCACAAACGAATGCCTGTTTGCCCACCCCGTCTTATGCTTCCCTGGTGGCTCAGAGGGTAAAGCATCCGCTTGCAGTGCTAGAGAACTGGGTTTGATCCCTGGGTTGGGAAGATACCCTGGAGAAGGGAACAACTACCCACTCCAGTTTTGTGGCCTGGAGAATTCCATGGACAGAGAAGGTGGGCAGGCCACAGTCCATGGGATCACAAAGAGTCGGACATGACTGAGCAGCTTTCACTTCCTTTCACTTTCTTGTGTCCCTGTAAGGATGAAATGGTTAGATAACATCACTGACTCAGTAGACATGAATTTGTGCAAACTCGGGGAGATAGTGAAGGATAGGGAAGTCTGGCATGCTGCAGTCCACAGGGTTGCAAAAAGTTGGACACAACTTAGCAACTAAACAGCCATAACAAGGAGTCTCTCGGTGCCATGAGGGCAGGCTTGGATGATCAAGCAGAGTTGCTCCAACAAAAACTAACCAAGACACTCTCCAGAGTTGCCCTCCTTATCTGGCCCCCCTCTCTCTCTCTCTCTCTCTCTCTCTCTCTCTCTCTCCATCAGCAAAACACAGAATACAGTTTCACATGCCCCATGCAATGTGGGAGAGGGAACACAAACAGTCAGAGATGGGGTTTTGAGACCTGTGGGCTCCATGGCAGGCAAAAACGGGCAGCAATATTGTACCAGAGCCAGTGTGTTTTTAAAAAATCACGCACATCTCCCAAGGAGGCAGAAAAAATCAAAGCCTCGTCATTTAAAATCCCCACACAACAGAAGGAGAAATAAACACAGAGTTCTCAGAAAAGGCTGAGGCTCCCCCATGCCTCTCTGCCTCCCCAGAAGAAAAGACAAACAGAAAACAAATCAAAAAACAAATCTGGACTGAAAGGAGCAATTGTCGGATGAATAGCTCCGGGCTTGCTTCTCGCCCTGGGAAACTCTCTCCCGACCAGCGGGGCGGGAATGAGAAGCACTCGGGTGGGAGCTGATGAGAGGGCCTGCCTGGGTTAGGCTGATCCAGGTAGTGGGGTAATGATTCCTGGGGAACCAGACGGAAAGGTCACAGGCTTGAGAGGGAAACAGACCTGTAGATGTGGTCATGGTCCGTTCAATGGTGTGTGAACTTGAACAGGGCACTTCGTCTTGGAGTCTCAGTTTTATCACCTGTAAAATGGGGATAATGCAGGGTTCTTATGCCCAAGCTTGGCTGCGAGGGTCAAATGACCTCAGGATTCTAGAACAGGGGAGGTCTCCAGACTCCTGCCTCCAATCACAAATGCTTGCTTGTGTGCATGCTCAGTCACGTCACTTGTGTCCTACTTTGCGACCCCATGGATTGTAGCCCACCAGGCTCCTCTGTCCAGGGGATTCTCCAGGCAAGAATACTGGAGAGGGTAGCCAGGCCCTCCTCCAGGGGATCTTCCCAACCCAGGGATCAAACCCACATCTCTATGTCTTCTGCACTGGCAAGTGAATTCTTGACCACTAGCGCCACCTGGGAAGCCCTAGACACCTTTAAAGTACAAAGTTTGCCTTCAGTCCTGGGGGAGAAAGATGTCTAAGGGGAGGGGGAGAGTGACCATAATGGGCTCCCTTCTCCACACTTTTGATGGTCTTGTCCAAAGACCCTCCGCTCCTCCTCCTGCCTGTGGAGGTCTCCTCACATAGTTTCTCTTCTCAAGAAATGAACAGATCTTTCTTGTTCACCTACTCCATGCTTAGGAAGTGAAAGTCACTCAGTCGTGTCCAACTCTTTGCAACCCCATGGACTATACAGTCCATGGAATTCTCTAGGCCAGAATACTGCAGTGGGTAGCCTTTCCCTTCTCCAGGGGGTCTTCCCAAACCAGGGATTGAACCCAGGTCTCCCTCATTGCAGGCAGATTCTTTACCAGCTGAGCCACAAGGGAAGCCCCAGGATACTAGAGTGGGTAGCCTATCTTTTCTCCAGCATATCTTCCTGACCCAGGAATCGAACCAGGGTCTCCTGCATTACAGGAGGATGCTTCACCAACCGAGCTATCCTGGCCCCATATGAAAGTCCCATGCAGACGCATAGGTCTAAGGCTGAATCTCTGCTCCTAGGTGCTGCAGTTTAGCTGGGGAGAGCAGACCCTTGCCTGAGAAATATTAAAGCATCCTTGTATCAGTCATCTTGGGCTGCTGGAATAAACTCCCACTGGCTGGGTGCCTAAGCAACGGAAGTTTATCTTCCCACAATTCTGGAGACGACAGTCCAATATCAAGCTGCTGGCAAGTTCAAGTCCTGGTCTGGGCTATTCCTGGCTGGCAGACAGCCACCTTCTCCCTGCGTCCTCGGGGGGCTTTTTCTCTGTGAGCTCACAGGAAGAAAGAAAGGGATTTCTGGTATCTCATCCTCTTCTTAAGGATGCTAGTCCTATGGGATTGGGGACTCATATCTATGACCTCACTTAACCTCCATTTACCTTTCCATAAGCCCTCCCTGGTAGCTCAGACAGTAAACAATATGCCTGCAATGCAGGAGACCCAGGTTCAATCCCTGCGTTGGGAGGATCCCCTGGAGAAAAGAATGGCTACCCACTCCAGTATTCTTGCCTGGAGAATTCCATGGACAGAGGAACCTGGTGGGCTACAGTCCATGGAGTCACAAAGAGTCAGACACAACTGAACGACTAACACTAACTAAGCCCTCTCTCCAAATACGTGTATGGACCTATATGGACACAATTCAGTCCGTAACATGCCCTGTCCCTGATCCCATATGTCCTTGAAGCTAGATATCATAGAGAGTGGGCCAGCCCAGGAGAGGGTACCCCATGGCATGTGCTTTGGTATGAAAAAGCATAGAGCCTGGCGAGGAGAAAGCACTCAGATTTAATTCTCAGGTAATGTATGCCTGGCTAGGAAATGTGACCAGAGACAGGGGTTAATACCTGGACTCTTCCCCTTCCAAGAAGACTAGACCTCAGTGAGCAGATGACGGAAAAGGCCAACCGCTGGCTTATACAAAGAAGGGTGCTGGAAACCAAGCAGGAACAGAACCTTCCCTTGAAGAACGGAATGTGCAGCCACACAGACTACCACGCAGGACTGAACGAGACACCAAAAGGTGGCTGTGAGCAAGCCCCCTTATCTACTAGGAGAACTCCTACCGTTCCACTGCTCAGCTCAAACACAATTCATCTACAGACCATTGTTGCTGCTGTTCAGCCACTCAGTTGTGTCCGGCTCTTTGTGACCCCATGGACCAAAGCATGTCAGGTTTCCCTGTCCTTCACTATCTTCCAGAATGTGTCCAAACTCATATCCATTGAGTCAGTGATGCCATTCAACCATCTCATTCTCTGTCACCCCCTTCTCCTCCTGCCTTCGATCTTTCCCAGTATCAGGGTCTATTCCACTGAGTTGGCTCTTCCCATCAGGAGGACTAAGTTTTGGAGCTTCAGCTTCAGCATCAGTCCTTCCAATGAGCATTCAGGATTGATTTCCTTTAGGATTGACTGGTTTGATCCCCTTGCTGTCCCAGGAACTCTCAAGAGTCTACTCCAGCACCACAGTTTGAAAGCATCAATTCTTTAGTGCCCAGCCTTCTTTATAGTCCAACTCTCACATCCATACATGACTACTGGAAAAACCATAGCTTTGGCTATATGGACCTTTGTCAGCAAATGATGTCTCTGCTTTTTAATACACTAAGTTTGTCATAGCTTTTCTTCCAAGGAGTAATCGTCTTAATTTCCTGACTGCAATCATTGTCCACAGTGATTTTGGAGCACAGGAAAATAGTCTGTCACTGTTTCCACTTTTTCCCCATCTATTTGCCCTGAAGCAATGGTACTGGATGCCATGATCTTAGTTATTTGAATGTTGCATTTTAAGACAGTTTTTTCCCTCTCCTCTTTCACCCTTGTCAAGAGACTCTTTAGTTCCTGTTCACTTTCTGCCGTTAGAGTGTTATCATCTGCATATCTGAGGTTGTTGATATTTCTCCCAGCAATCTTGACTCCATCTTGTGATTCATCCAACCCAGCATTTCGCATGATGTACTCTGCATATAAGTTGAATAAGCTGGGTGACAATATACAGACTTGACGTATTCCTTTCTCAATTTTGAACCAGTTTGTTATTCCCTGTCCAGTTCTATCGCTTCTTGGCCTACATACGGATTTCTCAGAAGACAGGTAAACTGGTCTGGTATTCCCATCACTTTAAGAACTTTACACAGTTTGTTGTGATTCACACAGTCAAAGACTTTAGCATAGTCAATGAAGCAGAAGTAGATGCTTTTCTGAAATTCCCTTTCTTTTTCTATGATCCAACAGATGTTGGCAATTTGATCTCTGATTCCTCTGCCTTTTATAAACTCAGCTTGTACATGTAGAAGTTCTTAGTTCACATACTGCTGAAGTCTAGCTTGAAGGATTTTGAGCGTTACCTTGGCATGTGAAATGAGGGCAACTGTATGGTAATTTGAACATTCATTGGCATCACCTTTCTTTGGGACTGAAATGAAAACTTATTTTTTCCAGTCCTGTGGCCACTGCTGAGTTTTCCAAATTTGGTGGCATATTGAGTGCAGCACTTTAACAGCATTGTCTTTCAGGATTTGAAATAGCCCAGCTGGACTTTTATCACCCCCACTAGCTTTATTCGTAGTAACATTTTCAAGGCCCACTTGACTTCACAATCCAGGATGTCTGGCTGTAGGTGAGTGACCACATGAACAGAAGAGCCTGGTGGGCTGTAGTCCATGGGGTAGCAAAGAGTCAGACATGACTGACTGACTAACAGTTTCACTTTCTAGAGACCATCCTCTGCCCCAAACACACACACACTCACGCACACACACCAATCATTGTTTTGTATTCTGTGCATTCATGGTAGTTGGTGCCAATCTTTTAACAGCATGCTCAAGTTGCTTTTTTGGTCATTCTCACTTTATAGGGTGTAAGCTCCTTGAGGGAAAGAGCTTGTCCATCTGATTCACAAATTTCACTGCAGTATATAACAAATGGAGCCTGGTAATAAGGTGACCAATCATCCTGATTTGCCAGGGACTGAATGGTTTCCTAGGACAATGGACTTTCAGTTAAAGCCAAGAGAGTACCAGGCAAATGGGAATGATCAGTCACCCTACCTTGCACGTGGTAAGCATTTGGCAAATAGCTAATATGCAAATACTACAATAAAGAATAGAAAGATCCAGGAAATAGTTATAAAATGATGAAAGGGATGAGGGTGGTAATGGGAAGCACCCAAAAAGACTCCCCAGAGATTAGGCTTTATTGGCTTGGGAAGGAAGATGCTAAAAGTAGATAAACCCCAATCTTTAAGATCATCAGCTGGAAACACAAGAAGCTTTAAGAACATTTGAATACATTATGGTTCACGGGGACAAGCCAAAGTGTTTGGGTCTATCTATAACTTTTTTAAGACTGATGTATAAAATGACTATATATTCCCCAAAACCCCTTATAGAGACAGACCCCTGGATTGCCTGGCTCATGGGCTGAATCGCTGTTTCCATTCAGCACATAAATATTATCATAACAGCATTAAAAAGGAATTTTAAGGAAGGAAAATAAATTGCTTCTGTTGACTAAAGCCAGTCCAACAACTAATTTTCTTTTTATATATTCTCTTTTAGTCCTTGCTGATAATTCTACATAATTATAATCAGAGTGAACATACAAATTTGTATACCTTTTCTTAAAAACTATAGATTATGCAGCATTTTCTATGTTGTCGCATTGTCTCCAGTTAGTTTTTTAATGGCAGTAGAATAGTCTATAACTCAGTTAACACATTATTGACCAGAGACGTATTAGGGTCACAGGTGTTAGTTTCTGCGAAAATCCCTCTGTCAATAATGTGTTAACAATTCCGCATGACTGACATTTAGATTGCTTCCAGTTTTCTAATAAAGACAATCCTGCAGTGAATATCTATGTGCACATTTCTTGTTCCTTCTTTTGTAATATTTCCTGAGGTTAAATTCCTGCAAGTGAGATTACTAGGTCAAGGGATAGAATAATTTTAAGGCTTATCCTTTCTTTCACCAGATATTTATTGAACAGGGACTGTGGGCCAGAGACTGTGCCACGCACTGAGGACCCACAGGTGAAAGGAGGAGCCAGTGTCTGCCACCCTGGGGGTCACAGGCAAGCGGGAACACAGTCACTTAAGTGATACAGTTGGATACATGCTGCCACTGTGACAGAAACAGACCTACGGGACCCTGGGGAAAGACTCTTAAGTGCTGAGAAAGAAGGGCCTGGTCAGGGTGGAATTTACTTGCAAATTACTTGGAACTCTTAGGAAATGTCAACCTGGTGGACAGGCTGGGGATGGAAATTCTGAATAGGGAAAACAGCAAGATCCAAATGATGACGACATGAGAAAATGCATTCTAGGACTTACTGGTGGCTTGATAATGCTGGGGTGTAGGTACGGGCATGGAGAGGGTTCCCAGGAGCTAATGAGGGGACAGGAGACCGAACAGGTAGGCAGCCTGTACCATGCCAAGGAGTTTGTATTTTACCCTCAAGGTAGGGAGAAGTCAGTAATGGATTTTAAGCAGACTCTTGATACATTTTTACAAATTGTTCTCTAAATTGTATGCAGTGACATTAGGAAAATCTTTTCTAAAGTTGTCCTGTCCTGATTCATTTTGGGATTCCTCGGGTATCTATTTCTGCCATAGGATGGGGGTGGGGCAGGGAGGGAGGGAACCATGGCCTCTGGCCTGAGGCTATTGTAATGGAATGGCTGTTATAGTTGAATGGAGATGAGCTTTACCCCAGGAGGAAGAGACAGAATTGCTGAAGATCTTCCAGGACTAGAAAAAGAAGCGAAGAGGGGGTTAGAATGAGATGTACGACTTCTGTCACCTCCCACAAAATGAAGCTAACCAGAAATCCAGGCTCACTCTAAAGCCTCTTAAGCAGAGGCTTCCTGGTCCCTTATGCTGCTCTAGAACCTTACCCTGGGTGGTGCAGCTTAGTCACATTGAGCAATGTGGGGAGATGGATGTGACTCCTTTATCTCAGAAGCCTGGAAGCTACTTGAACTTCCTGCCACTTGTTGACTGGGGCCCTAGAGAGAGCATCAGCCGCCAGCCTTTCCTAGTATCCCTTCTGCTCCCGTATCCCTCATTTTCCCCTAAATGCACAAGGCCCGTTAGTGACTCTGGGGCTCTGAACAATGCTCTTCCTTCTACTGGGGTTACCCTTCTTCTCTCTACCTGTCTAGCTAACTCTGCCTTGTCTTCTGGATCTGAGGCCAGGCTCCGTGAAGCCCTCCGAGCCCTCTAAGAACCCAGCCAGCCCTGGACTCTGCACTTAGAGCTTACACTGTACTTGTTGACTAGAGCATCCTTGGTGGGCGCCTTGATCTCTCAGTAGCCTGTGAACATCTTGAAGGCATGGACCAAGCATTACTCATCTCTGATTCCAGCGCCCACCCAGAGTCCGGTACCTGCAGGTTCCAACTGAATTCTTAACTAATATTTGGTCATGTGACAAGCAGACTATGAGAAAGGGGAAAAGGGGAGGAGGGACAAGCACTCTCAGCTACAAAGGCCCCTGCGCTATGTCATTTCATTGGGATGCATAAGAGATATTTGGAGCCCCGAGGATGCTATTTGTCCCTTTTTCTCTTGGCTACATCTTCTTCTCTCTGCCTCCTGTTATCTTCCCCTCAGCTTCTAAAGACGCGATTAGGCATCCACCCCAGGTTCCTGTCTGCTCACCTTTCTCTCCACCCTGGGGCTGGAGCAGGGAGCGAAGAAGCTGGGCCAGCAACATAGAGTTTCCCTGCCGACTCTAATTCCTGTCCCTTATTAAATTCAAGGCTGATTTGGGCTGTGTGAGCTTTCCTGGGCCACCTGCTGTCTGACCAATTCCTTTTCTTTTTCTCCCCCTGGTGACTAATAGCTGCTCTTTCCTCCCTTCGGAGTCTCAGAATCTCCTCTCTCCCTACTCCTCCCTACCTGTTCAGACCCCCATGGCTCCCCAAAGCAAGGATCTGAGAAGCCAGGCCATGCCTTCCAGGCAGCTCCTTTGGGGCCTGGGGTTCCTCTCTCCAGGGAGGGGCTGCTGAGAAAGGAAAGCATGGCTGGGAGGGGGATGGAGGCCAAGGGAAGGAGTAGCGGGAATAGAGAGGCTGGGGCTGCCAAGCAACCAGGGGAAGCTTCTGGAAAGGGAGGTAGAGCCTGAGAAGGACAGAAAGCCCGGGACAGAGAATAGAGCCCCAGAGCAAGAAAGGATGGAAGATGGGAGATGAGACGACAGTGTAAGCAAAGGGCACTGAAGGATGGCAGAGAAGGAGGCAGCTGGGTGAGGCTGGGAACCCAAGACAGCAAAACGGCAACAAAACAAATGTTCACACTTGAAGGTGTGCAACCTCTTGTCGTTTTCAGAGGCGTAGAAGCACCTTGGAATGAGCACAGGAAGCCCTTGCTACGTGGATGAGCAAGGTGGGCATTGGACCAAAGCTTCAGCCACAGAACCCAGTTCTGGGCACTCCCTGGAGGCTGAGTGTGCTGCACACACACACATGCGTGTGCCCATGAGCCCACGGCTAGCTGGGGGGTTAGATCCCAACTCTAACAGGGTCCAGGCTTCAGGTGGGTAACTGAGGAAACACAGATGATGCTAATACCTTGGGCGCCAGGCCAGGGCATCTGCACACCCACCTCACAGGGAGCTGAGTATCACACCAGGTGTCAGAAAATATGTGTTCAAATCCCAGCCCCTAGCCCTGGCCCTGAAACTAGTCACTGGGCATCACTGAGCCTCTGCCCTCAGCTGTGTTCACAGCCCCAGATCAGCTTCTTGTCATAACTGGCGAAAAACGGGTATAGAAACGTTTCCCAAATGGCAAAGCACTCCAGAAACAGGAAGCTGATTTTCTTCTTTCCAGCCAGGAGATCACAGGATGGAGCGGAGGGAGACCTCGGACACCCCAGGCTGCCTGCTAACTCCGTGTGTGTGGGTCTCCCCCCATTTTTTGCTCCAGTCAATCTGAACTTCTCTCCATTCCAGCGCACCAGCCTGCCCACCCACCACTCTCCCCCCTTCATCTCTCTCCCTCTTACCCCCGGGCCTTGGTGCAGTGCTCCCTGTGCCTGGAATGTAGTCTCGCCTTCTCTTTGCTCAGCTGAAACAACTACTCTGCCTTCTAGTCTCAGCTGAACTGTGGCTTCTTCCAAGAAGCCTTCCCAAACTCACCAGTGCTATGAGTTCAGCGTCGCTGCTGCCTTCATGGAACCCTGTGTTTCTAGGAGTGTGTGTGAGAGAGAGAGACAGTGTCTGCATGAGGGGGAGGTGGCTGGGTCTCTCAGGCCTAATTATAGCCGACTCCAGGCCCCGGGACCAGCGTGGAGGATGGCCACAGCCGCGCGTGGGTGCCCGGCCACCTGGCTACCAGCTGCCACTCTCTCCACACTCTTGGGGAGAAGCTACAGGAGTCTGAAATGTTTTCTGGGTCACCGCCTAGCACCTGGTCTCTCACCAAGTGAGCCCCAAAACCCACCTTCGCCTATTCACAAGGAACGGTTGCCATGGTGGTGACTCAGCCTTCCGGCCCCACTGAGGGGGAGGCCCTGGGCTGCGGGGACCCCAGGCGCCCTGGCTGGGGCACCTCTGCCTTTGTGAGCAGGGCTCTGGGTGGCTCACAGGGGTGGGGGGACGTGCCTGAGCACAGCTCTGCCTTCAGACATGCAGGGCACGCTGAGAACCTGCCTTCCCTGGGGTCCACCTCACTTTCCCAAGTGAGGTACTCTGTCCCCCTGGAACAGGGCTTCCAGGCCCTTCCATGGGGACCGGGTCCAATTTATCTCCTTATTTAGGCCTCTGCATGATGTCACCTCCTCAGAGCACCCCTCTTCCTGCACCCCCTCCCTGCATCATTCTGTTTAAAACAGGCCCCCTTCCACTTCTAAATCTCCACCTGCTCTGTTTTTCTCAAACTACTCAGTGTGACTGGGTCATAACCATTTTTTGGTTTCATGTAGGGGTTTTGGTGTATCCAGTGTCTGTCTTCCTGCAGAATGAAAGCGAGAGGAAGGCAGAGATTTTGTTGACCTTGCTCCCACTATGCTGGCTGGTCTCCAGGAACTCCTGCCCCTCTCTGGTCCCTTCTCTGCTCGGCTCTGGCCTCAGGAGACTGATCTCTGGGCATTGTACCTCCCAGATTCTCTTGATGTCCAGCTCCTGGCTGTGTTGTGGCCAATGTGGGCACCAGAGACAGATCAGAAGGCAGGGCATTCCTTCCCTTTGACACCAGGGATCTGGCAGGTTCGTCCCGCCACACCATGGCTCCCACCAGACAGCCTCTCCCCTGTGATTCCAGGCTCCCAAGCTGCACTCAGCAGCTCTACCACTGCCGGCTGGCCTGCTGTTTCTGGTCTCGGAGCCAAGCTTCGGGGGTTCCCGAAGCTCATATCTCTGTAAGGAGTCCTTCCACTGCAACGTCTTCATCTGAACGACGTGCACTGAAAACATCTCCTGCTGAGACTCGGACCCAGCTCTGGTCCAGCGGAACAAATATTGTTGAATGGATGATTTCAGGCCTTCCCTGGTGGCTCAGTGGTAAAGAATCCACCTGCCAATGGAGGAGATGTGGGTTCAATCCCTGGGTCAGGAAGATCCCCTGGAGAGAGAAATGGCAACCCACTCCAGTATTCTTGCCTGGGAAATCCCATGGACAGAGGAGCCTGGTGGGTTACAGTCCATGGGGTCACAAAGAGTTGGACATGACTTAGTGACTAAACAAACAAACCAAAAGATTGATTCTATGAATGGCAAGTGCCTCAGGATGAGCCTCTCAGAAGCCCAGGCTCTGGTATGGAAGGACAGAATAGAAGGTTATAAGCTCAAGGCAGACATGGGCTCTCTGCATAGAACAGCCCTCCAAATCATTCCCAGACCGAGAGCACCATTCACATTTTTAAAGGTTATGAGTAAGAAAATTCCAGAGTCTCCCTCCCTGGCCTGTTCTTATGACTTATAACTCTCCCTGGCAGAAATATCTTCCTCATGTCTAACCCAAATCCCTTTTATTATAGTTGGAAACGCCTTCTTCTTGATCTAAAGATAAAGGTTGCATCTCTATGATATTATTCTAGGAAATCATTCCACTACATTTGCATACAGCCTTCTAGTATGTTAATATACTAAATGAGAAAGGCAAAGAGCACAAAATTTGAGTCCAGAAAAGCTGAAGTATTGGTTCTGGCACCTTATGCTGAACAACTTCTGGCAACTCATATAAGCTCCCAAATATCTTTTTTTCATCTATCAGCTGGGAATAATAGTGAGCCATGCCCAGCCTACTCCTGCCTTGCATTTATGAGCATCAGATGCAAAGACCATGTCAATGACAAAGAATCCTATATTCAAATGTTAACTGATACTCTCATCCTCTTCAGAGTATTTAATCCCAGGATCTGGAATTGGGCTTCCATAGTGGCTCAGTGGTAAAGAATCTGCCTGCCAGTGTAGGAGGCATGGGTTTGATCCCTGGAGAAAGAAATGGCAATCCACTCCAGTATTCTTGCCTGGAAAATTCCATGAACAGAGGAGCCTGGAGGCCTACAGTCCATGGGGTAGCAAAAAGTTGGACATGATTTAAAGACTGAACAACTACAATCTGGGATTGTCTTAATGTCATCTTTTTCAAATCCTCCTGAAACTGAGCCACATTTTCCACATGGCTCTTCCTGGTATTGTCTGTACCTGGGGCATGGGACGGGGTGGGGGGATCACAGTTTCTCTTCCATGACATTATTGTATTTGTGGTCCATCTGAGTGTGGTGGGAGAGACAGCAGTCTGATCAGGCAAAAGCCTTGGTTAGAATGCTTGATTTCCTAGGAGAATGCCGATTCTGCCGCCTACTTGGTTGATTTCTGAAGGAGGTATGCTACCTGTGTTGACAACACAGAATGCCAACACTGCACCTTCCCTGGGAAACAAACTCGAATCGTCTGCTGCGGGCTGTTATGAAGAGCCCAGTGCGAGAAATAATCATCATGTGAGATTATCTGAAGGACATGCTGCCCGGCTACTCCTCTAGATATTCTAGATTTTATCCCTGGATCAAGTTAGACAATCCGAGAACTGAATTTCTGGACCAAATGGCTTTGGCTCCTTGTGGAAGCAGATTTATTGACTTGTGTTTAGTCATACGGTTTGAAGTTAGCACCGAAGCAACGCTCGAAGAAAAAGCTCTGAGTCTAGCTATTATATTTAATGGAAGAAGGGTATTTTTTTAAATTGCCTGTGTGATTTCTCGTTCCTTTTTGAAGTCCCATATGGGAAATCCTCAGTTTCAGCTTCTCCAGGGAAACTGGTCTAATTTTGACTAACGGACAATGCAAAATTCATCACCGATGAATTTTTGGCTTTCCTTTTGTCTTTGGTTGTTAGGAAGCTCAGTCCTTAGGGCATGAATTTCTGAGTTCTAGCTTTTCCTCAGTCTCATTTTTTTTTTCTCCTCATCTTCACTTTATCCCAACCATTTATCTATCTTTGTTTCTTACTGTGGTGTATCATCAATTTTTGTAACATTGAAAAAAAAAGACTGGTGGTTCAGATTACTATGAAAATTTGGCAAAGGGGTCAGACTGGTGTAGACAAAAGCAAAATAAAGAAAGGTATCCATTGAGAGGTGGACAGCTGCACTCATTTTTTTCCTTAGCTTTTCATACATCCTTTGTGATTTACTGAAGGCTTACTATAATATTAGGTCCAAGGGTTATAAATGAAAATAATATTCATTAATTTAGCAAATATTTATTAGGACCTGCCAGGTGATAGACATATAATAGGAAACATTATATGCTTATAATATATAAAACATTAATAAATGTTTTATATATTAATAAACATTATAAAACATTAATACACATTGATAAACATTATAAAATATATAATGCATATGCATTATATAATAGGAAACATAACATGCTGAAGGCATGTCTTCAGCCCTTGCCTTCATGAAGCTTTACAGATGGCAGAGAACACTGGCAATTTCACCAAAAACTACCTTCAGGTGTGAGCAACATGTTCACTGGAGAGAGGACCACGTGGGGAACCTAATTCTGTCTGGATTCTGAGTGATCTGCCTAGGGAAGGAGTGTATAATCTATCTGAAGAGGGATAAGGAATTAGAGAAGCAAAGAGGAGGATGGAGGGAGGAAGGGATGTCCCCAAAAGGGACAACATACAAACGTCAGGAGACAAAAGGAGTCATGTCCTCAGGCGAGTAGATAGGCAAACCTATTTTTATTCTGTGAAATGGAATACTACTCAGTCATTGAAAAGAAAAACCTACTGATACACACAACTTGGGTAGAACACAAAGATAATTCTGAGTGAAAGAAGCTGTTCTCAGAAGGTTACATACTATATGTATGATTCCAGAGATATCCCATCTTTCAAAGAAACCCACAGTGATGGAGAACAGATTAGTGCACATTAGGACTTAAAGACAGGGAAGAGTATGATCATTACGTATGAAGAGGTACATTTTATGTAATGTAAAAAGGTAGACTTTACAGGAGTGATGAGATTCTTTTTATTCTGATTGTGATGGTGGTACAGACCATTAGCCATGTGTTACAATTTATAGAACTGTAAACTAAAAATAGAAGTCAGTGTTCCTGTTAGCTTATTTAAACAGTAAAAGTTTAAGTCACAAAAGAAAAGTTCACAGCTGAAGACCTCAAAAAGGAAAAAGGGGGCCAGAGGATGGTAGACAGTGGATCTCGAGAGTATCTGCAATGTTTTGTTTCTTACAGGATCTGAAGGAAAACACAAATCAGCTTCACCAAGGCTATGTTTGCACATTATCCTGATGATGGTGGGGAGCCATTGAGCTGTTTTGAGCAGGGAAGGACACAACTAGATTTGCTCATTAACACAGTTCCTCCAGCTGTAGTATGTAGAGTGGATTAAAGGGAGCCCCAAGGGGCTGTGGGGTGGCTAGCGAGGGGTGGTCGGGAGATCCTGGTGGGTGAAAGCGGCTTGGAGTAGGAAGATGAAGACAAACAGGTTCATATACAGCAACAGCCTCTGCACAGGTCCAAAGGGA
This sequence comes from Bos indicus x Bos taurus, assembly GCF_003369695.1. Taxonomy (NCBI): domain Eukaryota; kingdom Metazoa; phylum Chordata; class Mammalia; order Artiodactyla; family Bovidae; genus Bos; species Bos indicus x Bos taurus. The sequence continues at coordinate 57,625,360 of NC_040090.1, read as the reverse complement.
AGGAGAGGGAAGGAGAACAGAGATGCTAATGCTCTGGATGGCATGGAGGTGACCATGGACCATGGGCCTCTCTTAGCAGAGTCCCGTGGCATCGCCAATCTACCAATCAGGATGGGGTGTATAGTTCCCTTTCTAGTCTGGTCACCTGGGTTAGAAACCTGTGGCTCTCCTAGTCACTTGGTCCGTCACTTGGTCCCCTCTCCCCACCTTTGGATAATAGCAACCTCTTAGGGCCGATGGAAAGACCAGTGGAGGCAGTGGGCTTGGCCCTGGGAGAGGAGCAGCTGTTCACTCCAGGGTCTTTTCCATCTCATCCCATCTCCTTCTTCTTCTGGGCCCATTTAAATTTGGGAGAGGCAGGGGTGGGGGTCCAAGGGCAGGAAGGGGAGGAGGAAAGGAAGGTTGTAACGCTGCTCCTCCCAAAACCTGCTGTGTAATGGCTTCCCAGTGCTTTACCTTCCCTGGATATCGGCTGCCAGGATCTTAAACCGTAATTACCCAGCCTGGGTCTGTGCTAATTGGTTCTCTGGAGCAAAGTTACCTCCAATCTGTGTGTTATGGGTGCACAGCGGGAAATGAGTTGAGCTAGGGAGGTTGTCTGTGATGACATGTCAGGGAATCACTGCGGTGGCTACAAGAACGTGGGGCTGGAAGCCGGCTTGGAGGGAAGCAACTGTTCCGTGGGTTCCAATTCTAACCTGAAGTGACCAGCCTCCCACTTCTGTCATCTGACTTCTGTCTCCATCTGGGACAGAAATTCCATTTTCAAAAGCCTCCAAACACCTGGGATGATGGAATCTGAGGACTGAAGAGGATCTTAAAAATCACCCCAAATCCAACATATATCTTCCCTTTGACAGCCTCACTGAGGGGGCACCAGTTCCCACACGCCCTGAATGAGAGACCATTACCCCTTGAGTAGCCCTTGCCATGCTCAGAATGACTCTTATTATTAAAAAGATTTTTGTTGATTTTTTTTTTTAATATTGAGCTCAAACCTGTCTCCTTACAATTTCGTCTGCCCCTGTGGTGGCATTAAGCTAGCACAATACTTCTTTCTCCTGACAACACTTCAGCTATTTTCCCCTAAAATATTAGAACCCAATACAACAATGCACCCTATACCTCAAGACAAGATCCTGCATGTCACACACAATCCCCTTTTGTCTCCTCCTACAAGCATGACACACCATGTCAGCTGTCTGCCTCCAGAAAGGTCTTTAATTTGGCCATATCTCTCCACCGCTGCTGGTGCCACTCTGATCCAACAAGGTACCATCATTTCTGCAAGACTACGTGAGACCCTCTCCCCCAACCCTGCTGATCTTCTGCTTCTTCCCACTCTCCCCACCCAGCAAGGAACTCCACAATCTATTCTCCACACGATAGCTAGAGTAATTCATTTGCCATTTTTTAACTGTGGTAAGATTTATATAACGTACGATTTGCCATTTTGGCCATTTTAACATGTATAATTCAGTGGCATTAAGTACATTTCCAATGTTGCACAAGCATCAGGACTGTCTATCTCCAGATCATGACCCCAAACAAAATTTCTGTACCCATTAAACAACAACCTCCCATTCCTCTCCCCTCGCCCCTGGTAGTCTCTGATCCACTTTGTGTCTGTGAATTTGCCTGCTTCCAGCACAGCAAAAGTGGAAGTATGTAATGTCCATTCTTTTGTACTGTTCTTTTGTGTCTGGGGAGCCTGTTGGGCTGCCGTCTATGGGGTCGAACAGAGTCGGACACGACTGAAGTGACTTTACTTCACTCACTTATCTTACTTAGCATCAGGTTTTCAAAGCTTATCCTCATTATAGCATGTATCAAATTTTTATTCCTTTTTAAGGTTAAATAATATTCCATTGTGCATATATACAACATTGTGTTTATCCATTCAGCTGTTGCTCTGTGTGGTCTTAAGATGGTTACTTGATCCCTCTGAATCTTCATTTCCTCAAATGCAAAGTCAAATGAATAGTATCTTCTTTTTAAGATGATTATAAGAAATCAAAGAATCTGACTTTACAAACTGCCAGAAGACCTGAATAGACATTTTTCCCAAAGAAGACATACAGATGGCCAACAGGCACATGAAAAGATCCTCAACATTGTTAATCATCAGAGAAATGCAAATTAAAACCACAGTGAGATATCATCTCACACCTGGCAAAATAGCTATCATCAAAAAGACCATAAGTAACAAATGTTGGTGAGGACGCGGAGAAAAGGGAACACTTATGCACCGTTGGTGGGAATGTAAATTGTTGCAGCCACTGTGGAAAACAGTATGGAGGTTTCTCAAAAAACTAAAAATAGAACCACCATCCCATCCAGCAATTCTACCTGGGTATATATCCCAAAAAGCCAAAAACACTAATTCAAAAGGTACATGCACCCCAGTGTCCATAGAAGTATTAACTTACGATTGCCAGGATATGGAAGCAAACTAAGTGTCCACCAACAGATGACTGGATAAAGATGTTTTACACACACACACACACACACACATATGGAAAACTACTCAGCCATAAAGAAGAATAAAATTTGCAACAACATGTATGTACTTAGAGCACATTATGGAAAGTGAAATGTCAGACAGAGAAAGACATATGCTGTGATATTACTTACATGTGAAATCTAAGAAATACAACAAACTAGTGAACGCAACAAAAAAGAAACAGACTCCCTGATACACAGAACAACGTAGTAGCTCCCAGTGGTAAGAGAGAAGAGGGGAGGGACAAGATGGGATAGGGGAATAAGAGGCACAAACTACTAGCAGAAAATAAATAAGCCACAAGGATATATTGTACAATACAGGGATTGTAGTCAGTATTTTATAAAAACTATAAATGGAATATAACCTTTAAAAATTGTGAATTACTATGTTGCATATCTCTAAGCTACACATCAATTATATCTCAATTTTTAAAAAGTAAAAAAAAGTGGGCTTCCCCAGTGGCTCAGCAGTAAAGAATCCGCCTGTAATGCAGGAGATGCGGCAACAGCCACGGGTTCAGTCCTTAGGTTGGCAACATTCCTTGCAGAAGGAAATGGTAACCCACTCCAGTATTCTTGCCTGGAAATCCCATGGACAGAGGAGCCTGGCAGCAACAGTCAATGGAGTTGCAAATAGTCGGACACGACTGAGCGACTAAATAACAAGAGCTAAACAAGATAGAGTAACAGATACAGACTGTCTACAGTAGGAGCTTAACAGATGGAAGTATCATTACAATTTATTGAGTATTCTGTTATCATCTTCAATGTTTTAACACCCTGACTTCTTCCTGGTATCCGCCTAGCACTGTTCTTGGCATATGGTAGGCAGTCAATAAATATTTGCTAAATGAATAAATGAAACTCAACTTGCCCCTAAATGAGCATTTCCTGTCCCCACCCAGCTTCCCTGCTGCATTTCCTTATTTTTATGTCACTATTTCTACTCTTCCAATTAGCCAGCCTCATAAACCTCTATCACTTTTGACCCCATCATTATCTTTATCCTTTAAATCCAAAGAATATGTAAAGAGATAATAGACATGATACCTCCCCATCTATCACTTCAGTTCAGTTCAGTCGCTCAGTCGTGTCCAACTCTTTGCGACCCCATGAATCGCAGCACGCCAAGCCTCCCTGTCCATCACCAACTCCCGGAGTTCACCCAGACTCACATCCATCGAGTCCGTGATGCCATCCAGCCATCTCATCCTCTGTCGTCCCCTTCTCCTCCTGCCCCCAGTCCCTCCCAGCATCAGAGTCTTTTCCAATGAGTCAACTCTTCGCATCAGGTGGCCAAAGTACTGGAGTTTCAGCTTTAGCATCATTCCTTCCAAAGAAATCCCAGGGCTGATCTCCTTCAGAATGGACTGGTTGGATCTCCTTGCAGTCCAAGGGACTCTCAAGAGTCTTCTCCAACACCACAGTTCAAAAGCATCAATTCTTCGGCACTCAGTCTTCTTCACAGTCCAACTCTCACATCCATACATGACCACAGGAAAAACCATAGCCTTGACTAGAAGGACCTTTGTTGGCAAAGTAATGTCTCTGCTTTTGAATATGTTATCTAGGTTGGTCATAACTTTCCTTCCAAGGAGTAAGCGTCTTTCAATTTCATGGCTGCAGTCACCATCTGTAGTGATTTTGGAGCCCCCAAAAATAAAGTCTGACACTGTTTCCACTGTTTCCCCATCTATTTCCCATGAAGTGATGGGACCAGATGCCATGATCTCAGTTTTCTGAATGTTGAGCTTTAAGCCAACTTTTTTACTCTGCTCTTTCACTTTCATCAAGAGGCTTTTGAGTTCCTCTTCACTTTCTGCCATAAGGGTGGTGTCATCTGCATATCTGAGGTTATTGATATTTCTCCCGGCAATCTTGATTCCAGCTTGTGCTTTTTCCAGCCCAGCGTTTCTCATGATGTACTTTGCATATAAGTTAAATAAGCAGGGTGACAATATACAGCCTTGACGTACTCCTTTTCCTATTTGGAACCAGTCTGTTGTTCCATGTCCAGTTCTAACTGTTGCTTCCTGACCTGCATACAGGTTTCTCAAGAGGCAGGTCAGGTGGTCTGGTATTCCCAACTCTTTCAGAATTTTCCACAGTTTATTGTGATCCACACAGTCAAAGACTTTGGCATAGTCAATAAAGCAGAAATAGATGTTTTTCTGGAACTCTCTTGCTTTTTCCATGATCTAGCGGATGTTGGCAATTTGATCTCTGGTTCTTCTGCCTTTTCTAAAACCAGCTTGAACATCTGGAAGTTCATGATTCACGTATTGCTGAAGTCTGGCTTGGAGACTTTTGAGCATTACTTTACTAGCATGTGAGATGAGTGCAATTGTGTGGTAGTTTGAGCATTCTTTGGCATTGTCTTTCTTTGGGATTGGAATGAAAACTGACCTTTTCCAGTCCTGTGGCCACTGCTGAGTTTTCCAAATTTGCTGGCATATTGAGTGCAGCACTTTCACAGCGTCATCTTTCAGGATTTGAAATAGCTCAACTGGAATTCCATCACCTCCACTAGCTTTGTTTGTAGTGATGCTTTCTAAGGCCCACTTGACTTCACATTCCAGGATGTCTGGCTCTAGGTCAGTGATCACATCATTGTGATTTTCTGGGTTGTGAAGATCTTTTTTGTACAGTTCTTCTGTGTATTCTTGCCACCTCTTCTGCTTCTGTTAGGTCCATACCATTTCTGTCCTTTATCAAGCCTATCTTTGCATGAAATGTTCCATTGGTATCTCTAATTTTCTTGAAGAGATCTCTAGTCTTTCCCATTCTGTTGTTTTCCTCTATTTCTTTGCATTGATCGCTGAGGAAGGCTTTCTTATCTCTTCTTGCTATTCTTTGGAACTCTGCATTCAGATGCTTATATCTTTCCTTTTCTCCTTTGCTTTTCGCTTCTCTTCTTTTCACAGCTATTTATAAGGCCTCCCCAGACAGCCATTTTGCGTTTTTGCATTTCTTTTCCCTGGGGATGGTCTTGATCCCTGTCTCCTGTACAATGTCACAAACTTCATTCCATAGTTCATCAGACACTCTATCTATCAGATCTAGGCCCTTAAATCTATTTCTCACTTCCACTGTATAATCATAAGGGATTTGATTTAGGTCATACTTGACTGGTCTAGTGGTTTTTCCTACTTTCAGGGCAGCCGAGAGGAGCTACCCCATGTCCAGGGAGTGGTGGCTGCACAGGTGCAGGAGGGCCTAGAGGAGGTATCCCATGTTGAAGGTCAGGAAGAGTGGCAGTGAGGAGATACCCCTCATCCAAGGTAAGGAGCAGTGGCTGCACTTTGCTGGAGCAGCCATGAAGAGATACCCCACACCCAAGGTAAGAGAAACCCAAGTAAGATGGTAGGTGTTGCAAGAAGGCATCAGAGGGCAGACACACTGAGGCCATACTCACAGGAAACTAGTCAATCTAATCACACTAGGACCACAGCCTTGTCAACTCAATGAAACTAAGCCATGCCCGTGTGGCAACCCAAGATGGGTGGGTCATGGTGGAGAGGTCTGACACAATGTGGTCCACTGGAGAAGGGAATGGCAAACCACTTCAGTATTCTTGCCTTGAGAACCCCATGAACAGTATGAAAAGGCAAAATGATAGGATACTGAAAGAGGAACTCCCCAAGTCAGTAAGTGCCCAATATGCTACTGGAGATCAGTGGAGAAATAACTCCAGAAAGAATGAAGGGATGGAGCCAAAGCAAAAACAATACCCAGCTGTGGATGTGACTGGTGATAGAAGCAAGGTCCCATGCTGTAAAGAGCAATATTGCATAGGAACCTGGAATGTCAGGTCCATGAATCAAGGCAAATTGGAAGTGGTCAAACAAGAGATGGCAAGAGTGAATGTCGACATTCTAGGAATCAGCGAACTGAAATGGACTGGAATGGGTGAATTTAACTCAGATGACCATTATATCTACTACTGCGGACAGGAATCCCTCAGAAGAAATGGAGTAGCCATCATGGTCAACAAAAGAGTCCAAAATGCAGTATTTAGATGCAATTGCAAAAACGACAGAATGATCTCTGTTCGTTTCTGAGGCAAACCATTCAATATCACAGTAATCCAGGTCTATGCCCCAACCTGTAACGCTGAAGAAGCTGAAGTTGAACGGTTCTATGAAGACCTACAAGACTTTTTAGAACACCCAAAAAAGATGTCCTTTTCATTATAGGGGACTGGAATGCAAAAGTAGGAAGTCAAGAAACACCTGGAGTAACAGGCAAATTTGGCCTTGGAATATGGAATGAAGCAGGGCAAAGACTAATAGAGTTTTGCCAAGAAAATGCACTGGTCATAGCAAACACCCTCTTCCAACAACACAAGAGAAGACTCTACACATGGACATCACCAGATGGTCAATACCAAAATCAGATTGATTATGTTCTTTGCAGCCAAAGATGGAGAAGCTCTATACAGTCAACAAAAACAAGACCAGGAGCTGACTGTGGCTCAGATCATGAACTCCTTATTACCAAATTCAGACTTAAATTGAAGAAAGTAGGGAAAACCACTAGACCATTCAGGTATGACCTAAATCAAATCCCCATCTATAGCTTTTCTAAATACCTGGGCTGTGCTTTTTATCAGGTGACCCAGATTCTGACCCCACCCTACCTCTACCTACCATGCCTATCAGACTATTAGCTGATTGGATGAGGAGTGGGCATCACCTGAGCTGGCTGACAACCTACAATATTATAATGTAACAGGTATGGGAAGCTGAGTCAATCAGACCCTTAGAAGTTTGAAGGCATGGATATTAAGCAGCTGAGTCACTTAGCAGTGGGAGAACTGGAGGGTCATGATGCCTCAGAAAAGCTGAAGTTACTGAGAGAAAGGAAAAAATGAATGATCAGAGAAAGCCAGTGGGTAGAAAGAAGAGAGTGGAGAAGCCATGTAAGAAGAATTGTTTCTAGGATTCAGAGAGAGACAAACCAAAAGACCCCAAAGGACAAAGCCCAAAAGGGAAAGAGACAAAGATGGAAAGGGGAGCTGGCTCCATGTGTCTTCCTGGGTCTCTCAGTGACTTCTGGGTTCTGCTCTAATTCCACTATCCCACTGTGGGCCTTAATCCCAGATGCCTTAGACTCTGTGGTTTCTACTCTCTAGTGTCTGGTATCCAGGGGCTTCCCAGGTGGCTCAGTGGTAAAGAATCTGCCTGCCAATGCAGGAGACTTGGGTTTGATCCCTAGGTCAGGAAGATCCCCTGGAGGAGGAAATGGCAACCCACTCCAGTATTCTTGTCTGGAGAGTCCCATGGACAGAGGAGCCTGGCAGGCCACAGTCCATGGGGTCACAAAGAGTTGGATATGACTGAGCAAATGAGAACACATGTATGTACGTCTGGCATCAAATTACATCCTCACTCAAAAGTGTGCTGGGTAAAGTCTAAAAACTTTAGTGCTTGTTGGATAAAGTCTAAACTCAACAGATATTCTAGGTCCTAAATCTCTTGATTCTCAGATAAGTCTGTACTATGTTATCTTCCAACACAAAAACCTCCCCCCACCAGTCAAGATGCCTCCCCATCCCACTGCTCCCTCCTCACACTCTGGTCTTCCCCATCTGTTCCACATCCTTCCCTTGTGTCCTACAATGACCATTTCCCCCCTCTTTATATTTCTTCCTCTGTCTATTCTCCTATGCTCCTCTATTTCCCTCTTTCCCCTTTTCATTCCTCAAAGCTAAGGTCAATTATTCCCTAACTACACCCAGACCGCTTACTTACACGTCAAATATATCCATCTTGTCCTTCCGGGTTTCTTGAAGTTACAGACTACCACTTCTATCTCCCATGGTACCTAGCAGTGTTCCATGTGCTTAGAAGATATTGGAAACATTCTTATTCAATTGAATGTGGGTATAAATAGAGACTTTATTTGAAGAAGTGAATAATGCTGGATGCCAAGCAAATCACTGTGTGTGAGCGAGAGGGAGTGAAATTGCACCTTTTGGCATCCTACTGAGCATACTCAGAATTTTGTTGCCTACTACTCCTCTGCACATCAACAGTTCTAGCTAATGCTATTCTGCATATTCTTCAGCTGAATCTAACTTCAGGACTCATTTTTGAAAAAAGAACTCTTCAGATTAAGGAACTATATCACCTTCTAGTCCTACAAATTCAATTAAAATTCAAAAAGCATTTATTAAGTACACTGTGGGAAATATAAAATTGATTAATAAGACCTAATCTCTTCCTTCAAGATGCTCACAGTCTGGTTGAGGGATAGGACAAGAGCATCAGTGACTGAAGTCAAGGTTGGATAAGATATGTGCTGTAAGAGAGGTGAAAGCACTATCAGAGAGAGGTGGTCTAAGGAAGGGAAGGGTCCACAGAAGAGCTGGAGGAAGAACTGTTTGAGACAGGCAAAAGCATGGAGAAGGCAATGGCACCCCGCTCCAGTACTTTTGCCTGGAAAATCCCATGGATGGAGGAGCCTGGTAGGCTGCAGTCCATGGGGTCGCTAGAGTTGGACACGACTGAGCGACTTCACTGTCACTTTCCACTATCATGCATTGGAGAGGGAAATGGCAACCCACTCCAGTGTTCTTGCCTGGAGAATCCCAGGGACAGGGGAGCCTGGTGGGCTGCCGTCTATGGGGTCGCACAGAGTCGGACACGACTGAAGCGACTTAGCAGCAGCAGTAGCAGCAGCAAAAGCATGGATGCTAAGGCAACACAGTCACATTGGGGAAACTTGAATGGTTCAACTGGGGATTTTTTAAATTTATTTTTTGTTCATTTATTTGTTTGTTTTGGCTACACCATACAGCGTGCAAGATCTTTGTTCTCTGACCAGGGACTGAACCTCTGCCCCCTACAGTGGAAGCAAGGAGTCTTAACCTATAGACCCCCAAGGAAGTCCCTTGAATGGTCCAGTTGGTACTCAGTGCCTGATTATCAGATCTCTGCCATTCATGAAAGAGGAACGTTCCCAGGGCCAGGAGGTCTCATCAATACACAGCCACTAAGCATTTGTTGAGCATGAACTTGGACATGACAGATGGGGAGAAGGCATTTTGTCCATCTGTCCCTTGTCAAACTCACTCGACATGGAATAAACTGTCCACCTTCTCCTTCACAAAGGCACAAAAGCAGGGAAGAGCAGTTTTTTTGTTCAAGGAGAGTTTGAATATATTATTACATTTTATTAATAAATGTTATTCCATATTCATTAAATACTGATATGAATAATGAAAAGAATTGTATTTTACTTTTACCTTATGTTTAAAATACTGTTTCCTTTATTCTTACCCCACCTCTGAGACAGGCAGAAGCTAGATGTTTTTCCTGTTACTTGCCATCTGGTTTTAGATTTAGGAGCTAAGGATATGTGTTTGCCCAGACAGGGAGAGATTGAATGCATTCTGCCTGGCTATCACATTATTATTTGATTTGATGATGGAAGAGAGCTCAACCAGAGCTAGAACCATCCCACGCCAGTTCAGGAGAGTGGGTCATGGGCATTTCTTCCCAATTCCTTATTCAATGTTGGTTTGGCAGCTTGAAATCTGTCATGCTGGGCATATTTACACCATAGAAATTGGCAAAAGCTGTAAATAAGGTCTTTTCCTCCCTGGAGAGCCAGCTACATATTTACCAGCACACCCCTGGATCTCACTGCACAGAAGAGGAACTGGAGCGGAGAGCTAAGGTAACTTGTCCAAGATCATACAACCAGTTGCTGTTGTGAAGCTAGTACCAGTCAGGGCACCAGTATGCCTATGTATCATCACTCTTTTTGCTGGAAGCTACAGAACTGATTAGGATTTAGAAGGTGCCTCTAAATAAGAATGTAGACAACAGCACAGATTATTATACAAAAGAAACAGATGCCATGGTCTTTAAGTTAATAGTTTGCCAGGGCTAAAAGAGGAACATCCCAACTTCTCTTCCCAGATGGCTGATTCGTACCCCTCCCCTCACACTCCTACCTTCCTGGTGGGAGGGCTTCTAGGAGTGGAGAAGCAGGAGGGAAACTTCCATTTTTTCCAGCTTTGTATTGGAGTGAGTGGCAGAAGGCATTTCTCAGCCAAGTGCCTAGACGCTTTGGACTCCACTTTGCTCTGTAATTAGTGTCTATTTGTCTCCTTAAGTTAAACTGGTTTTTAGCAATTTAGAGCCAGGGAGCCCATGTTATTTCAGTGAAGTGATAAAAAAAATGGATATGTAATTGAAATCCCGTTCTACTCCTCTGGGAACCTGGGATGTTGCTTCACTCCACTGAATGATAAAGATTCAGGACCCTGATCACAGGCAGATAAGTAGGCTGGTTGATTAGGATGAATCCCACAGGCAATCCCTAATCTACTAGTCTGTTTGTTAACGATCTGTCTTTTTAGAATATTTGGTTTGCATAATATGATAATATAATAATGCACACGCTCTTTAAAGGTGGAAATGAACCCAAATTGAGGACAAAACAGCCACAGCTGGCATCTCTCCTCTCTGCTGCAACAGATCAATTATCAGTTGGCCACAAGTTTTTATTGAGTGCTTATTGTTTGCTTGGCGCTAAGGGAAGAAGTGACGCCAAATGTCCAGTTCCTGGCCTTCAGGAGCTAGTGAAGGCAACAAGGCTCACCCACAGGAAATTCATAAATACTATAAAAATAGTGAGTGCTTTGGTCCTCAATGTGTGAATTAAAGCAAAGGAGCGGGTGTATCAGGGAATTTGGCTCTTGGCTGAAGAGCCATGGGAAACTGCAGAACCTCACAAACCCCTGGTCCTTGCTTGTAAAAAGCATTGAAGTATCTGGTTCAATGTCAACCTTTGTGGTTAAATGGTCTGTACCAATGTGCAGCACCCTGGATCCAGGGAGTTCCAGCACATCCAGAACCTAGCCTGGCTCCTCCCTCCCTCTGAGATGCGGCTGGCGGAAGTGGTTTGATGGGTGACTCTTCTGCCTTCTGTGTTTCTCCTGCACTTCAGTAAACATACGGAGGATGGCCGCCACCCCCTGAGCTCCTATGCCAGGCCAGACTCCGTGCCAGCTGCTTTACCCGCTCTGTTCCAATGTCACTCCTGCCACAAATGTATGAACATGTTCAATAAAGAAGCTAAGTGAGAGAAACAAACACTGCATGGTCCCGCTTATATGTGGACTCTAAAAGAAAATTCTAAACTCCAAGAAATAGAGAGTAGAAGAATGACTGCCCGGGGCTGAAGGGTTGGGAAAAATGGAAGAAGTTCCTAACAGTAGACAAACTCTCAACTATAAGAGGCATATGGTCTGAGGATGAATGTAAATCATGGTGACTACAGTTGATAACAATGGATCACATGATTGAAATTTGCTAGGAGAGCAGAACTTAAACATTTTCACCAAAAAGAAATAGATAAATAGGTGAGATGATGGATGTGTTAATTAATTAGATGGGGAAATCCTTTCATGGTGTGTACATATATCAAATCATCACGTGGCACCCTTTAAATATCTTACAATTTTGTCAATTGTGCTTCAGTAAAGCTGGGGGAAACAAGAAGAAGCTAAGGCTCAGAGTGAGGAATGGCTTGTCCAGGGTCAACCAGCCAGCAACCTGACCCCAGAGTGCAAGCTTTTCCCACCAGCCCGATCCATGTAAGTCAGTAATCTCTCAATTGCATCATACACCATAGTACACAGATGCCTGGGCATCAACTCCTAAATTCTGACTCTCAAAATCTAGGCCTGAAGCCAGGCATCTGAATTTGTAACTGACTTTCCAGTTAAAAAGTGTCCAGGTGGTGTACAGCTGACACTGTACACCAAGGCAGGAAAATAAGTACTGTTATCCGGTGGCACACTGTCTGTCATCCTGTCCGTCCCCTAGTCCAAGGACACCTCAAGGTCAGGGAGTGGATCTGAGTCACCATTGGGTCTCCAGCCTCAGTGCGAGGCATGGCACAGTTGGAGTACCCAGTGCATTTTTTGTGGCCATGCTGAGTCACATTGCATGGCCTCACTGTCTTGGTGGCTCTTCTACAGGTAGGGGCTGGCTTATCACACTCCCTACTGGTTCCAGAGACCCAACCACAGAGTGCCCGAGGGTGTATGTGTGTGGCTAGTTTGCAATATGTGCATCCTGCCAGCACCTGTGTGCATGCATGCTGAGTCACTTGAGTTGAGTCAGACTCTTTGCAATGCTATGGACGGTAGCCTGCCAGGCTCCTCTGTCCATGGGATTCTCCAAGAAAGAATACTGAAGTAGGTTGCCATTTCCTTCTCCAGAGGATCTTCCTGACCCAGGGATCAAACCTGCATCTCTTATGTCTCTTGCATTGGCAGGTAGATTCTTTACACTAGTGTCACCTGGGAAGCCCTACCAGCACCAGCACGCACCCCCAGCTACCTTCTCAGGGTTCCCGATCTACTGGATACTGTCCACCTGCCTCACCCTCTGTTGGGTGTTTCTGCTCAGAGAAAGCTGACTGAAAGTCACTTGACCAGAAAAGCATAACTGGGGAGAAGGAGATGGCAGACAAACTCTGTAGGACATTCTGAAACAGTGCAGCGTGACCACTGGCCAATCCTTGGTGAGAAGCTGGATGCCCCCCAATCCCCACTGCTCCCACCCCCGTGTGGAATTGCCTTGTGAGAGTCACAGAGACAGAAAAAGGTTAATGAGGACAAACCCAAGAGACTCCTTTGTCACATGCCCCCAGCAGCACGTGCCCGCAAGAATCAATGTCATAGGACGTTATAAGGGTTCTGCAAAATTTGAGCCAAGACAGGTTGAATAGAAACAGTTCTCCTGATTGCAGACCTTTTATGAGACTCATTATGTTCATCTGCCTGCTGATTATCTTTACAGATATTAGGCAGCATTTCTCAAACATTTTCTTGAATTTTTTCTTTCTGGAACTCTTTTTTGAAATTTTTCATTTTTCTGAAAAATACTTTGAAAAATGATGATCTGGAATAATGATCTTTGCTCCAACCTCCAACATCCATTTTGCAGATTAGGAAACAGAGTCAAGAAAGGAAAAGAGAGTTGCCAAGACCTCGCAGCTCGTCATGCTGGATGCAGGCCTTGGTCTCAGGGATGCTGAGTTGCTTCTGCTCCTGGGATCTCACCTGAGATCACCCCATGCCCACAGGATGGGCCTTGTAACCAAGGTCAATGTCAGCAACTTTAGACTGTAAGCTTCTGGTGAACACCCTCTCTCTAGCAATCAACCTTTAACTACACCCAAAGGTGAGAAACAAGTTGAGTGGGCATGGAGCGCTCAGTCCTTCACACCCTGTGGCTTGACCAGCTCCACTGCCAGCACCTGTCCACAGCCCAGGGAGGAGAAACATACAGGATTCCTGGGTTTCTGGAACTCACAGGCTGTGAGAGGTTAAGGAATACACCTAAATTGTTCAGCTAGAGCAAGGACAGGACCTGAATCCAAGGCTCCTGACTTATTCTTCATCCACCCTTTGATGACAAGTCTGTCTCTGGTGCCAGGAAGCTAACTCTCAGCTCACTATGTGGTAAGCGAGTACAGGCCCTGGCCGGGGCCCCTTAATAGGCTCAGAAGCTCTTTGCTACCCAGCTCAGGGCAGGGTTCACTCACCTCGCCCTCCAGGGATGGAGAGGCAGTGTGAGTGATACTTTGCCCCTGGTATGACTGTACGTGTCTAATTCCTTCTCAGGGCCTTCTTAAGCCCTTGGCCTCAATTATGTTCTACGACTAGCAAGTGACACAAATTAATTATCTGCTGGGAAAAGAAGGGCTTTCTTTTATCTATTTGAAAGTAGTCACCTTCTCATTTCAAGGATTGGCCTCATAAATTCCAAGGAAGGACAAAGAAGATGGCTGCCAGTATGGTGGAGGGAGAGAGAGAAGGAGGAGAAAAGACAGGCAGAGAGGGAGAGGGAGAGGGCCAAGAGGAGGGTGCCGCAGAGTGTGGAAACCCGCCTGCAATTCGGGAGACCCCGCTTTGATCCCTGGGCCAGGAAGATCCCCTGCAGAAGGAAATGGCAACCCACTCCAGAATTTTTGCCTAGAGAATCCCATGGGCAGAGGAGCCTGGCGGGCTACAGTCCCTGAGGTCATGAAGAGTCAGACAGGACTGAAGAGACTTTCACTTTCAAAGACATTATGCTAGAAGAATGTCGGTGGGGTACAAAGGAGGAGGTGCTTAAGTCTGCTAAGGGAGGATGGATGTCACTGTAGGCTGTACTATTTAATCTGAGGGTTCCATCATTCAGAAAATACAAGCTCCGTGAGGAAGAGAACCATCTTTGTTTAGTTCACCATCATGTCCCCAGTGCCTGTCACAGTGACTGGCACGCAGTGGATGCTCAACAAACATCCGTCTACTGAATGGATGGATAGTCAGTAGGCATTGGCCAAACAGTGGGGCAGGAAAAGCCGTCCAAAGAAGGGCGGCAATGGAGTGAAGACAGCTGTAATGAGCAGCCATTCTCTAGGTCTAGAGCATCACGTGTGCTGAGGGGTGGAGAGGTAGACGCGAGGTTGGACAGGCAGCCAGGAACTGAAGTTCTGTGCCGGGGGTCCTTGATCATCATGAAATAACAGCAAATTCCTTTTACATAGAAAATCCCATTTCATCCTCACGGTCACTCTGTAAAGGATACAGGGAGGCTCAGAAGGCTTACAAGATCACAGAGCGGGAACCAATACCTGATTTTGAACCCAAACCCTGTGATCTTTCTGTGACAGGTGCTCATTCCTCAGGTATCTGCCTGGGATGATTCACATACCTTAGTGATTTCCTTCTGGCCACTGATTATCCTCTGGGCTGGGTTCAGAGCATGGACATGTGTTTTCACGGCAAATAAAGATGACAAATATGTTAAAAAGAAAATCCATATGACCGTTCCAAAGGCAAGTAGGTGGTCATTTGCTTCATCAGACACTCTTTGCAATTCTCTGTATCCCTGTAACTGCCTGTTTTTTTTTTTTGGCTCAAAGGTGGGTTGTCCCAGGGTAGCTGTAGACAAGGGGGTCGGAGCTTCATGTCATTTCCTAGTTGCCCCAGGTCAAAGGGAGAAAGAGAGAGAAGCGTTGTCGGTAAGTCCATAGACAGGCCCCAAGGATTGGCACTGACCTGGGCATGGCCCACCAGAAAGTGTGTTGAGAACAGGATGCAAAAGGCACAGAAGACACCATTTCTGGCCCCAAGAGAACTGTATGCGCGTGAGGGAGGTGACTAAGGGGCGTGAGAAGAGTGGATGCCATGGGAACTAGCTGGTCTTCGTGGATGCCTCCCACTTGGGCAGCGGGAGGCAGGGACATGGACTGTGAGGCCAGACGAATCTGGGTTTCATCCTAGACCTGCCACTTGCTGGCCAGATGATCTCGGCTATCAGAATAATACCGAATGCACATGGACAGCTGTACAGGTCGATGCATGATCTCATGCGAATGGCAAGCGCTGGGAAACAGCGTAGGATGAAGTACTTTTTGCAAATCCCATTTTCTGGATGAGGAAACTGAGGATCAGAGTGTGATTTAGCTAAAGTCACCCTGAAAGCCATGATCTGAGACCTCTATACCCCAAATCCCAGGGCCTCCCACGGTGCTACACTGAGGAGGAAAAGCCAAGTTCCCCCGAGCAACACAGACAAGGCATCTTAGCAAGAATCAGACAAAAGCAGGGTATGGATCTTAGATCCCCAAGGTCTTGTGCCAAGGGGTCTGGGGAAGGAAAAATGGAGTCTCATTAACATAGAGGTGGGGACCCAGGACTCCTGGGCTGTCTTCCTAGCTTCCTCCATCCTTTGCCCACTGCCCTTTTCTCCCAGGTTGCTGCCTAATTATAGAGCTGTTGATGCAAATTATTCTAATAACGGTGCTAATTTATACACATTTACATATAATTTGCAATTCATTTCCTGTCCACATTTAGTCAAACTTCACTAATTCAGACAGAAGTGGGGAAAGCCTGGTCTGAAATGAAGAGTCTAAATTATAGAATAATTCAATAGTTTCTCACAGGAGAGTCTGCTTCAAAATCAAGCATGCGAAGTAAAAAGGAGGTATTGTCAAAATTTTCTCTGCAAATTCTTAAAATCTCCAAAACATGGACTCTCAGAAACTCAAAAGCCAAAAATTAATTCCTTTTATTTCTCTTTGAATTTGGGCTATGGAAGAAAAGACAATGGGTAAATAAAAGCTCTCTTTCTTCTCTTTCTCTCTGAATTTCTATAATGGAATTCAGGAAGTTCAAGTTCAATTATGTGATATGATTCCACCTACTAACTTAGTCTGAACTAGTAAACTTCTCTGAGTGCAACATTCTCCATCCCTCAAAATATGCAGATTGGAATTACTTAACTGAGACATGATAAATCATAAAGTAAATTGGCCTTTGATATACACGGGTCATATAGTTAATAAACATAATTTAGAAAGTGCAAAATGACAACTGGGTTTGTGCAGTATATACTAAATGATGGCACTGGAAAAGAATCTGCTTTAAAAGTAATAATAAATGCACACAATGTGTACAAAATTAATGTACACATTGGCTTTGGTCGTGTAGTAGAAGCACATGTGAGTAAGAATTCTTGCTCAACTGATTTATTAGGGGGAGCACTCTTAGGAGTGAGG
Source organism: Bos indicus x Bos taurus (assembly GCF_003369695.1). Lineage (NCBI taxonomy): Eukaryota > Metazoa > Chordata > Mammalia > Artiodactyla > Bovidae > Bos > Bos indicus x Bos taurus. Next base: position 57,608,278 of record NC_040090.1, on the reverse strand, counting down.
GAAGCAGGAGAGGGCAGGGGGGCTGGAGAAGCAGAGTAGGAAGTAGAAAGTAGCCTCAGGCTGATCTCATGGGAAGGCTCTACTCTAGCACTGAATGCACCAGTTAGTCCCACCTATAGGACATTTGGTCTCCCCGTGCCAGTCAGTCACTGGCTGAGATCATCTCTTAGGATGGAGAGGAGTTGTCGGCTCCCAAGTCAGCTGCCCAACACTCCCAGTGCATAAAGGGTACCTGGGCAGGACACTAAGAACATCTCCTGCAGTCCACCTTTGCTCAGCTCTGACCCCCTCACTTCTCCCATTGTTTACTCCATCCAGACACAGTGTCTCCAAAACCCTGAAGGGTCACAGTTTCCTGGAAAACGTTGTGAAGGAGGGTGACTAGAATGAACCACATCCCTGATATTTGCTCCCGAGGCCATGTCGCTACTCGGTATTTCCCCCTCCATCACCCATTTTAGATCTCACATTTTAGCACTTCCATTGGTCTAAGTAACTCATCTAGGGGTTGACCTACCTGGCACTGTCCAAGCTAGGGGTCTGCTAACATCACCTGATAAATGGGATATAGCAGAATTCCCCAGAGTGGAATATGCTGCCTCCGAAACCCTAAGAAGCTCACTAAGTGTTATCTGTCTTGACAATAAGAGGTACAAGGAGCAATATCTCATTTTGAGGAGGGGCCTCGTCTAGGCTATTAATCCTTTAAAAGCATCAGTGATATGGAATTCTCTAAATTCTCTAAACCTAAATCTCCAGGGTTCCTCGACAACCCTCTGGAATGCATGGATCTTACCAAGGCATCCAAAGTATTTGCTACTTCTCATTGAGTTCAACTAACATGATGGCATTACTACCATAGACCATTGTGACATTTTATCCAATATCCAGATGGTGTAGGACATTTTGGACCATATTAGAAGCAGAGAATTCACATTACCCCTGAGACAGGAAGGTGAATATATGCTGTTGTCTGTTTCATATGAATGCCAACTGCTTTTGATCGTCCTTGCTTATGGATATACAAAAAAAGAATGTATTCATCAGATCAATAGCTACATACCATTTATCCAAGGCCATGTTAATCTCCTCTAGTAAATAAGGATGACTGATAAAGCAGCTACAATACAATTGGGGCCACCTTGCAGTAGTCCACTGTCATTGGTCACAATCCACTTGTGTTTTGCAGGGGCCAGACTGGTAGATTACATGGGACTATGACAAGGAACCACCACCTCAGCATCCTTTAAGTTACTTAGGGTGGCACTGATCTTTGCCATCCTCCCTGGAATGTGATATCCTTGTTGGTCTTCTAGTGGAGGGAGAGAACATTCATGGGGGTCCTACTTGTCTTTCCCATTCAATAGTTCTTACACTACAGGTCAAGGAACCAAGGTTATACCTTTTACTATGTCCATTCCAATTTTATTTCAGCAACCAGAAAAGTGGGCTTCCCTAGTAGCTCAGCTGGTAAAGAATCCGCTTGCAAAGGAGACCCCAGTTCAGTTGCTGGGTTGGGAAGATCCCCTGGAGGAAAGCATGGCAAGCCACTCCAGTATTCTTGCCTGGAGAATCCCATGGACAGAGGACCCTGGCAGGCTGCAGTCCATGGGGTCACAAAGAGTCAGACATGACTGATGAGCTAAGCACAGCGCAGAAATGACCACTTTGTGGACATTTTGAGACACTTGGAAGCCAGAATTTCATTTATTATCTGGCCTCCTCTAACCTCACAGAAGTGTCATAACGACGCTTTGTGTCCCCAGGTACTGGAGTCAACTCAGACCTTGTCTTCAACAAGCCTTACAAGGCTCTGAGTATTAATTTTCCCAGTGCCTGGTTATGAAAGTAAATGACTATAGGTGCTTTGTGGGGTAACTTGGGTAATCAGTTACCCTGCCAAGTGTATACAGGTGTATACAGTTTTCTGCTATATACACTTATCATAGTGTCGCAGGCCCCTTTTTATGAGAACTTGGCCTCTCCTTTAGTCAATGAGCTTTGGGTTTGAGAACTGGTTCACCTCTGAAAGCTAGACAAGGGATCATGTTTTCTATTAGAGAAGCTGAACTTGGCCTTATGTTCATCCATCCTGATCTCTTTCTCTTATTATCTATTAAGCAGTATATCTGCTGGCTTCCCATCTATTTTGCCTCTAGGAACACCATGATCCATGTACCATTTTCAAAAATCCCTGCAGGCCAGGCTCTTCTGATTGCCACCTCAACCTTGTTACCTGTTTCAGTAATCATGTCCACCTTGCCTCTGACAACTGGGTGCTATCACCAGATCTCTGCTACTCTGGAACATTCTAGCTTTTAATAGGGAGCCTGGTGTGTCACAGGATCTCCATCAGTCCTAATGCTGAGTCCTCTGGGGTTGTCAGCCCTTATCACCTTGGTAATCAGAGTGTCATCCAGCCACCTCCCCTGCCCCCCCAAAACCACAGTTAGCTGGCGGATTTTCCAGATTATATAACAGACTCACTCTAGGATGTCTCTTTCTCTGAGCCTTTTGATCCCTCCCTATCCAGTTCAACAAGGCAATTCTGGCAACTCTGTTTTGTTTAATGTGGGCCATCACTTTGGCCAAGCTTCCAAGAGCCATCTTAGCAGTGATTTAAAATAGAAACTCAGAGCCCTTGCCAGGGTTTGTATGCTGTGTCATGGGAGAGTGCCCTGTATTGGAAAACCCTCTGTAACAGCTTTGTATTCTGGCCCCCAACCCAATGCAGGCCCTTCTGGGTCCACTCCTGTTTCCTGCCACTATATTATAGCCAGGTACTCCTGTAGCTCTGGATTCCTCTGACCCCTTAGCCAGGCCCAGCAATTCCCTAGTCTGGCTATGCTGAGATTTAACCCCAATCTATGGTTCTGATGACCAGAGGGGAGGCGGGTGGGGAAATCTGAGGAGGGCAAGCATTGTCCTTCCTTAAAGCCTCACTTGAAGCCTCTGTATCACCTTCAAGCAAGTCTTTTACAAGGAAGAGAAGGCCATTTGTGCAGGCCTAAATGATTCAGGGAACTCTGGGGAATCCACCTTAAGTACGCTGATAAAGATATTCCCACTCCAAGAATCAAGGTCCCACAACTTCCCTAGTAGGGCTCTGGTCTCAGCATAGATGACTGACCTTGGCTGAGAATTTAGTCTCCTTTGAGGTTTTGCCACTCCTACAATTAAGTCCTATGCCTGCCTGGCTTTTAGCTCTGTCTGCTTCTGCTGCTAAGTCGCTTCAGTTGTGTCCGACTCTTTGCCACCCCATAGACAGCAGCCCACCAGGCTCCCCTGTCCCTGGGATTCTCCAGGCAAGAACACTGGAGTGGGTTGCCATTTCCTTCTCCAATGCATGAAAGTGAAAAGTGAAAGTGAAGTCGCTCAGTCGTGCCAGCTTTTAGTGGCCCCATGGACTGCAGCCCACCAGGCTCCTCCATCCATGGGATTTTCCAGGCAAGAGTACTGGAGTGGGGTGCCATTGCCTTCTCCACTGTCTGCTTCTGGCTACAGGTATAAAAATTCTCTTTAAATGCCACAACTTGGCTTTAAATTGTTTATAGATTTGAGCTTATCATTTCCTCTCTCCAGCAAATCAATGGTGCTTAGCAAAAGTCACCCAATTCTGTAGTCTTCCTGGTTGTTATTACCCTCATTCCTTCTGTTATGGATTGAATTGTGTCTCCTCAAAAGTCTTCTGTTGAAACTCTAACCCCCGAGGTGACTGTGTTTAGAGATAGGGCCTTTGAAAGAAGTAAATGAGATTAAATGTAGTCACAAGGGTGGGGCCCTAATCCAATAGGATTGGTGTCTTTTTATAAGAAGTGAGAGACACCAGAGACATGTGAGTACTGAGAAAAGGTCATGTGAAGACACAACAAGGTGGCCATCTACAAGCCAAGGAGAACAGCTTCAGGAGAAACCAAATCTGCCAACACCTTGATCTTGGACTTCCAGATCACAAAATTATGAGAGATGAATTTCTGTTGAACAAGCCACCCAGTCTGCAGCAACCCAAATAGGCTAACACACCTTTCAAATTCCCAAGACACTAAACTGGATAGCGCATCCATTTCCCAGTTCACCAAGATGAAAATCTTAGCACTGATTGTGCTGCAGCCTGCCAGAGACCATTGAAACTCCATGTACCACCAGCAACGGGGGCTCCATTGCAATCCAATTCTAGAATCCCATGCTTAGTGTCTGCTTTTTGTTTGTTTGCTTGCATGCTTTTTTAGGATTACTCTTGATACAAAATGGCTTAGGTTGGGATCTCCAAAAAGCAGAGACTTAGATAAGGACATTCATTGATTTATTGAATTCACCTGCTAATGCATGAGACCTAGGTTCAATCCCTGGGTCAGGAAGATCCCCTGGAATAGAAAATGGCAACCTACTCCAATATTCTTTCCTGGGAAATCTCATGGACAGAGGAGCCTGGAGGGCTACAGTCCATGGGGTGTCAAAAGACTCAGACACAACTTAAAGACTAAACAGCAACAAGCTCAGGAGAGGGGAACGGAGGAAAGCAAAACAGGAGGAGGGGACAAAGCTAAGCAGGAATATGCCCTTGTCTGAAAACTAGCTTCATTCTGATCTCATTAAGAGGTCTTCAGTGCAATTCTACCATAGAAATTGTCCCACTTTGAAGCAAGAGTGTTGTCCTTTTATTCTGTGCCTGTCATTCCCTGATGTCTGTCACTGGGGAAGAGAAGATGGGTGCAGAGACTCTAAGGTGAAACATCTCCTGTTAGACCAAGGGAAATTCTCTGGAAAGAAGGCAGTTGATACATATTATAAGCCAACAGTTACAGCAGCTGGGAGATGGGAGCACCAGCCAGTGAAAGTTATCTGAGTGGGTACCGACAGCATCAACATCTACAAAGAGATAGATGGATGGGGGTGGGTAGATAGATGATAGACAGATAGAGATAAATAGGGATGAATGAATAGTTAGATGGAATGGATGGGTAGATAGAGAGATGGGGTGGATAGATAGATTGATAGATAAAGGAAGGAAGGAAAATAGAAACATATATGATAGATTGTAGGTAAGTAGACAGGTGTGTCGGTAGGTGGTAGATGGTGTTTTTTAGGAATTAATAGAGTAAGAGAAGTCTGGAAAGATTCAAACCAACATATGTCTGCCAGATGAAAAAAACTCAAATGGCCTCATTGCATTCTGTCCTCCTAACATATCTCTTTGGAATCCAGCATACCAGTGCACACTGCTAATGATATGTTAGAAAGGATGCTACAGTCACACAGATGAGGTTCTCTTGTTCCAGGTCAAGTTGCCCAGCAATCAGACCCTGAGATGGAGATTAGTGGGCAGGAAGATAATTTTGGAGTATTCATGGGATTGACCCCTGCGGGAAAGGAAAGAAGCAAGACTGGGCAGAGGGAGGAGCTGGGCTGAAAGGCAGCCTCTTTAAAGGCTGCAGCGACATCACAGGGACCTAAAACTAGAATGGCATCTCAGAGCTGAACCAAGCTGAAGTAGTGACCAGGCCTTGACATCTTTACATGGGCCACTCATCAGATGCAGGCCACCCCACAAAAAAGGCCATGACTTTGGTGAGATGACTCTCTTCAATGATAGCAATTGCTCAGGAGGGTTAACAGGTAAGAGCTGTCAGCTGACAACCCTCCAAACAGCCAGCAGAGTGCCTCCTTCAGTCCTTCAGAAGGTTTGGGGTTGCATCGCACAGCATCCAGGTATAATCACCTAACCTAGTCCAGGGGAGAGGGGAGGTCTCTGTGATGATATGGCACATCAGCTGGACCTTGACAGAGAGTGGGAGTTCAGTGGGGGGCCAGGTACCACCTTGCTCCCCTCTTCAATGCCAGATGAGGAAGCCCTCAATTAGGCTGTTTCACGCTGAAGACTTTGGGGGAAAGAAACAATTAGGAGCCATTAAGTAGGATACCTGTTCTCTCTCTTTTGTTTTCTCTTTTAAAAACAAGCTGGAAAATATGCCTTAATTAACCTGCTTTTCATTTGGAAGACAGCAGCAGAGCTTCTGAACATGTCAGTGGCTTGAAGATGAAATGGAAGAGAGCTTGTCAAACATCTCCCTAAAAGGGCAGGAAAGCAAAATCGGGAGGTGAAAGGTTGGGTGGGCGGATTGCTCAGACTCAAGAAACTCTCCACCAGGCACTAATTGGACTGCCAAGATGCACTGGGGCAAAGAGGAGAGATGCAGAGAAACAGCTTTGCAGCCAGGGGTCAATGATGAAGCCAGAGCGAGGCACAACCAGGACCCTCCACAGAGCAAGCGCCTGAGGACCAAGCAGGGTTTCCAACTGAAGCTGGAGCAGCTCACGGGAGCTGATGCCCATTGAACTCCTCATTTTAGGCTCTAGACCACATTTCTCCCCCTCACCACCCCTGTCCAGCCTATACCCTGCCCATCTGCAGCCTCACTGGGGGGATTGCTGGTGGGTAATAGGGGGAGGATTTCTGAGCACGGCATTTCCAAGGAGGAGGCTGAGGAGGAAGACCAGGGAGGGCAGGCTCCTGGAGGATCTCAAGGGCAAGGTCAGGGTCATGGAAGAAGGGGAGGGATGGGGATGAATGCTGCTAGGCCAAGCAAGGAAATTCACTCACAGCTTCGGGACAGAAGAGAAAGCTTAGTGTAAGAAACAGGGTATGTTCATGCATGCGTGCTAAATCACTTCGGTCATGTCAGACTCTCTGTGACCCTATGGAATGTAGCCCACCAGGTTCTGGGATTCTCCAGGCAACAATACTGGAGTGGATTGCCATGACCTCCTCCAGGGGATCTTCCCTGCCCAGAGGTCGAACCTGAGTCCCTTTTGTCTTCTGTATTGGTGCCTCCTGTAAAGTCCCAGGGGGTGTGTGAAGGTCAAGTCAGGAGCTTGTTTGCCCAGCTCCTTCTCCACTCTCTGTTCCTCTACTTCCCACTTCTCAGCAGAGCTTTCTTAGCAACTTAGGTGGGACTTCCATCCTGATTACCCAGCTCCACTGCTCCCCACTGTTGCCCTGACCTCTACCCAGAATGTGTCCCCAGAGGGCGGAAGGTAAAGATGCAGATCTATCAAGCCTCCCTGGTTAATTTTATTGTCATTCTCCTCCTCCCTGGTTCTTTTTTTGAGAGAACTCTTTGGAATCCAGAGTGTATTTCCTTGATAGCTCGAACATTTTTCTAGAAAAAAGCTCTGTTCGGGGGCCTGGTGTCATTCATTCATCTATGTATTCATTCATCCTCTTCTGTGTATTTATTAATTCCTCAAAGGTTATTCAAGCACCTAGTATGCCAAATATCAGGCTTCCCAGATGGTGCTGAAAATGCAGGAGATATAAGAGATGCCGGTTTGATTCCTGGGTCAAGAAGATCTGCTGGAGGAGGGTATGGCAACCCACTCCAGTATTCTTGCCTGGAGAATCCCATAGACAGAGGAGTCTGGCAGGCTACTCTTTGTAGGGTAAAAGAACTTGTCAAAAAGAATTTGACATGACTGAAGCAACTTAGCACCCTTGCACACATGTCAGATATCATAGTGTTCAAAATGAACACTATGCAATTCCTACCCCTTTGAGCTCATGTCTAGTGGAAGGGAGAAAGTCATAAGCCAGTATGCATACTGTTATAGAACCATCCTGCACAATGAATGGAGAGAGAACTTCTGCCTATGACTAGAGTATGGGGAAGATTTGATGGGAACTGGGGCGTTAAGGGTTAAGTGAGCACTGACCAGGCATAAAAGGAGACGAGAAGGCTTTAAACGTGAACCTAATTGTTTTAGATGCTATCTGACTCTGCTGGGCTACCATAACAAAATACCAAACTCTGGGGAGCTTAAAAAACAGAAATTTATTTATTCAAGTTCTGGAAGCTCAAGTCTGAAATCAAAGTGCTAGAATGACCAGGTTCTTGCAAGACCTCTCTTCCTAGCTGGCAGGTTGTCACTATCCCTGGGTCTGTACATGGTCCTTCCTTGGCATGGGCAGGAAGAGAATGAGAACAAGCTCTCTTATCAAGGCACTAATCTTGTCATGGGGCCCCACCCTCATGATCTCATCTCAACCTAATTGCATCCTAAAGGTCCCACCTGTAAATCCTGTCACACTGGGATTAGGGCTCCAATGGGTGAGTTTTGGAAGTGCACATTCAGTCCATAACAAATGTGGAAGACTAGTGAAGATTTTTAGGCAGATTTTTAGGAAGTGGTATAGTTAGATTGAAATTTTTAGAAATACCCATCTGTTAGCAGAGGGAATCACAAAATGAAAGGGCAGGAGTGAAGACAGACAAGGTAAGAGGCTGCTGAAACAGTCAAAGCAAGAGGTGATGAGGGTTTGGCAGCAAATTCCAACAGTGAACAAACAGTTGTCAAATAAGCACAGAGTGGGATTGGAGAGATTTTTGTGGCTGTCCTCAAGTTGGGTGATGGGACTTCCCTGGTGGCTCAGATGGTAAAGCATCTGTCTACAATGCGGGAGACTGGGTTCAATCCCTGGGTTGGGAAGATCCCCTGGAGAAGGAAATGGCAATCCACTCCAGTACTATTGCCTGGAAAATCCCATGGGCAAGGAGCCTGGTAGGCTACAGTCCGTGGGGTCACAGAGTTGGACACGACTAAGTGACTTCACTTTCACTTTCCAAGGATGGTCATAATATTAATGCTGCAGCCAAAAAGAAATGTTCAGCTTGTGAGGGTCCCCTTTCCTTGCATTCATTGTTTGGTTATTCTCCCTCCAGGAGGAGAGGGGATTTAGGATTTGGGAGCACAAATGGCAAGACATACTATGGTCTGGATTGCAGTCATATTAGATGACCCCTGATAAACCCCTCTCAAATTTTGGCAAGATGTGAAACGCTGATCTTGCCACTGGGTAAGGGAATGAGAAGAAAAGTCCTCATAGAAATCAGAGAAATAAGTCAGAGCCGACATATTCATTGCAGACTGGCAACCTCCACCCGGATACCCAGATCACACTTGATTACTTAATTTAGATGACCGTATGTACTGGTTCAGGAGGAACAGTCCGATTTATACTTGTTGTTCAGTCATAGTAATATAATCCCTTTCACTCTCAAAAGTGTCCAAGTTTGGATGCTAAAATTTAAGTTTACCTTCCACATTAACTGCAGCCTTCCTTCACACTGAGCCCAGATGCAATCTGAAAAATTCTTCTCAACTCTGCCTACTTTCTAAGCAATAGCTATCCATCAGTCAATCAGGTATTGAAATCTACCTGACACCTTCAACAAAAGAAAGGACGTAGGTCCAGTATTATCTGGGCAATCCCGGGCATGCCACTTGTCCTCTGGGAGCCTTCATCTCTTCATCTGACAATTGTAATAATAGCATTACTTACCCTCAGGGCTAGTATGAGCTGCAAATGAGATAGTGCATAGCAAAGGACCACACAGACGATGGAGTCTTTATGATTATTCAAGGGTGAAACAGTTGGCATTGTGGTCTCAGGGGTCTTGGCATCTCCCTTGCTTCTGCTCTAGGAGGAAACCAGGATCCTCCTTGGGAAGGAGGCTGCTGATGCCAGCAACTCTTCCTGGAGCTTAAGCCTCTCCTCCCCTAATCCTCTTCTCCTTTGGAGACAAACAACAAACCCCTCCATCACCCCCACCCCTCAGATCAACTCCATCAAGAAGCAAGGCTTCTCTTTGTACTACAGCAAACACATGTCTCCCCTGGGACCCTCTGCAGCAACACACACAGAGCTTTGAAGTTGCGAGTGTGTTTAATGCGCCAGGGTCCCATCTCAGTTCAAGGACAGTATTTTAAGTCCCTGAGAAGATGGGAATAAAGTTTTGAATGCAGAAAGAAATAGATTCTTAACAGACTTAAATGATAAAACATCACAGTCCCCATCCAATTGCAGCAGCCAGCTCTGAAGAGAGACCAAAGGAAGAAACGATCGATTGGGAAGCCTGACTTCTTTCCCAGCCATGGGCCAGGTGCCTGCCCTAGCTTGGCAGCATCTCCTTGACTTGTGACAGCCATGGACTAAGCTTGAGGATGTGGGCTGCTGAGGAAGGGGGACAGGGAAGCGAACCTAACTGAGGTATGAAGGACAAAGACATCGTGTGGGGATGTGACCCTTGAAAGATTCCTGCCTGAAGGAGGTGTCACCTAGCCAAATCATAAAAACCCAAAGTGGGGAAGTAAATTGCCTGACCTAGAGTCATCCATTAGAGCAAATGCATCTTTTATCCCCCCATCAAATGAACTACATTATATCAGAAAGAAACTGTAAACTTGACTGCTGGTGCAAAAGGAGTCCAGGCTTCAGGAAGGAAGAACAGAGGCAGTCTTCTGAGAGCTCCTAGGAGATAGAGATATAGGCAGATGACTCCCGAGATGGTGGTCTCCTCAAGAATTCTGGAAAGACCTGGCCCAGAGCCTGGGTGAAGAACAGGCTGAGCATCAGCAAACCAACTCCCTCATCTGTGCTGCAGACAGAGGGACCTAGGAGATGTCTGGGCAGGGGAAGGGGTCACATTGGGAGGCCAGGGTGAGCTTATTGGTACCAAAGATTTGGGAAAGACCAATTATTCTGAAGGCGTAAAGCCAACAGCCCATGTTCATCATCAAGGGGTAGATGAGATCATTTCACAGTCTCATCAAGAAGTTTGGGTCTTATCCAACTTTAGTTCAGTTCAGTTCAGTTACTCAGTTGTGTCCGACTCTTTGTGACTCCATGAACCGCAGCACGCCAGGCCTCCCTGTCCATCACCAACTCCCAGAGTCCACCCAAACCCATGTCCATTGAGTCAATGATGCCATCCAACATCTCATCTTCTGTTGTCCCCTTCTCCTCCTGCCTTCAATCTTTCCCAGCATCAGGATCTTTTCCATTGAGTCAGCTCTTCGCAGGTGGCCAAAGTATTGGAGTTTCAGCTTCAACATCAGTCCTTCCAAAGAACACCCAGGACTGATCTCCTTTAGGATGGACCGGTTGGATCTCCTTGCAGTCCAAGGGACTCTCAAGAGTCTTCTCCAACACCACAGTTCAAAAGCATCAATTCTTCAGCACCCAGCTTTTTTTATAGTCCAACTCTCACATCCATACATGATGACTGGAAAAACCATAGCCTTGACTAGACGGACCTTTGTTGGCAAAGTAATGTCTCTGGTTTTTAATATGCTGTCTAGGTTGGTCATAACTTTCCTTCCAAGGAGTAAGTGTCTTTTAATTTCATTGCTGCAATCGCCATCTGCAGTGATTTTGGAGCCCAGAAAAATAAAGTTAAGTTACCCAACTTAACTTGGCAAAATCAGGGATATAGTCCCCCTACTTCTCCCAGGAGTGATCTGATGCAAGGGGGGGGGGGGGGGGGTTGTTTTACATTGAGCTAAGGGCATCTTAGTCAACTTTTCTGGAAGCAAGCACAATGCTCAACATACACCAGGTCAATATTTCAGCCTCATCCTCTCATTAGAGCAACCTGGGTTGCTTTATAAAAATATCAAGGTATGGGAGTCACTCCCAGTATCTCTGATTTAATTGGTTGGTCTGGGAAAGAATCTGGGAATTTTTTATAACTCTCCAGAAGATCTGGAGTCAAGGCCATGAACTGTTGTACTAGTTCATCTGTGAATGTGAACTGAATGAATGAAAGAACCAGTGAAGGAATGGAAGAATTGGAGGTGAATGCCGGCCCTCACTCACAATGGCGGCACCAACTGCAGGACCACTGGCATTGGCATGGGTCAGTGAATGGGCATGCTCAGGGGGCCAAGTTACCCATCCCAAGGCTCTGGGTAAACCCGACATCAAAGCAGAGGGAAACTGATTGTTGCTGAAAGGATCTTCCCAATAAACCATTGTAACCAGATGTGTTATCCTCTCTTCCCTGCCAAATTCTGTTTAGGGTACTGATATGTGTCTCTCTCCATTTCATTTGCATAACAAACCAGGGTCATCAGAAAAGTGTTTTTAATCTATCTTATAGAATATAGATATATCTATAATATAGAAAAGAGTTTGTATCTATATTTCATGAGTGAATAAAATGAAGTGCCCCCTCTCCAGAGAAGATACATATTGCCCCAGGTCACTCATTTCTCTGGTGTGGAACCAAGGACTCTGCTCTGGACTGGGTTCACCTTTCCAGCTTCCGCTGAGAGTTAAACTGGGAGTCTGACCTCTTCTTCCCAACATCTATATATATATCACCTTGTTCCCCAACACACAAGGGGTGGGGCAGCACAACCAGCCATCCAATTGGGCAGAAATCAAACTCAAGAGGGTCCCATTACCTCCACTGTGACCTTGTAGTGATGATGAGGAAATGTAGGATCCTGAAGGTTGAGTCACAGTTTAATAAACATCTCCACCATTACGTGGAGCCTGATTTCTGTTGAGGCCCAATGTCTTCTTGAACTAACTTGTTGAGTGATTGCAAATTTATTTGAGTGTCTCATGGGAGACGGTACTCAATGCAGGTTGAGCAAGATGCAAACACAGGCATCTTAGATGGATACCCTACCTCCTTTCCATTCTCTCTCTCCCTCCCTCTCTCTCTCTCCTGTGTGTGCGTGCACACGTCCTCCTCACAATGCCATAATGTCTATGTAAATTGGATCTTTAATATCCTTCAGATAAATGGCTTCAGAAAGAACATGGATACAATAGTCTGTCTCTGAGTTAACATGATAGGCTCTGCCTCCCAAATTGGCTCAGAGAAATTAGCAGGAAGGAAAGAAGGATCAAATGAAATAATAACCTGCTTACCTGCTCATTAATTTAATCTCTGGCCCCCCACCCTCTTTTCGCCTTGTGGTTTCACTACCCATAAAATAACCAGACAACTTCCAAGTCCTAGATGAAAGGAAAACTAGGTCTGGAAGCTCTAAGATTAAAGGAGAATTTTTAGGATTAGTCTTTGATTTTCTCCTTTCTCTCTTTTTCCCCTCTCTCTTATTTTGTTCTTTTTATCTCAGAGGTGACTGCGGAGGCGTCTCCTTCTGTCCTTCTCTCTGCTGAGCTGGTCAACCCAGAGTCTCCTTTGGCAGAGCACACCAGCAACTTGAGACCTAGGATGGAAAGCGGAGGGTGGGACTACTTTCCGGGAAATTGCCCACCAAGGCTCACTGGAGTGTGTCTGTGGTTTGGGTGATGTATGAGTGCAGGAAACTGTTCCCTCCTCAGAGTGTAAGTGGGACCCCTTCTTGCAGATTCTTGGGTACCCTTCTCTATACCTTTCTTTTTTCATAGCTCTAGTGTTGAGGCAGGAAAGACCCCAACTCATCTGGTCTACAGAATCTTAGGAGATTTTGATAATGTCATGATGCCTACACCATCATGGGAGCAGGACTTCGAACAGCTCCGACAGTGCTCAACATGGTGCCCTTAAAACAAGTTTTACGAGTATCACAGGACCCCTCCCGAGGTCAATGCCTTCCCCTTGTTATGGTCAGGAAAGATGAGATACCCTGCTTCTATACTTCAGGTCCTCCCATTCAACGAGTTTGCATTAGGATTGCTCCATTCTTTCTGAAAGCTCCTGGAAGCTCAAGTGGTGAGCCCCTGTCTGAATGTTCTGAGTAACCAGGTCTCCATTCATTACTCTGGCTTCAAGGGTATCTCTTGAATCCTCCCCAAAGTCTAGTGAGAAGAAATCAGATAAGATACATAGATACTACGTTCAGTTAGTGGAAGGTGAAACCTTTTAAAACAGAAGACATTACGGATCGTCATCATCAGACTCTGCTCAGTAGGTAGAAAGCCCAGAGTGATGAAGGTGGAAATATATACCAAGCAGGAGTTTGCCCTGATGCACACATGGGGTTTCATTAGAATGGCTCCTCCAGTTCTACCAAAACCCCTTCATACAAGGGGTTTTGTATCTAAAACTTCCTCTCAGGTCAGAGTTCTTCAAAACAACGTGAACTTCTCCACTGTAAGTGCTAAGGTTCAGCAAAGGCACAAGCACATGAAAACATTAACAGAGGCAAGATTCCAGGGAATTTTGGTCAGCTGGACTGTACTATAAGAAATGAAACAGAAGACATTTCTCTGCTTCTTTCTGAAGCCTGTTTAGGGATCTGGATCCAAATATTTATGATGTTTTAAACTCATGGCTAATATGACACAAGATCTAACCTGTTCTTCACTTTCAAGACCATGGACTTCACATCTGGAAGGAAAGTTACTCTAATCTAGAGCAGCAGATTTTTTATCTTAAGACCTCTTTATGTTTATGTTTTTATATCTATTGATATTTACTACACTAGAAATTATTTATACTCTAGAAAAATCTTGAATGTTTACTAATTCATTTAAATGTACAATAATAAACCATTACATGTGAACATAAATAATGTATTTTATTAAAAATTTTTTCCAAAACAAAATTAATGAGACCAGTGGCATTGTTTTATATTTTCATAAGTCTCTTTAATGTCGGGCAAATTCAAAGTCAGCTGGATTCTCTTGTCTGCTTCTGAATACATCCTAGTGTGACATATTGTTTTGTTAAAATATATGAAGAAATTATGGCTTCACACAGATATGTAATTGGAAATGGGAGGAATATTTTGTTAGCCTTTCTGGTGACTGTGGATATCCTTGGAATTATATCAGAACTCAACAAACAGTATTTTCTTAAAAGTTAATTGCAGTTTGAAATAGAAAACTTTCCACCCTCTGTTATATTAAAATCCATTGTTCTATCTTACAATTTGAATAGACATCATGCATTGATCATTTGGAAATATTGGTTCACTGAGTTATTCAGATCTTGTAAATGTCCATACCTTTCATTACACAATTTTGGAAAGTCTTATTCATTAATATAGGACTTCCCTGGTGGCTCAGTCAGTAAATCAGACTGCAATGCAACAGTTCGATCCCTGGGTCAGAAAGATCCACTAGAGACTGAAATGGCAACCCACTCCAGTATTCTTGTCTGGGAAATCCTATGGATAGAGCCTGATGGACTATAGTCCATAGGGTCACAAGAGTTGGACCCAACTTAGCAACTAAACCACCACCACCAGCATTCATTAATACCATTGCTAATGTCATCAGAAAAATTTTAAAACATTTGGAAGTTCACAATGCAAGAGCCCCTGTGATTCAGATCTCATTGGAGAATGTATGGCTGCCGCCCACCTGTACTCCCTAAATTCTCCCTTTTCTTCTTTAGTCTTCTGAGAAAAAGGATACTCCACAACAGTAAGTGTTATATTTACTGTCATTCCCAGTCATTTAGCTGGTAAAGAATCTGCCTGCCAATGCAGGAGACGCAAGAGACATGGGTTTGATCCCTGGGTCAGGAAGATTCCCTGGAGAAGGAAATGGTAGCCCACTCCAGTATTCTTGACTGGAAAACTCCATGGACAGAGGAGCCTGGCTGGTTACAGTCCATGAGGTTGCAAAGAGTTGGACACGACTGAGCACACATGCCTAATCCCTAATAACACACCCGATAGATAACACCTATTGAGAACTTGTTCCATTCTGGGCATTATGCTTAGTGCTGCATGTATTAGTTGATCAAAAAGTTCATTCAGGTTTTTCTGTAACATCTTATGGAAAATCTCAAAAAATTTTTTGGTCAACCCAATGTATTATTTCTTTTCACCCACCTCCCCACCCCCAAACCACCATGAGGTGGGTACAATTTGAGCTCATCTTAAAGATAAAGGAATTGAGTTACACATCAAATTTGCACAACTGATACATCACTTTGCCAACAAAGGTCTGTCTAGTCAAAGCTTTGGTTTTTCCAGTAGTGATGTATGGATGTGAGAGTTAGACCAAAAAGAAGGCTGAGCTCCAAAGAACAGATACTTTGAACTGTGGTACTGGAGAAGGTGCTTGAGAGTCCCTCAGACAGCAAGGAGATCAAACCGGTCAATCCTACAGGAAATCAACTCTGAATATTCATTGGAAGGACTGATGTTGAAGCAGAAACTTCAATACTTTGGCCACCTGATGCAAAGAGCTGACTCAGAAAAGACTGATGACGGGAAAGACTGAAGGCAGGAAGAGAAGGGGATGACAGAGGATGAGCTGGTTGGATGGCATCATCCATCATCCAAGATGACTCGATGGACATGAGTTTGAGCAAATTCTAGGAGATAATGAAGGACAGGGAAGCCTGGAGTGCTGCAGTCCATCGGGTCGCAAACAGACATGACTGAGCAACTGAACAAACATCAAGTTATGTGTTTACCTGACCCCAGAGTCTGTACTGGCAACACATAAGAGTGAATTTTCCAGTAGCTGAGTGAATTTGCTCCTCTTTTATCGTGGTATTTTGGATCACAATCTTCTTGGTTAGCTCAAGTCTCCCACATTGCAGGCAGACGCTTTAACCTCTGCGCCACCAGGGAAGCCAGCTTCCAATACCATCCCCAGACTGAAAGGTTTTGGTCACTGCCCCTGGTTCCTTGTCAAGGATAGCTTTCTATGTATTCCTCAAATCCAGTCTGACTCCAGAGTCTTTGGAACTCCTCTTCTCTGCTCTTTGGCTCTCTTGACTTCAACTCCTTCTCTTGCAAGTCTCACTCCACGCTGCTGCCTTTCTAAACACACAAGTCCTCCCCTAGCTTAAATGCCCTGAGGGCTGCCCCATTTCCCACTGGATAAAGACTAAATTCTCCAGAATGTTCAAAGTACTTCGTCGTCTGCCTCCAGCTGACCTCTCCAAGCTCGTTGCTTTTTCTCCTGGCCTGTTTGCTATGCTTCAGAGGCCTAGATGGATCCCACGGCCTCCTCAACAAGGACTATGGCTTTTTTCTCTTCGCGTCCCTGGTGCCTGATACTGTTTTTGGCACACAGTTGCTGTAAAGAGCATGTTGTTGAAAAAATGAATGATGTATAGGTGCCCCTTCAATAACTCTTCCCGTATGCATCCTTGAACTCTGCTCATTGAACGTTTCCTGAATGCCAACCTTCAAAATGTTGGGTTCCCTTTATCTGAGCACCCTATTTCTAGCTGTTAATAGCTAGGATCCCCTAGACATTTTTATTCCTGCCAGCTTTCCTAGGAAATGGGTCACCACCCTCTCACTCATCAAGATCAGCTTTTCATGGGCTCTTCCCCAGGCTTCAAATTTCCCTGTCCCATGAAAATTTTCAGTCCTCTTATACTCAGACCATAGAAGGTCAGATCTGTAGAATGATATAGCTTTCAAATTCTCTGCCATTGGCTTCTCCACAGAGCTCCCTGCCAGAGATTCCCAAGCTTCCCTCTCTTCAGAGACACTTCTTTCTGAGCTACCATCATTCTGAAGGCAGTTTTAACACAGTTCACATACCAGCTTAACTCTACTCCAATCCCCCTGGCTCTAGCTAGGCTGGGAGTGCTCCCAGGTCCACTTAGAAATTTTGTCTTGGATTGTATGCAAGGAAGAAGCAGAGAGGTGTTACTGAAAGGAAAGGCCAAGCAAAAGTAGCAGAACTGCAGGGAGCAGGCAAATCACTTAGCACCACATGTGTTTCTTTGCAAAGTTTTGTGAAGTGCCTCATCTAGAGGCAGCATGGCTAGGGCATTTCTAACCGAGAAGGTTTGCTAGAGCCCTTCAGAATCCCCTGGAATGGATCGTCTGTCTATCAATCTAGCACCAGTCATGAGCCAAGACTGGTACTAGCCTGGGTGGAGATGGATAAAGATGTAAAATTCGTGCTTAAGTACTATTTTACACAAAGTGAACACATCCTACCAGACATGAGAGAGTGAATCATGCAATGGGCATGATTCTGGGAAGAGAGAGACCACTGTGAGCTTTGGTGTTCCCAATAGGGAATCAGAAAAAGGGAGTGGCATGAAGGGACTTGCAGGTAGAGAGGGGGACAGTCTGATCTGAGGCTTGCGCATGCGCCAAGGATAGAAGGTCAGCTTACACTATAATCACAGCTGTCAAATTCTCTTTAGATAGATGGTCTTATCCAGTCTCACTGGCCAAGATACAGCCTAGAATCCCTCTCAACACAGCCCTTGAGGATGTCACTAGCAGGCACTGTGAATTCCAGCCTGAGATTAAATTTATTTACAATCCTTGAACCCATAGCAACAAGAATAGGGGGAAAAAGAGAGAGAGAGTTTGTCAGTTATCCCAAGAGGGGAATAAAGGTGAGTGAGAAAGTGCATTTGGGAGGTAACAGAGTACATAAAACAGATCACTGCTTCTTTTATACCCCAAGTACTCAGTACATTTGCCAAAAAAAAAAACCATTTTAAGTGTTTGCTTTAGATAGTTGCTTGCTGTCTCACTTAAACATAAGTCCTTAGAGGGTGAAAGTGGTAGTCACTCAGTCATGTCTGACTCTTTGTGACCCCATGGACTATAGCCTGCCAGGCTCCTCTGTCTGTGGAATTCTCCAAGAAAGAACACTGGAGTGGGTGAGGGTGAGGAGTGTCTTATTTTTCCTTCTCTCCATGGTATGTCATTCAACATCAATATCAACAGACAAATATCAATAAGCATGTATTGAATGAATAAATGAAGGAATAAATGAATGAATAGTTGATAGTCTTGAAAAAAAAAAAAAGTAGAGATGCCACTGAGAGAAATAGAAGATAGTGGGGCCAGTGTAACAAAGAAGTTGTTTTAAAACAAAAACAGTTTTCATCTCAACATAAAGAAGAACTTTATTATAGAGACCAAGAGCTTCTAAAGATGAACTCTGCTTCACTGGGGGGGATGATGGTGAGGATACAGATAGTTATCATTGATATCATGTTCATCTCATGCAAGCCTCACTGCAGCCAGGTGACATGGGAGTCATCCTCATTTGACAGGTGAGATAGCCAAGTCTCAAAGAGTTCATGTAATTCACCCAAGCAACAAAGCTAGGAGGGGTAGAGACAGATTTTAACACCCAGATTCTCATGATTTCTGGAATCTTGATGCACTTGCTGACTGTCAAAACAGCAAAACCCCATTCTCTGGGGATACATATTTGACCAGCTCCAAGCTCTTTATCCCATCACTCCTCACCTGGATGTGTGTACACTCTCAAACCATATTCAGCTTCCTCCCTCAGACTTCCTCTGTGGAGATCAGCCCATCCCCAGGAAGAGAGGTCACTCCAAGCTGTTTCTAGGCTCAGATGCTGGTATTTTCTATGAGGAAATGAGGGGTGGAGAGGGTGTTGGTTTCCTCACAGGCAGGCCTAGACCCCCATGCTGTCTGGAGTCACCTGCTCCCATAATGCATCCTCAGCATCTTCTCCGGTATCTTTCCAGGTGCGCAAGGACTAACTTTGCCCTAATAAATGTTTAACTCTTGCCCAACTCCTGGAAGGTAATCTCTTACCCTTTGGAATATCTGCCTGATAGGAGTGTCCTTCACGAGGAGGTCTTGGGCTATTCAGCATCAGTGTGACCTCTGGGGTGGCTGGAAACTAAGGTCCATCATACCAGTTCTCCATGCATCCATGTACAAACTAGGATGATGCCCAGCACAAACTAGACCCAAGGGTACTCAGGCAATCTCCCCTGGCTCCCCTGGCTGCCACACAAGGTTGCTGGGGTGAATGGGCACTGTCTGATGACTCCCCTGGGAGAGGACATCTGGAAGCTCACAGCTGGAACTGTCCTGGCCCTGCCTGTGTACTGTTCCCTGCTGCTGATTGTGCTGTGTCCCTTTTCTGTAATAAGCTGTAACTGTTAGTTTAACAGTCTTGCTGAGTTCTGTGAGTTTTTCCGGTGAATTATTGAACCTGAGTACGGTCATGGGGATCCTTACGATGCAGTCCTCTTGGTTCCCATTGCTCCTGCCTGCTCCCTCTCATCACCTCTGCTTCAGACCTGGGCCTGGCTCTCTACATGTTTTCTTCTACCTAACCCTTTGGACCTCTTTGTCTCCAAGTTTGCATTGTCCAAGGATGGCATATGCAGCATCCCGACCATGCCCATGGCTCAGTCTTGCTTCCAGAGAATGCCAACCCAGGCTGGAGCACTCACTCAACTCTCCCCTCCCCAAGGAAAGGAGGTCAGAGATATCTCACCAAAGCTGAAGAGCTTCTTGGAGGCTCCCTGAAGACAATAGAGAGGAAGGGACGAGAGATGGACCATATGACCTTTAAGCTCCTCTCAAATCCTAATGTGCTGATTGCTAGTTATGCCCATTTGGTTCATATGCTTTCAACTTGAAGCAATAACAAGATTTTCAAGTGGAAGTGTCCTCTTGAATGTCCACAGACAGAATTGGGTAGATGGTTGTGTGTTAGAGAGGGAATAATCTCAGATCTGGGCACCGCTTGGAAGGGGAGAGGCAAGCAGAGAGCTCAGACTTCAGGCAGAAACATAGGAGTCCAGGAAACCAAATAGTCAGGCTTCTTTTCAAAGCTCAGCTTTGGTTTTCCAGAACTTGCTAGGGAAGCCTCCCCTTTCCTCTCTGCCAACTTCTCTTCCCCACCTGGCACCAAAGGGCCTAGCCTCAAAGTCACAATTATGAAAGCTCTGCAAGGATGCTAATTGCTATATCTGACCTCCCTTCAGATAACAAGGGAATCGCTCTCCCTAATTAGCCCTGCCGCCGGTAGACCAGCAAAGCCAAATGTTTATTATGGGATGAATGCACTTACTGCAAATTTTGACATATGCTGTGGAAAGATGTTGGATAAATAAGACTTCAGAGGCATGGGTTGTTTAAATAATGAATACTCATTGCTGTGGGTGACAAGGGCTGAGGAGAGCAAGGCAAAAAAAAAAAAAAAGGAAAAAAATCCTGGAGCAGTGCTCAGAGTCTAGGAACAGACTGCGCTGGTCAGAAGAGTAGAGGAGGAATTCTGGAAATGAAAGCAGAAGGGCTAAGGGAGGGGAGAGAAGATAGGCTGACATCCTAGCTTCACGCACTGGAGCCTCTATTCTCCTGCTTTCATGAGAGAAACTCCCTCAGTGCCCATCCCCACTCACCTACTCATAATCCCTTGGGAAGTTTCTTGGGAGACAAGGGCACATGTTCATAAGACAAAGACAGAGGAGGGGTCAGGAGAAAAGTGTCCCCCTTCACCTGTGGACTCTATGTGGGAAGATCCTTATCTATTGTTGAAATCTTGCTTCTTTCCAGCAAAAGGGAGGGTGAGACAATGGGAGCCGGATCCTCTTCCTGGGCTTCCTGGGCTGGATGGAAATATCAGAGGGAATCATTCTGTAACAGAAGGGAAAGGGCTAGGGTACAACTTTTGAAAGAATGACATAGTCCAAGGACACAACAGAAACTGATTAGAATCAAATGTGTCCAAGATGGCAGCCATCTTTTGCCTGAGCCCTTGCTAGGAGGACTCAAAAAAAAACCTTATGCGCACCAGGACCCAGAGACCCCGCAGAGACTGAGCCTTTGAGTGTTTGAGTGTCTCCTGCAGAGGCACGGGTCAGCAGTGGCCTGCTGCAGGGGCAGGGGCTCTGGCTGCAGCAAACCTGGGACATGCAGCCTGTGGCATACGCCCTCTTGGAGGAGGTCACCATTAATCCCACCATAGAGCCGCCAAGCAGATGACCCACAAACTGCAGATCAATTATACCAAATAAATTTTCGTACTGTTAAGAAAGTTCTAGGACCCACAACAGATTTCCCAACCTTGGGATCTGGCAAAGGGACTGAGAACTCCCAGGTAATTTGACTTTGGAGGCCAGTGGGATTTGATTACAGAGCTTACACAGGACTGGGGAAACAGACTGTTGGAGGGCACAAACAAAACCTGTGCGCACCAGGACCCAGGAGAAAGGAGCAGTGACCCCACAAGAGACTGAGCCAGACCTGCCTGCGAGTGTCTAGGAGTCTCCAGTGGAGGTGTGAGTTGACAGTGGCCTGCTGCAGGGTCAGAGGCACTGAATACAAGGGTGCACGCACAAGTCCTCTTGAAGGATATTGCCATTATCTTCATTACCCCTACCGTAGTTTGGTTTCATGTCACACAACAGGGAGGGAACACATCAACAGATAACTGGATTAAAGATTTACTGAGGATTCCCTGGTGGCTCAGACAGTAAAGCTTCTGCCCACAATGAGGGAGACCCAGGTTCAATCCCTGGGTCGGGAAGATCCCCTGGAGAAGAAAATGGCAACCCACTCCAGTACTCTTGCCTAGAAAATTCCATGGATGGAGGAGCTTGGTGAGCTACAGTCCATGGGGTCGCAAAGAGTTGGACACGACTGAGCAACTTCACTTTCACTTGAGCATGGCCCCACCCACCAGAACAAGACCCAGTTTCCCCCAGAGTCAGTCTTTCCCTTCAGGAAGCTTCCATAAGCCTCTTATCCTTACCCATCAGACGGTAGACAGAATGAAAACCACAGTCACAGAAAACTAATCAAACTGATCACATGGACCACAGATTTGTCTAACAGTGAAACTATAAGTCATGCCATGTAGGGCCACCCAAGACAGACAGGTCATAGTGGAGAGTTCTGATGAAATGTTGTCCCCTGGAGAAAGGAATCATAAACCACTCCAGTATTCTTGCCTTGAGAACCTCATGAACAGTATGAAAAGGCAAAAAGATATGACACTGAAAGATGAACTCCTCAGGTCAGTAGGTGACAATAGGCTATTGGAGAATAGTGGAGAAATAACTTCAGAAAGAATGAAGGGATGGAGCCAAAGTGAAAACAATGCCCAATTGTGGATGTGACTGGTGATAGAAGTAAAGCCCGATATTGTAAAGAACAATATTGCATAGGAACCTGGAATGTTAGATCCATGAATCAAGGTAAAGTGGAAGTGGTCAAACAGGAGATGGCAGAGTGAACATCGACATTTTAGGGATCGGTGAATTAAAATGGACTAGAATGGGCGAATTTAGTTCAGATTACTATTGTATCTACTACTGGGCAAAAATCCCTTAGAGGAAATGGAATAGCCCTCACAGTCAATAAAAGAGTATGAAATGCAGTATTTGGGTGCAATCTCAAAAAGGACAGAATGATCTCTGTTTGTTTCCAAGGCAAACCATTCAATATTACAGTAATCTAAGTCTATGCCCCAACAACTAATGCCAAAGAAGCTGAGGTTGAACAGTTTTATGAAGACCTACAAGACCTTCTAGAACTAACACTTAAAAAAAAAGAAAAAAAGATGTCCTTTTCATTATAGGGGACTGGAATGCAAAAGTAGGAGGTCAAGACACACTTGAAGTAACAGTCAAGTTTGGCCTTGAGTACAAAATGAAGCAGGGCAAACGCTAACAGAGTTTTGTCAAGAGAACACACTGGTCATAGCAAACACCCTCTTCCAACAACACAAGAGCCAACTCTACACATGGACAACTCTACACCAGATGGTCAATAACAAAATCAGATTGATTATATTCTCTGCAGCTGAAGATGGAGAAGCCCTCTACTGTCAGCAAAAACAAGACCGGGAGCTGACTGTGGCTTGATCATGAACTCCTTATTGCAAAATTCAGACTTAAATTGAAGAAAGTAGGGAAAACCACTAGGCCATTCAGGTATGACCTAAATCAAATCCCTTAAGATTATACAGTGGAAGTGACAAATAGATTCAAAGGATTAGATCTGATAGACAGGGTGCCTGAAGAACCATGGATGGAGGTTCATGACATTGTAAAGGAGGTGGTGATCAAAACCATCCACCCAAAAAAGAAATGCTAAAAGGCAAAATGGTTGCCTGAGGAGGCCTTACAAATAGCTGAGAAAAGAAGAGAAGAAAAAGGCAAAGGAGAAAAGGAATGCAGAGTTCCAAAGAGTAGCAAGGAGAGATAAGAAAGCCTTTCTCAGCAGTCAATGCAAAGAAATAGAGGAAAACAATAGAATGGGAAAGACTAGAGATCTTTTCAAGAAAATATACCAAGGGAATATTTCATGCAAAGATGGGCACAATAAAGGACAGAAAAAATATGGATCTAACAGAAGCAGAAGATATTAAGAAGAGATGGCAAAAATACACAGAACTATACAAAAAAAGATTTTAATGACCCAAATAACCACAATGGTGTGATCACTCACCTAGAGCCAGACAACCTGTAATGTGAAGTCAAGTGGGCCTTAGGTAGCATCATGATGAACAAAGCTAGAGGAGGTGATGAATTGAGCTATTTCAAATCCTGACAGATGATGCTGTGAAAGTGTTGTACTCAATATGTCAGCAAATTTGGAAAACTCAGCAGTGGACACAGGACTGGAAAAGGTCAGTTTCCATTCCAATCCCAAAGAAACACAATGCCAAAGAAGGTTCAAACTACTACACAATTGCACTCATCTCACATGCTAGGAAAGTAATGCTCAAATTCTCCAAGCCAGGCTTCATTAGTATGTGAAACGAGAATTTCCAGATGTTCAAGCTGGATTTAGAAAAGGCAGAGGAACCAGACATCAAATTGCCAACATCTGTTGGATCATAGAAAAAGGAAGAGAGTTTCAGAAAAATGTCTACTTCTGCTTTATTGACTACCCAGAGCCTTTGACTGTGTGGATCACAACAAACTGTGGAAAATTCTTCAAGAGGTGGGAATACCAGACCACTTTACCTGCCTCCTGAGAAATCTTTATGCAGGCCAAGAGAAGCAGCAGTTAGAACTGGACATGAAACAATGGACTGGTTCCAAATTGGGAAGGGAGTACATCAAGGCTGTATATTGTCACCCTGCTTACTTAACTTATATGCAAAGTGAAGTGAAGTGAAGTTACTCAGTTGTGTCTGACTCTTTGTGACCCCATGGACTGTAGCCCACCAGGCTCCTCTGTCCATAGAATTCTCCAGGCAAGAGTACTAGAGTGGGTTGCCATTTCTTCCTCCAAGGGGTATTCCCGACCCAGGGATTGAACCCGGGTCTCCCGCATTGCAGTCAGACACTTTACCGTCTGAGCCACCAGGGAAGCCCTGTATGCAGAGTACATTATGCAAAATGCCGGGCTGGATGAAGCACAAGCTGGAAACAAGATTGCCGGGAGAAATATCAATAACCTCAGATACGCAGATGACACCACCCTTATGGCAGAAAGTGAGGAAGAACTGAAGAGCCTCTTTATGAAAGTGAAAAAAGAGAGTCAAAAAGCTGGCTTAAAACTCAATATTCAAAAAACTAAGATCACGATATCCGGTCCCATCAGTTCATGGCAAATAGATAGGGAAACAATGGAAACAGTGACAGACTTTTTTTCCCTTGGGCTCCAAAATCACTGCAGATCGTGACTTCAGCCATGGAATTAAAAGAAGTTTGCTCCTTGGAAGAACAGCTATGACAAACCTAGACAGCATATTAAAAAGCAGAGACATCACTTTGCCAACAAAGGTCCATCTAGTCAAAGCTATGATTTTTCCAGTAAACATTATGGATGTGTGAGTTGGACTATAAAGGAACCTGAGAATCAAAGAATTGATGCTTTTAAACTGTGGTGTTGGAGAAGACTCTTGAGAGTCCCTTGGACAGCAAGGAGATCAAAGCACGCCATCCTAAAGGAAATCAGTCCTGAATATTCATTGCAAGGACTGATGCTGAAGCTGAAGCTCCAATACTTTGGCCACCTGATGCAAAGAACTGACTCATTGGAAAAGATCCTGATGCTGGGGAAGATTGAAGGCAGGAGGAGAAGGGAATGACAGAGGATGAGATGATTGGATGGCATCATTGACTCAATGGACATGAGTTTGAGTGAGCTCCAGGAGTTGGTGATGGACAAGGAAGCTGGGCATGCTGCAGCCCATGGGGTCGCAAAGAGTTGAACACGACTGAGCAATTGAACTGAATTGAACTGAACTGAAGATGACAGACAAGTCGATCTTGATTAGACCTTGATCCTCAATTATCTAACTAAATGACATACCAAGAGATGCCATGAAAGTTCCAAGGCACTGTCAAAAGACCAATTTGCGTGGTGGCCCAAATCCTGGAAATCTCCACCCCTTCCCAAACGTAGATGGAATAATCCTCCCACTCATTAGCATATGAAATTACTCAGCCTGTAAAAACTAACCATGCCCCATTTCATGGCCACACTCACCCTCTGTGATGACCTATAGTGTGTCTGTGGAGTTTGCTTCTCTCTGAATCTGAATAAATCCTCTTCTTACCTATCACTTTAATTCTTTCTGCAGTGAGACATCAAGAACCTGAGCTCCATTAGGTCCTGAAACAAGGTACCATGCGTTTTGGCTGGGTTTAAGTCCTAACCATGTGAGTTCAAGTTCCAGCCACATGGGTTCGAATCCCAAACTGGGTTTTGGCTGGGTTCAAGTCCCAGCACATGGGTTTAATCGTTGAAGTAAATAGTTTCAATTCTACCCAGTTAGGAATCCCAGGCCCATGATATTCTGATGCATTTCTGAAGGGAGCATGCTGGTATTATGGGTTCCCTTCAGTTCCTGCAGGCTTAGTCCTAGGAGAGCAGATGACACACTGTGAAGAAAGATATTCACTTCTCAATGAGAAAAGACAGGCCCCCCATCCCAAGGGGCTCAGGTCCAGAGGGCTGATCCACTAGCAGATCTCACGTGGTTGCTAACTTCATTTCTTTCAGCTCATCAGGTTCCAACTGACCCAGTAGAGAAACATCCTCTCATCTCAGTGGATGGGGATTTTTTGGACAAGTATGCCTGGATGAAGAGAAAGCAGAGAGGGAATCTCAGTAACTGCATAGACAGTCAGGTCCCATTGAGACCATGTCTATTTAAGACACAGGACCTGCTTGTCATGTCTCTACCTCAGCCCCTGCAAGGGTGCTAAGTCGCTTCAGTCGTGTCTGCCTCTTTGTGACCCTATGGACCACCACCAGGACTCCTCTGTCCATGGGGTTCTCCAGGTAAGAATACTGGAGCGGGTTGCCATGCCCTCCTCCAAGGCATCTTCCCGACCCAGGGATCAAACCTGCATCTCTTATGGCTCCTGCATTGGCAGGTGTGTTCTTTACCACTAGCCCCACCTGGGAAACCCACACCTCAGCCTCTGAGTTGAGGGTGCAAATAGGGTGACTTGCGACCCTCACCTCTGCTTCTCTTTCTCTTTCACTGCCAAATAAATGACTCTCAGTGCAGGCCTTAAACATGAACTTGAAAGATCTTTAAGCAGTACTGAAAGTTTTCTTTTCACCCATCAGCAGGCACTGGAGAACCACCAAGGACATGTGAATCAGGATGGACATACGGGATCAGTCTACCAGTAGTAATGAGGAAACTGAGCCAGAAAGGGTGACTCTGGTGACGCAAGCGCCCTTTAAGGAAGCTGTTACAATTGGGCTTCCCTGCTGGCTCAGATGGTAAAGAATCTGCCTGCAATGTAGGAGACTTGGGTTCAATTCCTGGGTTGGGAAGATTTCCTGGAGAAGGGAATGGCGACTCACTCCAGTACAACCCACTCCAGTATTCTTGCCTGGAGAATTCTACAGACAGAGGAACCTGGTGGACCACAGTCCATGGGGTTGCAAATAGTCAGATATGACTGGTGTGACTAACACTTTCACTTCCACAGGGGTCTAAACTTTGTTCACACGTCAGAATACACTATGGGCTTCCCTGGTGGCTCAGCTGGTAAAGAATCCACCTGCAGTGAGGGAGACGTGGGTTCAATCCCTGGGTTGGGAAGATCTGCTGGAAAAGGCAAAGGCTACCCACTCCAGTATTCTGGCCAGGAGAATTCCATGAGCTGTATAGTCCATGGAGTTGCAAAGAGTCAGACAAAATTGAGTGACTTTCACTTTCTTTCTTTCAGGGGTCTAAACTTAGTCAGTTCACAAGTCAGAACAGACTAGGTTATGTTTACATGGTTTACAATTCCGAATTAAAGCAAGCACTGAGAAAAAAAAAAAAGCTACAGAGAAATGGAATATTTTCTGGCGTATCAGTAAACAGAAGATGTCACAGTCATCTGTGATTGAAGCCCTCCAACAAAAGCCAGTGAGCCCTGAGGAAACTCAAGGTGTAAAAACACAGGATTTGGTCTAGATTACTAAGGTGCATATCAAAGGAATGATTTCAGTGAGCCCAGACTCTTACATCTTCCCGTACATAGGAAAGTGCTAAATTCCTTAAGTTGGGATATCTGGTTTTCTTTAATTACCAGTAAACTTTTGATGTTTTGACTACCTGCTCTTTGTTGCAAAACTCCCCCTTGGCTCCTCAGAGCAGTTCTCTCAGGGTTATTTGAGTTGCTGCCTCCCAGGCTTGAAGTCCTAAAACTTCTCACTGAATAGCTCTCAACTTTCAGGTTGTGAACGTTTTTTTTTAAGTTGACACCGCCAAAACAAAACATCTCTTATCCATCCCACGTGGGTCAACTGGGGCCTCTATTCCACTTAGTGACTCAGGGACCCAGGCTTCGGAATTTTTGTGTCAGGGAGGCGACAACTGGAAGGTCATTCATCATCTCTTCTACACTTCAGCTTTGAAATGACCCACCAGCTGCTCACAGCTCATTGGCCAAATCTAGCCATGCAGCTCTGAAATGGAAGAGGACCCTGTGGGGCTTCTGGGCACAGAAACCTTTCAAATACTTGCTAATCAGGGAAGGGAGGGGATGCAGAGACAAAGGGGGAGCGGCCAAGGAAGAGTAGTGTGGCCTTGGGACAGGGTCTTGATTCCTCTTAAGGAATGACCATAGCAGTATCTTTGAGCTCTTTTATAGAATGAAAAACCCTAACAAATGGAAGATGTTAGTATTCTTTCCAAAGAACGTCACAGTTTGCTAACCTGGAGAAGCTCATCAGGAGACCACCTGCAGGCCCTACACACCCTGATCCTTATCAGCAAATCCACCCTTGAATCATTGCTATAAGACTCCTCCCCAAACCCTCCTGAGTTGGGCCACACAGTTTTTGAGGTGCAAGCCCACTGTGCCCTCCTTGGCTGGGCAAAGCAATAAAGCTATTCTTTTCTACTTCACCCAAAACTCTGTCTCCAAGATTCAATTTGGCACCAGCATACAGAGACCAAGGTTTTGACATCAGCTCCACCTCAGTCCAAGAGGTGGGACATGTGGAGGGATGTTTGGGAAGCAGATGGTGATTGCAGCCATGAAATTAAAAGACACTTACTCCTGGAAGGAAAGTTATGAACAACCTAGATAGCATATTGAAAAGCAGAGATATTACTTTGCCAACAAAGGTCCGTCTAGTCAAGGCTATGGTTTTTCCAGTGGTCATGTATGGATGTGAGAGTTGGACTGTGAAGAAAGCTGAGCACCGAAAAATTGATGCTTTTGAACTGTGGTGTTGGAGAAGACTCTTGAGAGTCCCTTGGACTGCAAAGAGATCCAACCAGTCCATTCTAAAGGAGATCAGCCCTGGGTGTTCTTTGGAAGCAATGATGCTGAAGCTGAAACTCCAGTACTTTGGCCACCTCATGTGAAGACTTGACTCATTGGAAAAGACCCTGATGCTGGGAGGGATTGAGGGCAGGAGGAGAAGGGGACGACAGAGGATGAGATGGCTGGATGGCATCACCGACTCGATGGAAGTGAGTCTGAGTGAACTCCGGGAGTTGGTGAGGGACAGGGAGGCCTGGTGTGCTGCTATTCATGGGGTCGCAAAGAGTTGGACACGACTGAGCGACTGAACTGAACTGAACTATTTATGCCCCAGATTGTCTCAGAGGGGATGGCAGAAATCAGCAATCCTGAACAGCAATCAGGGAAGGGAAGGGCTGAAGAGACAATGAAGGAACAGCCAAGGAATAATAGTGTGGCCTTGGGACAGGGTCCTGATTGCCCTCAATGGATCCTCATAACAATATCTTCCCACACCTGTGCAAACATAGACTCAGAGACAGGGTGTCAGATCTGCAGAGCCCTTCCATTTACAGATGGGGCAACGGAGGCTGAGAGCAGGCTGGTGACCAGCACAGGTGGCCCCTGCAAGGGTGTCCTGCCAGCTTCTTCCCAGCCCAGCCCTGAGCCCCCAGAAAGCTCCCCCTCGGTCTCTTCTGTTTTGTTCACTGGTTCCTTCTCCCTTATAATTTTAATTTCATTATCTTCCTCCCCTTATTCCAGGGAATTTCCAAATGTCATTCTTTCTTTAGTTTTTCACCTCTGCAGAGCCCTCCTTTTCTCTGTCTCCCTCCCTTGAGCAGGCTCTTTTGCTGTGAAGGGCTCTTTCTTCTCCTCCCACGGAGCACGCTGACCTTTTCCTCATCCGTAGGACAAAGCCCGGCCTGGTGCACTCCTAACTGGAATTGGCTCTGCAAGTCCCAGTAATTGCTCCGTCCTTATTATTGAGTCTGGGAGGCCAGTCTTGGCTAGGGTGACCCCTTCCCTTCCCTCATCCCCCACTTCCTAGAATCAGGCTGCAGATGGGCTGCTAACGAGGTGACCAATTAAATAACCCTAAAAGAGTTGTTTTTTTTTTTTTCCTGGCCTGATTTCCAGGCCCTTTTGTTTCTCCTTAGGAATCCATCCTCCATGACAGGACCACAATGGGTCTGTTCCCAAGCCTGACCCTGGGAGAAGCTGACCCACTTGATCCATGGTCACAAGACCCCATCACTTGACTCCTTTGCTTTTGGGGGCATGAAAGCAAGGGGGACGGGCATGGTTTCTGCCTCTCAGGAATAAGAATGAAACCACCCCACACCACTGACCACTTACTGTGTGTTATATAAGCCTCATGAAGCCTTTCAGTCACTCATTTATTCAAACAAACATGAATTGAGAACCTCTCATGGGCCAGATGCTGTATTGGGCAGTCCTGACCTGAGACTTGGGCAAAAAAAGACTGGTACCTCCTGACTCCATGCTCTGGAGCATATTCCTGTGAATTTTCTATGTCTCTTTCTGGTGCCTGGTACCTGCTGAACTGGCAATGCTGGCAGGTGGGGAACCATGAGCCCTTCAAGAGCTCCATCCCTGATTCTCCCCTCAGGAAGTCCCCAGACTCTTTACCTCACCTCCTCTCCCTCAACACACACACACACACACACACACACACACACACACGGGGTTGACCAGATGCTCTGAGGCGAGTCATCTATGGAATCTCCTCCAGGAATGTGGATTGGCAAGCAGGTCACTTGCTGTTGTTGTTGTTCTGTCCCTCAGTCGTGCCTGACTCTGTGAATCCATGAACACCAAGCTTCCCTGTCATTCATCATCTCCCAGAGTTTGCTTAAACTCACATGTACTGAGTCAGTGACGCCATCCAACCATTTCATCCTCTGGCGTCCCCTTCTCCTTCTGCCTTCAATCTTTCCCAGAATCAGGGTCTTTTCCAATGAGTCAGCTCACTGCATCAGTTGGCCAAAGAATTGGAGCTTCAGCATCAGTCCTTCCAGTGACTATTAAGGGTTGATTTTCTTTAGGATTGAGTGGTTTGATCTCCTTGCTGTCTGAGGGACTCTCAAGGGTCTTCTCCAGCACCACAGTTCAAAGACATCAATTCTTCAACTCTCAGCCTTTTTAACTATCCAGCTCTCATGTCCATACATGACTACTAGCAAAACCATAGCTTTGATTAGATGGACCTTTGTTGGCAAAGTAATGTCTCTGCTTTTAATATGCTGTCTAGGTTGGCCATAGCTTTTATTTTAAGGAGCAAGCCTCTTTTAATTTCATGGCTGCAGTCACCATTCCACAGTGATTATGGAGCCTAAGGAAAAAAATCTGTCTCTGTTTCCATTGTTTCCCCATCTATTTGTCATGCAGTGGTGAGATCAGATGCCATGATCTTAGTTTTTTGAAAGTTGAGTTTTAAGCCAGCTTTTTCACTCTCCTCTTTCACCTTCAAGAGGCTCTTTAATTCCTCTTTGCTTTCTACCATAAAGGTGATGTCACTTACATATCTGACATTATTGATGTTTCTCCCTGCAATCTTGATTCCAGCTTGTGCTTCACCCAGCCCCACATTTTTCATGATGTACTCAGCATATAAATTAAATAAGCAGGGTGACAATATAGCCTTGAGGTACTCCTTTCCCAATTTGGAAGCAGTCCATTGTTCCATGTCCAGTTCTAACTGTTCTTCTTGACCTGCATACAAGTTTTGCAGGAGGCAGGTAAGGTGGTCTGGTATTCCTATCTCTTTAAGAGTTTTCCACAGCTTGTGATCTACACAAAGGCTTTAGTATCGTCAATGAAGCAAAAGTAGATGTTTTTCTGGAATTTTCTAGCTTTTTCTGTCATCCAACAGATGTTAACAATTTGATCTCTGGTTCCTCTGCCTTTTCTAAATCCTGCTTATACATCTGGAAATTGTCATATACTGCTAAAGTCTAGACTGAAGGATTTTGAGCATCACTTTCCTAGCTTGTGAGATGAGTGCAATTGTGCAGTAGTTTGAACATTCTTTGACATTGTCCTTTTTGGGGGTTGGAATGAAAACTGACCTTTTCCGATCCTGTGGCCACTGCTGAGTTCTCCAAATTTGCTGGCATGTTGCATGCAGCACTTTAACAGCATCATTGTTTCAGTTCAGTTCAGTTCAGTCCCTCAGTCATGTCCGACTTCGCGACACCAGGCCTCCCTGTCCAAGCATCATTGTTTAGGATTGGAAATAGCTCAGCTGGAATTCCATCACCTCTGCTAGCTTTGTTCATCCTGGTGCTACCTAATTAAGGCTCTCTTGACTTCACACTCCACCATGTCTGGTTCTAGGTGGGTGAACACACCATTGTGGTTGTCTGGGTCATTAAGGTCTTTTTTTGCTTAGCTCTTTTGTGTATTCTTGCCACCTCTTCTTAGTGTCTTCTGCTTCTGTTAGACCCATATCCTTTCTGCCCTTTATTGAGCCTATCTTTGCATGAAATGTTCCCTTGGTTTCTCTAATTTTATTGAAGACATCTCTAGTCTTTACCATTCTATTGTTTGCCTCTATTTCTTTGCATTGCTCACTGAGTAAGGCTTTCTTATTTCTCCTTGTTATTCTTTGGAACTCTGCATTCAGATAGGTATAACTTTCCTTTTCTCCTTTGCCTTTCTCTTTTCTCAGCTATTTGTAAGGCCTCCACAGACAACCATTTTACTGTTTAGCACTTATTTTTTGGGTGGATGATTTTGATTACCACCTCCTATGCAATGCTACAAACCTCCATCCATAGTTCTTCAGGGACTTTGTCAATCAGATCTAATCCCTCAAATCTATTTGTCACTTCCACTGTATAATCTTAAGGGATTTGATTTAGGTCATACCTGAATGGCCTAGTGGTTTTCCCTTTCTTCAATTTAAGTCTGAATTTTGCAATAAGGAGTTCATGATCTGAGCCGTGGTTAGCTTTGGGTTTTGTTCTTGCTGACTGTAAAGAGCTTCTCCATCTTTGGCTACAAACAATACAATCAATCTGATTTCAGTATTGACCATCTGGTGATGTCCATGTGTAGAGTTGGCTCTTGTGTTGTTGGAAGAGGGTATTTGCTATGACCAGTGTGTTTTCTTGGCAATACTCTGTTAGCCTTTGTCCTGCTTCATTTTGTACTCCAAGCCAAACTTGCCTGTTATTCCAGGTATCTCTTGACTTCCTATTTTGCATTCCAGTCCCATATGATGAAAAAGACATCTTTTTTGGTGTTAGTTCTAGAAGGTCTTGTAGGTCTTCATAGAACTCTTCAACTTCAGCTTCTTTGGCATTTGTGGTTGAGGCATAGACTTGGATTCCTCTGATATTGAATGGTTTGCCTTGGAAATGAACCAAGATCATTCTGTCATCTTTGAGATTGCACCCAAGTTCTGCATTTCAGACTCTTTTGTTGACTATGAGGGCTATTCCATTTCTTGTAAAGGATTCTTGCCCACAGTAGTAGATACAATGGTCATCTGAATTAAATTTACCCATTCTTGTCCATTTTAGTTCACTGATTCCTAGAATGTTGATGTTCACTCTTGCCATCTCCTGTTTGACCACCTCCAATTTACCTTGATTCACGAACCTAACATTCCAGGTTCCTGTGCAATATAGTTCTTTACAGCATTGGACTTCACTTTCACCACCAGACACATTCACAACTTGGTGTTGTTTCCGCTTTGGCTCAACTTCTTCATTCCTTCTGGAGCTATTTCTCCCTTCTTCTCCTATAACATATTAGACACCTACCAACCTGGGGGGTTCATCTTTCAATGCCATATCTATCACCACAGCAGGGTTGGTCATTGGATCAAGTATGATTCTGCTTGATCCAATGACCACATGTGACTTAAATTGATCATTATACACAAAGGCCCCACCCCCAGTTTTTTTCCCCTGGAGTTTATACACCTAAGGGGTGGTCCTGACACTAGAGAGATGGTAAGGAGAAAATCAGACACAATCCTTGCTCCCATGGCAATCCTAATTATAAACATTAATCAAATGAGGACCAGAAGGAATAAAATATTTGTGAGCCCAGGTGGTGCTAGTGGTAAAGAACCTGCCTACCATTGCAGGAGACATAGAGATGAGGGTTTGATCCCTGGGTCAGGGGAATCTCTTGGAGCAGGGCAAGTATTCTTGCCTGGAGAATACCATGTACAGAGGAGCCTGGGAGGCTACAGTCTGTAGGGTTCCAAAGAGTCTGACATGACTGAAACGACTTAGCATACATGCATGAGACTCATATAGGGACATGGTTTGTTGTATGAGGTAGGTATTACTACCAGACTGATTTTACAAATGAGGCAACTGAGGCACAAAGATGTTGAAGTCCTGCTCAAAGGCGTGCTCAAGTAGAGCAAGAAGTAGATGGAGGAATTTGCTCGCCTGGGAACCCGTGAGGTGTAGGACTTCCCCCATCTACTCAGGATGAAGGAGGAATATTCTGGCCTGAACACAAAGAGGTGGCAGTTATGAAGACACTTGTGGTAGCAAGAGAGAAAACCTAGCATAAACTTGTTTAAGCTCAAATAAAAGGGAATTAACTGGCTCCTAAGAGGTCCAGGAGTGTTTATCTTCAGGCATGGCTGGATCCAGATGCTCAGATGGTATCACAAGAGTCATTCTTTCCCTTTTATTCACTATTCCTTTTTTTTTTTTATTAAAATTGAGGTATAGCTTACATACAGTAAAGTGTACAGACCTCAAGTGTACACATCAGTAAATTTCTACATACAAAATTACCACCCAAATCAAGATGTAGAATTTCCAGCACCCTGTGAAGCTCTCTTTTGCACCACTGTGATCAATAACACCTTAAGAGTAGCTTCAGTGCTAGACTTCTATCACCACAGTGTAGGCTTTCCTATCTTGCTTTTGTATAAATCAAATCATACAGCAGGTATTCTTGAGTGGCTCACTTTACCCCATCAGGATTATACTTGCTGAATTTGTGCTTCTTGTGTGTGATAGAGCTTGTTCTTTTTCATCACTCTGCAGTATTTTATTATATGAATATATCACAAATTATTGTTGATAAACATATAGATTGTTGTTTATGTTTATGTTTATGTTATGTTATGTTGTTTATGATAAACATATAGATTGGCCACTATGAATAAAGCTGCTATGTATATTTTTATATACATCTTTTGGCAAACAGAAACACTCAATTCTGTTGGGTGTATATACTCAGAAAAAGAGTTTCCAGAAAATAGAGCATATGTATGTTTAGCTTTCGGAGAAGGCAATGGCACCCCACTCCAGTACTCTTGCCTGGAGAGTCCCATGGACGGAGGAGCCTGGTAGGCTGCAGTCCATGGGGTCACTAAGAGTCAGACACGACTGAGCGACTTCACTTTCAGCTTTCACTTTCATGCATTGGAGAAGGAAATGGCACCCCACTCCAGTATTCTTGCCTGGAGAATCCCATGGATGGAGGAGCCTGGTAGGCTGCCGTCTATGGGGTCGTGCAGAGTCGTATACAACTGAATCGACTTAGCAGCAGCAGCATGTTTAGTTTTAATAGACCCTTCAGAATAGGTTTCTGGAGCAGTTATCTCAATTTACACCCCCAGGAGCATTTTTTAATTGGATATGTGTCTTTTGCTTACTTGTTTGTAGGAATTCTTTATATATTCTGAATATTGTAATTCTTTTTCTGATATATGAGTTTCAAATATTTTGTCCTAGTCTTTGGCTTGCTTTTTTTTCTCTCATAATAGTGTCTTTATATGAATAGACATTCTTAACTTTAATAAAGTCTGATTTAACATTCATTTTGATGTTTAATTTTTTGGGGCGATGTGTGTGTATAGCCTGTTGAAGAATATTCTGCCTCTCTCAAAGGCTTGAATATGTTCTCCTTTGTTTTTCTATAGAAACTTGATTGTTTCAGCTTTCATATTTAGACCTATGGTCCTTCATGCATTAATTTATTGTGAATGGCATAAGGTGGAGATCAAGGTTCATTTTTTTCCATATGATATCCAATTAACCCAGCACCGTTTATTAAAAGGTACATCCTTTACCCCTCAGAGCATTGTAGGAAAGCATTTGTTGTAAACGGGGTGATTGTATATATGTTTCCACTATACTTCACGCTTCATTAGCCACTAATGTGGTCACTCCATGTGGTATCAAAATAGTCAAGTGTGGCCCCAGTCTTACCTTAATCAATTTAGCAGCACCAAGTAAACAGAATGCCTCTTCCTCAATCAATAATCTCAGCATCACACTTGAGTTACCATACTAATCCTTGGACCAATCAGTACAGTCAACGTTGATTGACCAGCATTTGGTCATATGCCCACCGCTGAAGGTGGGATGGAGGGTATGGAGAGGTGCCTATCCAAAGCGCTCAACTGGGGTAGGAAACGTGGTCCCTCTAAAGACACTTGGGATTCTGTTACGAAAAAAAGAAAAAGCGAATGGATGCTAAGGTCAGCAAAACAAGGACAGCTTGGAAAGGCTCTGTGGCCTTTGGAAGGCCCTTCGATCTTTTAAGTTGTCATTGTCCTGATCTGACTTATTCATGGGGCTTTCCAGGGTATCAGGCACTCTGTGAAGCTCTACAGGTGGTACAGAGATGCTTGAAGATTTCTTCCACACCCCACCTCTGATGATAGGTAAGACTAAGGACGCTTAAAGAAGGATCCACCATTACTGGGTCTCTTGGGTTATCCAGGGAAACCTTGGGCAGGGCCGGGCACTGTGAGGCTGCGAAGCAAAGGCAGGTCTTGAGAGCTGCACATCACGCTTCGTTTCAGCAGGTGTGATTTCCAATGAGACAGCGCTCCACTGGGGACTAATGACACGGGGAGAGCCGAGCAGGGAGGCTGTGATTTCCAATATGCACTGGCCAGTCATTACAAGCAGGAAATGGATTTTTGCTGGGTAATCAAAGTTAAATCTCCCCCTTTCCCCACCCTTAAGTGCCCCCACCACCAGCCCCCATCACACACAAGGTGCCCTGGCTGCTCGTTGCTCTCTGAGTCATCAGCAAACCAAAGCCGAGCCGTGGTCCCTGCCATACCCCCTCCCAGGGAGACCAGATGGCATCCTCTCCTGGGATACCTGGATTCATGTGGGGGAAGGCGGTGCAGGGAGAAGGACAGAGGAATAGGAGGGGTGAGGTCATAGGAGGGAGGTCTTCACCTGGCAAGAAGTGCAGGAGAAATAAAGCAACAATGTCAGAGGTTTAATCAACCTTTGAAGACTTCACAGTGTTTGGACAGAAGTGTGTGAATAATATTCATTTGGATTGGCACCTGTGCACACCGCTGAAAGGAAAATAGCATTTTGTCGCCCTTGTGATGAGGCGCAAGCAGTCTGTGGAGACAGGCTGTGCATCTCCTGGAAGCTGGGAAGATGGGTTGTTTTCCCCTTTGTTTCCGTCTCAGTGTGACCCTGTGACTCCTTGAAAATCCAGTGGCTCAGAGTCAATGCCTGACATTCCATTTTCTGCTTCTAAAGACAGAGGAGGAACAAGAAAGTCCCTGGCAAGGGCATTCAGCTGGGATGTCAATGGCCAGGTTTCTGGCCATTCAACCCCATTGCTGGCTCACTAAGTGGCCCTGTAATCCAGTGGAATTAGAACTCTGTGCTCAGATGCCCTGCATGCAATGTGCAGACGATCCATCTGTCCCTCCATACTGCTGGTTTGGGTGAGGGTCACAGTGGGAGAGGTGACCCTTGAGTCCAGAGGGTTATGTGATGGTGGTCATTCTCCTTCTGAAAGGTGCCTGAGGGCATTCCATTGTCTGTAAACTGCAAGATGGTCAGATCGCGTGTCATCAAAGGACTGCGCCTTTGATGAGCCCTCCTCTCTTTCTTCTCAGTGTGAGGGCAGCTCTATGTCTTCATATCCTCGTTTCTCTCACCCAGGACCATCCAGTCTCAAAGGCAAAGATTCTGCACACCAACCAAGATCACTGAAAGCTGGAACTTCTCATCCATTGGGCTCCTACTCCTATTCCTCAGGCACAATGGACTCTGGCAAGCAAGGCTGTGCCAGAGCTTCCCCAGACACCCTGAATCCTGTCCCCAAGGACACCCCAACTTCTGTAGATGAGAGCCCTCCTTTCCATGCTTTAGAGACTCCTCCCTGCCATGGCCATGGGGCTGTCTTGGCAAGAGGTGGTGGCGATGAGAACGCCCAGGTGCTTCCACCCTCAGCCCTTGCCCACCACCCCATCAGGTTCTCTTGGGCCCTTGAATCTCCTCCCTCACTCAGCAGCACTCTCTCCTCCCTGGTATCTTTCAGGGCCCTCTGTCCTACTGAGTACCTTCTGTACCTCTCTACCTCCCTCCCTCCCCTACCCCACTCCCTTATCTTCCTTTCTCCTCCCTGCTTTTTCTCCCCTGCCCATGCCCCCCCGTCTTATCCCTCATTCTCCTTTCTTCCTTCCAGCTCTCCTCTTATTCATTTTCCAAGACAGCTCTCCCCAAGGAGCAGGCACACTGCCTACTGCCAGCTGGCTTCCCCAGCAATTCCGGCATGTCGGTCTTTCTGAACTATTGTCGTGGAGTATTTCCTTCACACAGATCTGACAGCACACATGCAGGAGTCACACAGCTGGTGGGGACACAGCTCCCTCACTGCACAAAGGAGCCACCACCCCAGCCACACAGGATGTGTGTCACCAGCCCCTGCTTTCCTTGATGTACCAAAGTGGGGCCACTGACATTTAGAGTAGAAAGGCCCTTGTGCGTGCATGCTAAGTCGCTTCAGTCATACAACTCTGTGTGGCCCTATGGACCGTAGCCCACCAGGCTCCTCTGTCCATAGGATTCTCCAGGCAAGAATACTGAAGTGGGTTGTCATGCCCTCCTCCAGGGGATCTTCCTGAATCAGGGATCGAACCAGAGTCTCTTTACATCTCCTGAATTGGCAGGTGGGTTCTTTATCACCAGCTCCACCTAGAAATCCTAGAAGAGCCCTTAGAAATCTATTTTCTGGCTCTGGAATCCATTGTGATCCCAGTCAATACCAGTAATAGAGCTTGTTTGCAATTCAAAATAATATAGTGTTAGCTATTAATGTACACCTAATTAGATGTACATTAGGTGTACAATAATATCTAATAGGTAACAATATCTAATATTATGTATTGTCTATATTACAGAACCATGTACCTAGTATAAATAATAGAGACAGTATCCACAATATGGTACATATATTACAGTAATAGATAATATCTAATATTGGGTGTTAATGTCTATATGGGACTTCTCTGGTGGCTCAGACAATAAAGAATCTGCCTGCAATGTAGGAGACCTGGTTTGATTTGTGGGTCAGGAAGATCCCCTGGAGAAGGGAACAGCCACCCACTCTAGTAGTCTTGCCTGGAGAATGTCATGGACAGAGGAGCCTGGTGGGCTACAGTTCATGGGGTCTCAAAGAGTTGGACATGACTGAGCAACTAGCATTTTCAATGTCTGTCTGAAAGAACAAAACTGGAAGAGCCACAAAAACTAAACAAAAAGAATGAGAGAGAAGAACTGCTCTAGGAGGTACTGAAAATATTTTAACCCTACTATAATTAAAATAGACCATTATTCTTGTTCAAAGGGAGAGACAGTTCAGTGGGAAAGAATAGAGCCCCTAAATAGGCCTAAATACAAAAAATCCACTTAGCCTCTTTTAGAGGGGACATTTCAAACCAATGCGGGGAGGAATGGACTTGAAGTTACTGGGGTTACCATTTAACACTGTACTGTCCAATATGGGCTAGAAGAGGAAATGGCAACGCACTCCAGAGCTCTGAGCTGGAAGGTCCCATGGACAGAGGAGCCTGGTGGGTTATGGTCCATGGGGTCACAAAGAGCCAGACACAACTTAGTGACTGAGTATGTCCAATATTGGAGAAGGCGATGGCACCCCACTCCAGTACTCTTGCCTGGAAAATCCCATGGACAGAGGAGCCTGGTAGGCTGCAGTCCATGGGGTCTCAAAGAGTCGGACAAGGCTGGGCGACTTCACTTTCACTTTTCACTTTCATGCATTGGAGAAGGAAATGGCAACCCACTCCAGTGTTCTTGCCTGGAGAATCCCAGGGACGGGGGAGCCTGGTGGGCTGCCGTCTCTTGGGTCGCATAGAGTCGGACACGACTGAAGCGACTTAGCAGCAGCAGCAGCAGCACATCCAATATGGCAGCCACTAGCCACATGTTGCTGTGTGCACTGGAAATGTGGCCAGTCCAAAATAGGAGGCTTTTGAAGACTCGGTATGCAAAAAGAAATGTAAAACACCTAATTTATAATTTTTATATCAGTTACATTTTGAAATTTTAGATATGGTATTATAATTACTTCCACTTGTTTCTTTTTACTTATTTTAATGTGGCTAACAGAAAGTTTTAAATCACATGTGTGGTTTACATTATGCTTCTATTGGACATCACAAGTCTGACAATTTGTAAAAGGAAGATTTAATCTTCATCCCCAAAATATCAAATATAAAAGCCAAATCAATAAATTTAATGATAACAAAATGGAAATAAAATCTGTGTAATTAATTTTATTATTTTATTTTATGATCCTGGTGTTGGGAAGATCTTTGAAACCATGACAAAACTCAAAAGCTATTTTTTGAAAAGATAAATTTAATGTCATTAAAAAATAAAATTGCTTATACACAAAATTACATTTTGTGCCTGTATACAAAAGACAAGTTTAATAGGAAAACATTTGTAATTGATAACAGCAAAAAGTTCATGCAAGAAAGCTCTTAAAAAAGATGAATAAACCTGTAGAATTTGCAAAGCATAAAAATAAGCTGTTTAAAGTTTAAAAAGTAATTTAAAATCATCAATACATATATAAAAGAATTCAACTTCACAATTGAGGTATGAAAACAAAAATAAAACACTGTTTTTTTAGCATGTTGACAAAACTTAGAAGATTATGAGGGTAGCAAGAAACGAGCCCTCTCAATGGTGGAAGTATAAATTTGGCACCTCTTTGAAAGTCAGCTCTGACTACAACTATCAAAATGTTAAATGCTTATATCCTTGGATCCAGGAATTCTTCTTCTAAGAATTTAACCTACAAGTCACTTGTATGAGAGGGCACAAGTAAGTCTATAACAATGTTCACTGCAATATTACGATAGCAAAAGTCAACCAACCACCAACCAATCAACATAAAACAACTTCAAGATCCATCAGTAGAGAAGAGGAAGTACATTTTGATACAGTCATGCCATGGAATACTACATAGCCATAAAAAGAATGAGGTAGGCTTATATATGTTGATATGGAAATATCTTCAATCTGTATTAGTACATGATCAAAGCAAATTATAATTCTATGTGTAAGTTTCGAAAGATATAATTATATACAATGTGATCACATAAAAGACTTCTGGAAGGATCTTTAGTTCATTGAAGGTAGCTATTTCTCAATGGGTGGGACGTATTCAAAAGTAGGAAAGGAAATTGTTTCATTTCTGTTTTTATCCCTTTGTGTTATTTGAACTCTTTTTGAAAATACTGTGTTCACCCACTACTTATAATTTCTAAAATAAAGATTTAAAAATTGTCTGGTCTAACCTATCATTTCAAAGAAGAAAATCAAGATCCAAGAGAGGAAATGTTTTTGTTATTAACAAATTACTCTAGAATTCAGCAACTTATAAAATTATTTTCTGCTGCTTATAATTTTGCTGGTTAGGAGTCTGGGAAGGGCTTGGGGGTGAGGCAGTCTTGGCCCTTGCAGTCAGATGTGGGTTGGACTAGCAGGCATCTGAAGACTCCACCTGGTTGGATGGATGAGAGGACTCATTCTCTTGGCCAGCATTCAGGGCTAACTGTCAGGAACTCAGCTGCACGGTGGCTGAAACACCCCTCCAGCGCAGCAGCCTCAGGGTAATTGAGTTTCCTATATAGTGGCTAGCTTCCCCAAAAGTGAATATTCTAAGAAAATCAAGCAGAAGCTCTGTGACCTTTTCTGACCCAATCTTAAACTTCACATAGCATCAGGGCCACCATTCTATATTGACCTGTTGTTTAGTTGATAAGTCATGTTAGACTCTTTGCGACCCCACGGACTGTAGCCCACCAGGCTCCTCTATCCGTGAGATTTCCCAGGTAAGAATACTGGAGTGGGTTGCCATTTCTTTCTCCAGAGGATTTTCCCGACCCAGGGATTGAACCCACATCTCCCACATTGGCAGGTGGACTCTTTACCACTGTGCCACCAGGGAAGCCCCTCTGTCTTGGTCTAAGCAGTTGCAAACCCACCTATTCAAGAAGAGACACCATAAAGCCTCCCCACACCCTGACATCATCACCTTCATTGGAAGGAGCGTTAAAAGAACTCTGTGGCCGTGTTTTAAAACCATTACAAAAGTAACTTGCCCAATACAATAATAAGAATGTGATTGAGGTCAATGGAGACTAAAGGAGGAATTCTCTGGCTCCATCACTGTTCTGAGCTCATTCTGAATGTGACTCCCTGACCTCCCACACCTGCTTCCCCACCGACTCTCAAGCACCAAGGACTCCCACTGCACACGGCTGAGCTCACTTTTCCCCCTTTTGCACAAATGCCTAATTGTTCTCCAGAGGTGTCCTTGGGGGCAGACACAGGAGCAGCCAGTAATGCCAGAGCCTCCTAATGTCATCTATGTATCCAGTCCAGCTGAGTGAAACTGGGGGCCACTGGGGCCTCCTCTGCTGGCTCACGATGATAGCTTAATTACTGAACCAATTCCTGTCTTGCCCTCCCCCACTCACTCTTTCCCCCTCCTCTGCTGATCTCCACTCACCCCCTTCTCCTTCTTCTTCAAGAGCTTTGGCAGAAATTGTCAGGGAGTTGATCAGATTTATTCAATTTAGACTTAACAGACCTGGGACTCCTATTTCTCCTTCAGGTTCATAAGGTTTTTGATTCCATTTACAGGTTTATTCATTTATCAGATATTCGTTTCAATTCACTTTAAACACCAGGCTCGAGGAGATGAGTTCAAGGGAGCTGCTCATCATTTACTGCGCTGGCTCCTTTGAGAGCTGCTGGGCTGGCCCCATTTTCAAGCCAGCTGTGGCATCAGTGTTTTAAAGGGACAGGAGACCCCGAGTATCCTTTGCCGGGGAAAGCTGAGACTCTAGGATACGCCACTTTTCTAGGTGGCTTGAGGCACTCTGGGGTGGATACCCTAGGGATGTGCTTCCATTTTCTGACTTAGAGAATGACGCATTTCTAGACTGGGAGCTTCTTCCTAGTCTCATTTTCTTGGAGCTAAAGGTGAAGGTCCCGAGAGTGTTCTCACATTATCCCAGGAATAAAGAACTCACTAGGAGGAGGGCATGGCAACCCACTCCAGTATTCTTGCCTGGAGAATCCCATGGACAGAGGAGCCTGGCGGGCTACAGTCCATGGGGTTGCACAGAGTGGAATGCGACCTAAGCAACTTAGCATTCATGCATGCAAAGAACTCACTCCTTCAGCCACTAGCCGCCTGCCCTCCATCACGATGCCTCT
Source organism: Bos indicus x Bos taurus (assembly GCF_003369695.1). Lineage (NCBI taxonomy): Eukaryota > Metazoa > Chordata > Mammalia > Artiodactyla > Bovidae > Bos > Bos indicus x Bos taurus. The sequence goes on along the minus strand of NC_040090.1, from coordinate 57,564,630 downwards.
CCCTGTATCTCTGTGAAAGAATGCGGCCCTGGGCCCTTCCAGGGAGCAAACACGCCTCCAAGGGGTCAGGATGGGGCTGGAAGTTTCGAGCAGCCTGAGGGTCTTCCTTTATGCCTCACTCACCACCCTACTGTCTGCTACCCCAGGCCCGGAAGCCCTCTCACTACCAGGAAAGCCCTTCACACATCTCATCCACACTCTCCTGCTGGGATGTAAGCCCATTTCAGTCTCCATTTGCTGTTTGTCCATCATTCTCTGAAAGGAAGAAAGGAAGAAAAAAAAAATCACCTTTTAGTTATTTAAAAGGCATTATTAAGCCTTTTTGAGTTCTGTTACTCCCCTTCATTCTCCCAGCAAAGAACCTCCAGATCCCTGCATCTCTCACGTGGACGTGTCTTCCTGCTCCCTGTCCCATCTCCCACTACGAAAAACCCACCTTTGGGATGTGGTCTGGGCCCAACCGGCCACCTGCTCCCACCTGGGCCCTGGTTCTCGGTGAGTAAAGGAGAGACCATGGCACCCCAGGACCCTGGGCCCTGGAGATGGGGGCACAGGGAGGAAGGGCCATCCAGCAGCAGTGGCGACCCAATGTGGCTGAGGCCGTGATAGCTTCGCGCAACAGTGGGGTAACGTGCTGGCCGCTGTTTTTAACATCTCCTGCTTAAATACCAAGAATATCCCCCTCGTTTTTGCTCTCCAGGACCACTCTAGTAGCCGGCCATTCCTCAGCCTAAGTCAGGCAGCCTTCCAAAGTCTTGGTGAGCCCCTGACATACTTCCAAAAAAAAAATTCCTTTTTTGTTTACTCCACCCAGAGCCAGTTCCACCTGCTTGCTACCTAGAACTTGCCCCTTGCTCCAGAAGGACAGGAGATGGGGCCGTTCTGTCACTAGGGCCTGAGAAAGCAGGTGACAGGGTGGCTCCGGAGCTTCTGGGCCTGGCCCGGAGCAGCTCTCCTGAGAGCTAGGCTGCCCCCCGGGCACAGGTCGGCGGGCCTGGGCACCAGAGGCCAGCGCCCCTCTCAGCAACCTGGGAAGCACCGTTAGCATTCCTGTGGCTGCTCCAGCTGCTTGTGGGCTGACACTGTGACCTCATCAGAGAGGGGCCTGGGGCCTAAAGAGCCTCCAGATTTTTGACAAGATGACACGTACAACGAGAAAGCAGCTACACGGCTCCCCCTCCAAACTTGAACCTGCTTCACATGTCCCCCAAACACACGCACACACACACACACACACACACACGTCTCTCCTCAGAGCAGAGACAGGCAAGAGCCCAAGCTCAAGTTACACCAACCTTCCGCTACCACCTTGTCTGGCCTCTGGCAGGCCCTTTAACCTCTTTAAGCTTCAGGCTTCCCAGCTAGAAGGCAGAGGAGGGGTCTTCCTCCATCTTCTCAGTCTGCAAAGAAAGGCTGGGCTGGAGAAAGACCTTCCTTAGTGCTATGTCAGGCAGATACCACACTCAGCCACTGCCTCGCCCACCCCAGGGCTCTGCTGAAGAAAAGGAAAGGCCTTGGAGAGGCTGCCCGTGAATGCGTATGACCACTCCATCTTGCTGACCTGAGGAAACAGGGAAGACATCTTTTTCCTTCTTGTCCCTGAAGCAATATATGTGAGCTCAGAAAGATGTGGAAAGTGATCGTTTCTCCTCTTGAGACCACTTATTCCAGAGAGGCCAAGAAAAGAAAAAAGGAAGAGAAGATGTGACATAGGAAGAGCTCTCTGGAAAGCAACATTTAAGAAGATGGAATAGGAGGGCACATCCGATTGGAATCAGAATGTACTTTCTAGATATGCCTCTAACTGATTTCATGACCGGAAGCAAGTCAGTGAACCTCGCTGACCCTCAGTTTAAACATCCGCAAAATGGACATGATCATTTGCCATCTGACCCACAGGGGCTGGGACGGGGGATGTACTTTGAAGGCTGCCTTCTGTTGTCTCTGCAAAACCCCCCTCACTCCCCATAGTACCCATCAAAGCAACTTGCACCTTGCGGACAGTCAACATGTAAGCATGTATTTATCTAGATCATTCTAAAATTATTCGGAGTGCCTCATGTTTCAGTAAATGTGTACAATGAATGTACCAATAAATGGGCTAATGCTTGTGAAAGTGCTGGGAAAAATATTTTTTAAAAAAGGCTTTTGTCATCAGAACAGTGACGGAGGAAGTCTAAGTGGCACTTTCCAGAAGCACAAGCCCTCCTAGGAACTCTCTCCGGAGAGGCAAATTCTCTCTTAAGACCAGGTGATGAGCCAACTGACCTATGAAGGTGACACCCATTCAGCATTACTTTATTTTTTTTTCTTTTTTTTTTTTAATTTTATTTTTAAACTTTACATCAGCATTACTTTAAAAAGGGGGTTCCAATATCCAAGTTTTTAAAAAGCAGCCCTGAGGCTCCTAGCGATATGCCACTGGTGTTTATAGGGCATTCAGCCTCCAGACCCAAGCTTCTTTGTGCCATACTAAGAAAGGAGATGGATTTTTCTAGGTACCTTCCTGCATCCACTTCAGAGGGTCCTGCCGCTCCCAAACATTCTTCGGGGTCACTGCCCATCATCACCTAGACCTCTCAGTTCCCTGTGCGAGACAAGCCCACCCTGGTCTCCCACCAAAATCCCAAAGCCACAGCTGGGGAGGGTCTGCTCTGAGAGAGACTGAGAGTCCCGACTCCAGGGATACAGGGCTGGGGTCTGGGGGCACCAGCGGGAGACGGTTGGGGGGCTGCAGGCAAGGCCCACAGTGAGGGTCAGCTCCTCAGAGCTGGTGTGGTACATAGCAAGGTCAGGCAGACACTGAGCCTCGGCAGGACATCTCAAATGACTTTATAGTCATTGTTCCTTAAATTGGACACCCCCTCGGAGCTCACACAATATGAGATGAAACAGCCTGCGGGGGGCTGCTGAGAAATGGAACAGCGGTGGGGGTGGGGAGGTTATTTCCCCCCTAAGGGAAATGCTGCAGACATCACAACTTTCTTCTCCTCCCCCACCTCCGCTGCTGTCAGCTTGGCTCCAGACATTTTTATCTGGACGGGTTCACAGTGTCTCTAGGATTGAAATGGACTGCTTCCCCAGACACCTGCCCGCATAACTGGTGGGGTGAAACCAGCATTGGTGGAAGAAAGGAGGGGTTAATTACAGAGAAAGGGAAGGTTGTTGCTGCCTGAAACTATGTCTGCAGCTGTATCTACCTGGGTGTATGTCACTGCTCATCCAAACCAGTGTTCATGTGTGTGCATTAATGCTATATATGTGAGTTTGCATGTGTGCATTACACACAGATGTGATTGGATACAAATTTTGGGATGTGATGTGTGTGTGTGAGACAGAGAAAGACAGAGAGACAGAGAGGAGACGGAGCATCTCTCCTGGTACAGTCTGGGTTCTGCCCACAGCTCTGAGCCCTGCTGTTGCAGTTCAGCCAGAGTCCAATCATTACCATCAGCTGGAGACATCATTTGGTGTCATTTGGCTTTGTAGCGCTCCTGTACCAGTGATGAAACCCAGGAGGTGAAGTTCTTTTGGAAAAGAACAAAGGTAAGAGAGAAAACAAAGTGCAGGACGCAGAGGGAAGAGGTGGCAGGCTTCTTGAGAAGAGGCAGAAATGGCACATGTGGGGCGATGGGCAGCAAGCAAACTAAGGCAGGCAAACTGAGACCCGAGCGGATGGGCTGAATTCAGAACAAGAGCCTTCATCTCCCTCAATAAAGGAGGATTTGCAACGTCTTTTGAGCCATTTGAAATCCCTTTCACCTTTTCATTTTACATTTCACTAAACAGTGAACCTTTTGAAAAAGTTCTCCAGAATTGAGGACCAAGGTTGCTGGGGACACTCTCTCAGAAGAGAGTTCTGGATCTGAATCTGATTGACTCCACATTTAGCTTTGTTTCAGACCTGCCTCCGTGCATGGGGTTTGGAGGAGCTGAGGGTGAGGAATCTAAGGGACTCCGCCCTCTCTCAGCATTGGCTTCCCTGGTGGCTCAGACAGTCGAGAATCAAGCAGGAGACCCAGGAAGATCCCCTGGAGAAGGGAATGGCTACCCACTGCAGTATTTTTGCCTGGAGAATTCCATGGGCAAAGGAGCCTGGTGGGCTACAGTCCATGGCGTCCCAAAGAGTTGAACACAACTGAGTGGCAAACACTTTTACCCTCTCTGCTGCTGCTAAGTCGATTCAGTCGTGTTCAATTCTGAGCGACCCCAGAGACGGGAGCCCACCAGGCTCCCCCGTCCCTGGGATTCTCCAGCCAAGAACACTGGAGTGGGTTGCCATTTCCTTCTCCAATGCATGAAAGTGAAAAGTGAAAGTGAAGTCACTCAGTCATGTCCAACTCCTAGCGACCCTCTCTAGGTAGACCTCAAACTGAGAAGGTGTGCCAGTCTTCCCTGGTGAGTTCTGGGTTTCAGGCCACTGGATTCCCTCCCAACACTACCACTCCCTGTATCCAGTTAGAGCAAGGAAGAGATGGGTGGATCTGGAGGTTGGATGGAGGACAGACAGACAGGGATTGGTATCAGTCAAAGCGCACCCACCAGATACAGAGACTGCTGTGCTCTATGATGGATCCAGGGCTAGAAATCATGTCTACATTGCTCTGACTCAAGAAATCTCTCCTGCCCTTGTAAATTCCCAGCAATGGAGCCTTCATAACTGCCTCATTAACTTAGCCTTGGCTGCTAGGAATTCTTAAGTCTTACTCAATTAGCTAGCATTAGTACAGACTCTAAGTAAGACCAGCTCTTTACCTTAGTAATACCTAACCTCCATAGAACACTGGTATAAAACATGGGGTTGGTTGTGGTCATTTATAACATTTGCTGCACACTGAAGTGTATTCTCAATTTCCTGTTTGCTTTCGTTGAAAACAACATGGAATACAGTCCTGCATTAGGAGGCGGAAAATTCATTGAAAATAAAGCAGCAGGGATTAAATCAGAGTTGACTAGGAAGAGCTGTTGTGCATAAACTGTGGCTTGCATATAATTGGGGCCCTATAAATACTGGATAGATGAATGAATACATGTAACCCGGAAGAGGTAATCAAGAAAACACACGCACACACACACCCCATTTAAACGCCATGGTGCTGCCTTAGTCCACCTACATCAGAACAAACAAAGCTCTTGATAAATACATGATGGATTCCCTGCCTCAAAGCCAGACCAGTGAAAGCAGAATCTAGGTGATGGGGCAGGACTCATAAACGTGTTTTCTAACCAGCATTGCAGAAGAGTCTGATGAGCCACCAGGTTTGGGAATCACTGGCTTGGATGTCTTAGGTACCATGTGAGACCAGCATAGGCTCACTGAGACCTTCGGATGGCCCTGACGTTGCAGCCAAAGCACTGGGCCCAGAGGCAGGGGACCTTGGTTCGTAGGTGGCGGTCAACTGTGTGTTCACGGGTGAGGACACCCAGACAGTTGTTCTTCCTGGATGTGAGTATCGTCTCTACAGAGGTTATAACAGGACAACAAGGCTCCTTCCAGCACAAAACTCCACATTTTCGTAACAAATTAGTGGGACAAACTAAGATAAGCTCAAGGGCACGTGGAGGTGACCTTGAGG